>NC_134893.1:48663529-48731029 GCF_041734735.1 Babylonia areolata | reverse complement strand
AATAAGTCTAAAAAGAATGAAGTGTGTATCGTACACGACTTAAAGAACAACTGACAACGGAAACAGCAACAAAGCGTCGAAACGGAATTATACACTGGCTTCAATAATAGTTTATAAAAAAAATAAAAACAACAACAAAACACACACACACACACACACACACACACACACACACACACACACACACACACACACACACACACACACAACATTATGAGGCAATAATTAGTCTTAAGAACCCAACTGCTGTGAACCAGCTCAAATGAATTTCTTTAGCAAGTGTAAGGCATTTACAACTCATAATAGGTCAACTATGGAAATAATCTCGGCTACATTATAAAAGTAAAAACCCAAATAAACGAACAAGTTGCGTCACGACCTCTCAAACAGATGATTATTTTACCGGCTGATAATTTTGAAGAGACACAGACAGACAGCGGACAGACAAACAGACATTGCTGCCCAGTTCATTTTAATCGCCGACTATGCACGCAGATTTCAATTCTCTCAGTGTACATAAATACATTCATTTATAGCTATCTATAACCGCAACAGACAACTTAAGATTTCACCGATTGATGATGTAACTCAATCAGTACAACATGATGATGATGACATTTTTTTTTCTAAATAACAGCAAGTTCATGTCAAAGTGCGTTGTGTATTTTCACGGAATGATTTGTACCTATTGTTTTAATCACTGACTACTAAGGCAGCGAAGTCCTTTCTCTCAGACCACAACATGATGATGTAAATCAACGGTTCAGGGGACGGAGAACGAAACTGGTGAAAACTACATTTTTCTGTTTTCTAAAAATTGTAATTTATTTCTGTAACCAACACCACTAGTCGGTGATTGTCCATCAGTCTAAATCACTGATTTATTACATGCTTTCGTTAAAGTGTTTTAATTACCATATTCGTGTTTCTTACATCTTTGTCGCTGTTGTTGCTGGGATGACTACTTCATAGGAACAATGACTGCACATAAACTTTATTTTGTAAACGGCTTTGGAAAATATGACATAAATTTTCGAGAGTTTAATAACTGTGAAAAACAATAGCCGAATGGTTAAAGCGTTGGACTTTCAATCTGAGGGTCCCGGGTTCGAATCTCGGTGGCGCCTGGTGGGTAAAGGGTGGAGATTTTTCCGATCTCCCGGTTCAACATATGTGCAGACCTGCCAGTGTCTGAACTCTTTTCGAGTGTATACGCACGCAGAAGATCAAATACGCACGTTAAAGATCCTGTAATCCATGTCAGCGCTCGGTGGGTTGTGGAAACAAGAATATACCCAGCATGCACACCCACGAAAACGGAATGTGGCTACCAACATGGCGGGGTAAATAAACAAAACGTTCATACACGTAAAATGTTAAATGTTACATGTTTGTCTGAGTGTGTATGTGTGCGTGCCTGAAATCTAATTGAATGATAGCGGGAAACGAATAATGAGCGCCCAATGGCAGCCGCCACTCGGCTCTACCCAGGTAGGCAGCCTGTTGTGTAAATGACCGTGTTTGTAAAGCGCTTAGAGCTTGGTCCTCGGCCGAGGACAGCCGCTATATAAGTATCCATATCAATCAAACAATCCGGCAATATGTCTGCTGTGATTCAAATGACTGAAAAACGATGAACGTTGATCAAAGTCATGTGCATCGTTGATGGACTAAATGATATTACACATGCTTGACATATCTTAATAATTTGAAAATAATTTCATGTATGGATTCATGTTTAAGTATATGTTTACATTCCATCCCAAACATTTTCTGTCTGTGTCGATGTATGTACATGTTTCATGTAAATGTGTGACTGAATTGAAAATCCATTAGTTGTTATATAAAAAAGAAATTGTAAAGAAACAGCCATCCGCATTATCATGATAACATGATATTGTTATTGTTGTTTCACCACTCACACACACACACACACACACACACACACACACACACACACACACACACACACACACACACACACGTGTGCACGCTCTTTTACGCACACGCACAAACAGGCTACATCAAGTTCAGAATCGCGGCAAGAGATGGCCCGATAATTATTGGTGTTGGTCTGATGGATACAGGGATGCATGGATGATGAATTATGATGGACGAGGGTGACTCGTGGTGATGATGTATTTGATGACATTGACAATATCAATAATGGTTATTATTATTATGTCATTATCATTATTGTCATTATCAACATTATCATTTATGCATGTCATAACTGCTCCCATAATTTTTATGCCTTGACACAAACGAAGGCAACATTTGCATGCACGCGCTCACGCGGCAGTTATTGGAACGCGAACACCGCGGACCATGTTACTCCTTTCCATCACGATTGAGTGACTTTCTCTCGCCTCCGAAACACTCCAATCCACCCCCTTTCCCAAACACACACACACACACACACACACACAGCGCGCGCTCGCTCTATAAAGTGAAAATGAATCCCCCTCCCCCCCCCCCCCCCACACACACACACCCGCCTCCCCCCTACCCGCTCTCTCTCTCTCTCTCTCTCTCCCTCTCTCTCTCTCTCTTAATGTGTCTCCATCCCCTTCTCTCTCTGCTCCATTCTCTCTCATTTGGCTGCTGCCCACCGCTCGCCCCCCAAGATCCCCCACACCCTCTAAATCCCCACCACTCATTCTCTCCCCTTTCTCTGTCGGTTTGGGCTGGCAAGTGTCAAGTGGGCTCAGGAACTGCACGTCTGGTGCAAATGTTCCGTATAACAGGTGCCAGTTTACTCTGGGTCTGCTAGTTCGCAGGGCACCTGCCATTGTTCTCTCTCTCTCTCTCTCTCTCTCTCTCTCTCTCTCTCTTCGTATGTTTGTGGGTGTGTGTCAGAATTGTACGAGGGACTGGTGGGGGAGAAGGAAGGACGAGAAAAGACAGGCAAGAGTGAAGTACAGAATGAAAGATTGTGAGGACAGAGGCATATACTTTTTATATCTTCAGAGAGAGAGAAAGAGACAGACGCCGAGAGAGACAGACAGACTGGCACTCATAAATACCTTTGAGAACGATTAGTTATTCGCTTTCACTATGATATTCAGAGTGGAACAGGTTGTGGCGAGGAAAATACTGTCAGTGAAAAGAAGCACTGACAGCAAAAATCAGTATTCAGAATTTATTTCAAAACAATGCACTGCAAAACTGGAGTCTGTTTACTTACTGACTTGCTGTCATGATTATTCTTCTCCAGTTGGGTCAGTGGTACAACGGTAAATATCTATTATTTCAATTACTCACAATGCATCCTCTCAGTTGCACATTTTGTTGTGCGGCCGGGCTTTTCAACGTCACGGTTACTTTTTTTTAAGGAAAACAAGAACGACAACAAACAACAATATATATATATATATATATATCAGCATCAACATAATTTTTATATACTCAGCATCAACAACACTTTTACTTACCTTCGACTCGTGAATCTTTCAATGTTTGCCGTCTGCCACAGCGACACATTTGCTCAGCCTAAGTTCTGAATAAAGTAGATTGGCGATTGCTGCATCGCAACTCGCAGTTCACTGAATTTTCCTGTCGGTAATATTTTGATGCACTGCTCAGATGTTTTATAAAGCACGCGACTTTCCATTGACCTTTACATTATTTAGTGTATTCAGTTTTCATCATCTGTGAGAAAACTAAGCCAAGCTGTACTCGATCGAGCCTTTTTCCTTATCTCAGTTTAGTCTGAGGGCGCAATGCAGACGACAATTTCAACTTCCGGTTTAAAAGAAACAAACCACCACCACCACTCCCCCTCAAAACAAAAACAAAACAAAAAAGTCCAACTGGTGTTTATTCATTCATTCGTTTTATAAATTTACTGTGTTCAGTTGTCCTCGTTCACTGATAAGAGTCAATTTCTCTCTGTTGAAAATAATATAACGAAAGAATTAGGCATAAAAGTGAAGACAGAGAGAGCGTGTGGACGGAGTGGGTGGGGATGGGGTGGGTGGTGGTTTGGAAAAAATGGATATTTTACAGATTTTCTGAAAGATAAATGATAATGAAGATCGACCAACTGGATATGAAAATATTATGGAAATGACTCAGAAGACGAGATGGAAGAACAGAAGACATATCGGGTGAGAAAGACTGACAGGCAGACTTTAAGTGACAGAGAACTGAAAAGAAAGATACAGGTAGTCCCCCATGACTCAGTGTATGTGTGTGTGTGTGTGTGTGTGTCTGCGTCTGTGTGTGTCTGCACGTGTGTGTGTGTTTCTTTTTTGTTTGTTTTCGTTTTTTGCCTTAGTGTTCGGGCATGCGCGTGTGTAAAAGTACAGGATGTGTGCAGTTGACGCGCGCGTGTCTCAAGTCCTTTTCTTTGCCAAAATGAGTATGTATGTGTGTGCGAATTTCAGCCGGTGCATGTTGGCGCGCGAAATTGTGTGTGTGTGTGTGTGTGTGTGTGTGTGTGTGTGTGTGTGTGTGTGTGTGTGGTATTCATAATCTTTATTAACACTATAAGCATAGCTGAGACATGCCAGTCAGCATTTGCCAGTTCTGTCTGTCTGTGTGTCTGTGTCTGTGTGTCTGTGTCCGTGTCCGTGAAGTGTCTGTGTCTAACCGTGTCAGTGTGTTTCAGTGTGACCAAACATGCAATACATATATAAAGGGTCTTTGGTATGACAGATGGACAGAAAGAGCACACAAAAAATGAAACAAACAAAAAGCAGACAGATGTATATGACACTCGGTCGAGCAGGTCTGACTCAGAAATTAATTAATCAGGCCGGGGATGATAGGGGGCAGATAAAGAAAAGATCGGGAGAGATATGGGAAGAGAGGGTAGGATGGTTCACGGGGGGCGATGGCGGGTAGTAAGAGAGAGAGAGAGAGAGGGCGGGGGTATCAATGGACGAGTAGGGTGGAGGGGAGTGAGATGTGGGAGGATCAAAGCCTTACAGGAGTGGGCCAGTAAGCTGTTTCGTCTCCTCCACTCTCCATTTACCTTCTGCCCCCCTCCCCCCCCCCCCCCCCACACACACCTCCCCCTCTTCTCTCCCCATTCGCATTCCCTTCCCCAGGCTCTCTGGCGGTGCACGTTACCACCCACCCACCCACCCACCCATCTCTTCAGTCCAAACACAGCCCATTTCTTCCATCCGCTATACATCCACGTATCCATGCGCGCGTGCACGCACAGATACACATATAATTATGTATTTACACCAGTACAAGTGCAGAGCCTCCATCCCTGTCTGTCTGTCTTTCTCATTTTTCTTTCACGTGCGTTTGCATACATACAAGCACTCACACACACGGCATATACAGATTCCCTCCCAAAGCCCATCGTAAACGAGCATACTTCATGTACGTGAACTAAATCAGTCATTTTCACAAAACTTACCAAAAATCACCCAAATCAACTAATCTAACAATAACCTAATCAATGATATAACTAGCGCTAGCTAGTTAACTGACTAACAGTATGGTGCCTTGTACCATGTAAGCAACAATCAATCGAACTAACTAAGCAGAGAGAGGGGGACAGTGTGAGACAGAACATAGTGAAGGAGACAGTGTGATAAAACAAAAACAAAAAATTTTGACGACATCGTGTGCAGCCCCAATCAACATAAACAAACGGCGCATAAGGAAATCTGTACAATACAGCATGAGATGAAACTGTGAAAATAAAGTCAACAGAGCAAAGCAAATTAAATTACGATGCTATGACACGATTTCAAGACAAAATCCTACCATTTCTTGAGTTGATAGCAAAGGAAATATTTTCAGCAATGCGGATGATATGCTCATCTTTCTTTGGATTTAACAACAATGTAACCCGACGGTGCGCAATTCTGTTCAATATTTGGAACATACTTTTTTCTGTATATATATGTAGCCATGTACCCGAGTGGTATATAAGGGGACGGTACAAAAGAACTAACTAAATGATTTAAAGAATAAAAAGATAGACAAGAATTCCCGCCCATAGGCCAGGAACATATAGATCTGCGCGGGTCATTGTAGACCGGCAAGTCAGTTGCAAAAATGGCGTCTGCTATAGCTCGTGTGTGAAGCAGTATCTGAAGCCTAAGAGCGCTATCTGAAGCAAAGCGCTTGGCTAAATAGTTACCGTGAATAAAATGGACAATAAAAAGTGAGATGCATGGTTCAGTCCAGTAGATTTGGACAGGATGGACACATCTTATGCGCTTCCTTGTGAGCGGACCGATATTTTTGTCAGTTCATTTACAAGACAAAATTTTACTAGTACACTTTTATACAAATATATGCAATGCATACTTAATTCTCCTGTTTTTAATTAATTCGTATAGTTATTGTATTATGAAAAACGACCACTTATTTCCAGATGAGAATGCCACTCTTTAAAATATATCATACATACGTTCTTTAAAAGATCCCACAATTATTCTCGTTCACAACCAACCATACTTTCTGTACACTATGTGTTCCAGACATTAAAGGGATGGACTGGTGGATGGATGGATGGATGGATTGATATTTGACCGGAACCAGTCCTACAAAAAGGGACTTGATATGCAACACCCATGTCATCTTACCTTGTTTGTGTAATCTTAACAAAACCCTGTGTATGTGCTGTGATCACATGTTATCAAGCGAGACAGGCAGAGAGATAGGGTGTGAGAAGAAGAAGAAGAACCGATGGATCGAAAGAAAGAAAAAAAAAATAAGAAAGAGAGAAAGAAAGAAATATTGGAAAAGTATCCCAAAGAAAATCAAACTTGGGTAGATTTTGTTTATCGAAGATAGCTTTGTTAACAGACTATCATAATAAGTGAATGGATGCATGAAAGAATGAATAAATTAATCAAAGACAGGGGATAGAAAGAAGCGAAAGGAAAGAAAGGGCGGCAGGAAGGAACGGACTCCGAGAAAAAAACAACAACAACAACACGGAAATGGTTAACACAGCAAAAGTATTAACGCTTTGAAAGCAAGAAAAAATAAAAGAAATAATAGAAGTGGAAGAACGAAGTTAAAAGTGGAAAACAAAACAAAAGAAAAGAAAAGGTATGGCAACCAAAGTACCAAAACATGGAGTGCATGTTGATTGTCAGCTGATGCTGTGAAAGTGGCACACTGAGTCACGCGCAGGCAAGAGAACAAAATGGAACAAGGCGATTGTAAAGAGGGGAGGAGAAGGAAGAGAAGGAAGGAGAGGAAAAAAAGAGGAAAGGTGCTGTAGGAGGAATGGAGGAGGTGGGGGTCGGAGGCAGAGCGGCGAGGGAGAAACAAAAGAAAATGGATTTTTGGGGGTGATCGTGCTCTGGGGCTTCTGTCTTGGCCCTTCTTCAAAGGGCAGAGAAGCTTTCACCATGTTGTGGGGTTAGCATCTATCTGTTTCTCTGTGTCTGTCTGTCTGTTTCTGTTTCTCATTCTGTGCCGTGTCCCTGGGCTCCTCCATCCAAGCTCATTTCTCTGTCTGATGTGTAGCTGTATCATGGTGCCTTTCTGTCTGTCCCTGTATCCCCCCCTACCCCTCCACTCGCGCCTCTCTCTCTCTCTCTCTCTCTGCGTGACTTTCTCCTTCATTTCCCTATCTAGTGCCTGTCTGTCTGTCTGTCAGTCTCTGCCCTCTGTGTCTCTGTATGACTCCCCCCACACACCCTCCCATTATGTTTATCCCGTTAGCCTTGCTACATAAAGAAATCATTATTCACAAACATACTATACGTGTATTCATCAGCAACAGAAAAAAATACAACAAGCTTATTTGGTGCTCAGTCAAAACATTTCATAAATTTTCATTCCTTTGATTTAGTTCGAGGGCTGGTGAACGTTATTAAAAAATAATGCAGTAATGTTGAAATAAGTACTTTTCCATTTGCATGACACTTACTGATGTCATTAGCCTTGAGGTACTTATTGACCTTCCTCCGGGTATTAAAGAGTCCTCGCGGCGAAACACGGACTACTAACCGTGGGTTCCAACCCAGTACTTGGCTCTTGGCACAAACATCTTCATTCAGTCGGTAATTTTTCACCTGCGGATTGGTCTTTTCTCAGAACCGTACTATTGGCTCGAATGAGGAAATACAACGGGATCACTTAATTACCCGGGTGGGTGTCATCGCTTACTAACTTCTTGGTATGACAATATCTTCGTGCATTGTGCGTGAAAGTTTTCTTACTACCGCAGTGCAGTTGTCTGTATGATTATCTCAGTCGGGATTAGTTGATATTAGAAAAGAAAGCGCGACAGTACAGGTGTATCATGAATTTTCAATCAGTATTTATTTTCTAAAGGTAGGGGGGATACAGGAGCGTGTGGGAAGGAGGTGGGTGTGAGGGTTGGGATCTTTATTGCAAAGTCATCATTACCATCCTCATCGATCTCAATTAGAAACAAAAAGAGGTTGGGATAAGGCGGGATTTGGTGCCTCATTATTCTGTGGGTTTTCAGTGGAAAACTGTGTGGTCTTCCAAAAACGTGCTGAAGACCAAAGAGTTGGCAGAGAAAATTTGAAAACCAGTCCTTATCGAGAGGCCATCCATAAACACCAGACACACATGTAACCCCCATCCCCCGCCCCAGTTCCCTCCCAACCTGAGTGACATTTAGTCAGATTCAGCTGAGGAAGGGATCTGACGGTTGTCTGAAGAACGAGAGGTGGCTGGAGAGGCGTGATAGTGCACACCACTCTGGGTTTTATTTGGTATCGATCTGAGAGTGACTCCGGGCCATGCCATTCACCACTCTGCCACTACTCCCACTGTTTTGTGTTCACAATTAAACCGTGAAGTATCGATAGCGTTTGCATGCAATTACTGCCTTCAGTTACACACAATCAATACACGGATCACAGTGCACTGTCTTTCTGTTCCACGGGTCTGTTTGTCATCAAATAGCATCTGCAGCCAGTTACTGGCCTTTCAGTTACACACAGTCTCTGTGAATGATTTTTAAAACTCGTCTTCAAAGTCTCTTCCCCCTTCAAGTGCACAGCAATGACACAATAAAAACAAGAGAGAGAATCAAGAGAGAGATATATATGTAAAAAAGAAGAAGGAAGAAACATTATGACGCATTTCAAGATGGCGCTCTAGATTGCCGTGAGAGCGACGTGCACCATGGGAACGATAAGAGGTAACCCAGCGCCCGTTATTCTGCAAGAAAGTGGACCAAGATGGCCGGCAAGAAGCCGCATCAAACTTGCAAAAAGTACATTTCCCTTTAATCAAAAAGTTGGCTCAGATAATTGAACTCGAAAGAAGCTGAACTTTCGCCTCGTAAACATTCCGAACCTGCCCCTTGCCTGTCAAACCGTGCGCAAGATGGCGTGCTGAGATCTGCACACTCTGACAGACAGTGCTCGTCATGGCGGTAACCTGTAGCTTCAGATCTGGGCAGCCAGGGACTGCTGCCGGGGAGAGAACGAAGTGGAGAAATTAACAGGGAGGGGGGTGTGGGGGTTAGAGAAGTGAGCGCGCGCGCGCGCGCGCGCGTGTGTGTGTGTGTGTGTGTGTGTGTGTGTATCCACGTATAATACACACGGCTTGAAAACTGATGCCATTTGTCATAATTTACCGTCCGGGCCTTATAGGTCTAAGCCTACCGTCATTTTAAAGGATCGAGAAAACGTGTTGAATAAAAAGCAACCACAAAAAAGCTAAGCATATGTCTGATATTGTAGATGTATAAATGCTATGTATTTATTATTACACAGCCTTTTGGCCACTGTTGTTTTTTTTAAACACACACACACACACACACACACACACGGCGCACGAACGCACTCTCACACATGCACATACTGTGTCCAGTGACACGTGACACAGAGGTCAACTGAAGACACCACAAGTGTTTACCAAAATGAAGTTCGTGTGGTTCTTAGTCCTAAAACCTTCCATTCTCTCCCATTCCTGAAGGTGGAACATTGATTGAGACGGCGAAGCAGACTTACCACATTTCAGGTTAAGCAACAGAGTAGGAAACACCCAGGGTTACGTGTTGGTACACATGCCATAGTCATTGACAGAGTGTAGAAAGAGAAAGCCTGGTAAGTGTCAAACTAAGTAACCGCTAAAGAGACTGACACAAGCAAGAAGCACAATCACTGACACGTGCAGACTATCATACTTTCGAATATTGGAAGCCAACGCAAGCTCCCGTAACATTGACTGACGCCAAAACAATTGGCGGAGACCGGGAACAAAGCACTGTCACCTTTCAAGAATATTGGGCACGACGGAAGCTGGAAAATGGCCTGAAAAAGGCGGTGGGAAAACAGGCAGGATGTGACGGAAGCTGGAACAGGCCAGGTTCCGGTGGGTTGAGGTCACAGCCTGTCACTAGGAATTTAGCCCCGCTCTGCGCCACTTCCAGATTTTAATGTCCTCTTCCCAATCGAGGTGGATTGGGCACTTGACCGAACTCTACCCCTTTTGTTTCTGAAACGTACTTTTGTGCTGAGGTTGTGTTTGTTTTGTTTTCTCTGTGTGTGTGTGTGTGTGTGTGTGTGTGTAGTTTTTTTAATTTTTTGTTTTTCGGGGTTTTTGCCCCCCACCCTCACCCCCACCCCCCAGCCCCTCTCCCCACATTGTAGAAAAATATCCCATAGGTCCTACAAAATGAATTGTGTCCAACTCTCTCTCTCTCTCTCTCTCTCTCTTCGGGATCATCTGCATCGTTTCGGTGGCATAACTCCCACAACGCTCACTCCGAGTCCCCATACACAGCCAGACCCACATTCGTCCGTCGCCTTCCCAGTGTCGGAAGTCCACGGGGAACTATAGATATTACGTCGCCATGGAACCATACACCAGAGGAGACCATACACTGCTGCTGCCACTCTGTCTCTTTCCCTCCGGTATCTCTCTCTGGGGAAGCGAACTCTTGTTTTTGTGTCAAGATGCTTTCCATGCTCTCTGGTAATTATATTTTACTGTGGCGGACAGACATAGCACTGCCCTCAGGTTTGTCAGAACATCATTTGAGGGCTTTTGTCCTCAATTTTGGCAGAACAGTTGCTAGACAGCCATGCCTTCTGCTCAGTGGTGGTGGCATTTAAACGTTAACGTCAATGTACATTGGCCGGTTTCTGCCAATGTTCGTCGACTTCGTGCTGAAACAGGCCACACACGCAAGAAAAGAAAGAAGGTCGGCTTTCTAAATTGTCAAAAACTGCCCTCGGGGATTAGTATTTGTTATCACAGACGTTAAGGATTCTTCCAGACCTATTTGTTTAGGGGTAGTGCATTTCTTGCATTAGATATCAGGGACTTCTCCCAGATATGATACTAAAAAAAATATCGACCAGTTTCTAATCTTCCATTCATGTCCAAACTCCTTGAAAAAGCTGTCCTCAAGCAGCTCAACAACCACCTTTGTTTCAACAATCTCATCCACCCATTTCAGTCTGCCTATCGCGCTGACCACAGCACCGAAACCACTCTCCTCCACATTCTGAACAATCTACTGATAGCGTCCGACTCAGGAAAAATTTCCCTTCTTACTCTTCTCGACTTGCCAGCCGCCTTTGACACGATAGACTATTCAATCCTTCTTTCCCGTCTTCATTTTACATTTGGTATCAACGGCACTGTTCAAATCTTATCTCACTGATTGATTCCAGTCTATCATTGTTGATCATTTCCAATCTGAACCCGTTAAAATCGAACATGGAGTCCCACAGGGATCTGTTTTAGGCCCAGTGCTCTTCACACTGTACACTGCTCCTCTCGCTGAAATTATCAACCGCCATAATATCAGTCATCATTCTTATGCTGATGACACTCAACTCCAGAAGAGTGATACCCCTGAAAAACTATCGCTCTTGCAAGAAACATCCAACTGCTTCCTGTACATTCAAAACTGGATGACTCGAAATAAGTTACAATTGAACGCGGACAAAACCCGATCATAGGAACTAAACAAAAACTGTCTTCTATCACAATTGACACAATCAAACTTGGCAGTACATCCATCCCTCTTTCCACGTCAGTCAAGAACCTCGGTGTTGTCCTTGATAATACACTGTCCATGCAAAAATTTATCAGTCAGACATGTCAGTCCTGCTACTGTCAACTGCGGCGCATCAGTGCCGTCTGGAAATATCTGTCCACTGACGCAACATCTAGACTTGTCGTTTCTCTCATTCTCTCTCATCTTGACTACTGTAACTCTCTATTGTCTGGTTTGCCTGCTTCATCCATTCAGTCCCTTCAGCGCATACAAAACTCTGCTGCCCGACTCGTCCTCAGAAAGAAAAGATCTGAGCACATCACTCCTCTTTTGCAACATCTCCACTGGCTCCCTGTCTCACACAGAATAAAGTACAAGATCAGCACTCTATGTTATAGATGCATTCACAAAACTGCCCCTTCCTATCTCTACACCCCATCTCGCTCACTACGATCGGCTTCGGATCCACTCTGTTTACGCATACCCAGATTCAAACACTCAACTGTTGGCCGCCGTTCTTTCTCTGTCTCTGGACCTTGCGATTGGAATGAACTTCCTCTTTCGCTTCGTCAATTCTCCACACTCAGCTCTTTCAAGTCTGGCCTTAAAACCCACCTCTTCCCAAAATAGCCTCCCTTGCCTGCCCTTCCTTGTCTTTAGTTTCTACAGTTTTAGAGTTATGCATGCGTGTGAATGACTGGTGCGAAAGCGCTTTGATTTGTCTCTGCACAAGATTCAGCGCTATATAAATACCATTATTATTATTATTATTCGGCAGTGAAGTGCAACAGCAGAGAACTAATCAATTAATAAAATAAATAATAATAGAATAATAATAATAATAATAATAATAATAACAACAAGAGAGGCAAGGCCTTCAAGACTCACTTGTGATACACTTAAAAAAAAAAATCCAAGCTTTTTATGTATTGAGTATAATTTCAAAATGTAATGTTTAAGATGAGAAAGATCAGTTTAAAGCAAATTAAGTCCCCTAGCATTAATTACAGAGTAATTTCCCTTCTTTACTATCTGCACCAAAACGTTTGCAAAATAAATAAAACTTCCATGCTTAGCAAAAGAAGTTCCTGTTTGAACAAAAAAGGATAATAATGACCGCTCTTGTTGTTGTGTCGAATATCAGATGAAAGTGCCAAGTTTAGAGAATACAAAAAATATAAATATAACAGTAAATGCAGTTTGCATATAATTTGGCTTCTTTTTTCTTTTCTTTTCTTTTTTTTTTTTTTTTTTGTGCCCATCCCAGAGGTGCAATATTGTTTTAAACAAGATGACTGGAAAGAACTGAATTTTTCCTATTTTTATGCCTAATTTGGTGTCAGCTGACAAAGTATTTGCAGAGAAAATGTCAATGTTAAAGTTTACCACGGACACACAGACACAGACACAGACACACACACAGACACACACACACACACACAACCGAACACCGGGTTTACACAAGTGAGTCTATAAAAGCAAGTGGTACTAGTATTGCTAATTTCTCCCAGCCACAGAACCCACGTTTCATGACGCCACAGGTATCCTATCTAGAAGTGATGAATTATTTAATGCCTGGATACCAACTGAAGTTCGACTGGGGAGCTTAAAACATAGAGTCCGATGACCTAGGAGATCGATATGGTCAGTACAAAGAGAGGGGGGGGGGAGTGGGAGGGAGGTTGTGACACAGCTGCTAAAGGAGGAGCTGTAGAAACTCTCTATGAGAAGCTGTCTAATAATCTTTCTTCACAGTGTCACCATGCAAGAGAGTCAGAGAACAGTGCAAATTCACTGTGTTGGAGGATTTGCTTCAAGATGTCCCCACAAAGTGGACCTGGCTGATGGGTTTAAAAGGGTTCACCAGCTGAAATCTTGGTCTGGTACTGCAATGATTGTTTCACAATACAGCCGGAGGGTAAACAGAACAGCGGACTTGAATCGTGATGCTCTGTTGTAAAATGTGTTCCCTTTCAGCTTTCTCCAGTGGAATGGAATATGTGAAACCATATGGGAGGGGGAACCACAGTGGCGCTAAACACACTAGACCTACTGACTGATGGAAGAGTTCTGCTGACGGATGTCCATTTTTCTTTAAACTGGACTGAGAAATACGCAATACATCAATCAATCAATCAATCAAAAACACTTTATTAATCCACATGGAAATTAAGTTGTGCAATCACAGGCTCATTGTAAACACTGGCATAAAATCATGCGCAACATAAGAAGAGATTAAAACTAGTCAAATAAGAATTCCCAATAGCTGACGATATACTAACCCCCCCACTCCCCACACACACATACTCATGTTAAGACAATAGGGTATTGCACAACAATATTAACAAATGAAAACATCCAACAAAAACAAAGGGTATAAGATTACTAAAAATGACATGCGCGCACGCACGCACACACACCCACACACACATACACACACACGCACACACACACACACACACACACACGCACACACACACACACACACGTTAAGACCATAAGGTATTGTACAACAATACATAAATAAAAACATCAAGGGAATAAATCGTATATATAAGTAAAATGCACACACACACACACACACACACACACACACACACACGCACACACACACACTCACACACACACAAACAACGTATGCATGCACATAACATATGTCACGCCAATAAGATTAGAACATTAACATTAAGATACATGAAATCCAAGTAAAATAAGAAAATATTTAAAAATCACTTCCGATCACACACACACACAAATGCTTGCTTGCCCGTGCTCACCCGCTCAGTCCCACATGCACGCATAATGTCTGCTCCCATACACTCGTCTGCTGGTGAAGTTCAGGTGTTGCTGTGGCGAGGGGGCTTGGGGGGTGGGAGGGTTCACTTAGTGTATTGGATGTTTTGATTGTGTGCGCGAATGGCTGTAGGAATAAATGAATTAATGTATCGAGATGTTCTTGCGCGTGGAGCTCTAAACCTACCACTTATGTCTGACCTTCTGCTATTAATGTCATCATGTAGTGGGTGTCTTACGTCGGTCAAAATTGTTATTAGTCTGTCAGTCAGTTTTCTATTGTGCATGTCGCTAAAGGTGTCTTGTCTTATACCCACCACCCCACCCGCTTTCCTAATGACTTTTTCCAACCTGTCTTTGTCATGTTTGGTCAGGTTTCCCCCCCAGCACACGGCTCCGTATGTTAAAACACTACAGACAACAGATGTGTAAAACATTTGGAGCATCTGCTTGCATACATTAAAAGATTTCATTTTTCTAAGACAGTACATGCGACTGTTGCTCTTTTTACAGAACATTAATTTTGATTCTTTAGACTTTGACAAATTAATGAACTCAAGACAAACTGACGGGGCGTGAAATTGAAGTCGATACGGAGAATGGCGGGGTAAAAACGGTCATACACGTAAAAACCCACTCGTGTACATACGAGTGAACGTGGGAGTTGCAGCCAACGAACGAAGAAATTATGTTGAACGAAGAGAAACAACTCTTGTTTTACATTTATTTATCAAAATTACGTCCCTTTATACAAATCGGAAGGGGGAAATGTCTCACTGCTTCCAACAACTTCGAAACTGGTAATGGATCAAAAAGATTTCTGGTGCATGTTAGATTGAGTCAATAAATCATTTGAACGATTTAACGGTAGTAGACTACGTCTGTGGGAAATGGAAGTGGAGGTTGTGAGAAGGTAAAATAAACATTATAATTGATGAGGATGTCACGGCCCTTTAATAAAGTGTCGTCTATTTCAATGATTAAAAAATTAATAATAATAATAATAATAATAATAATCTATGGATGCAAAATAAAACAAGAGAGGCAAGGCCTTCAAGACTCACTTGTGATACACTTTAAAAAAAATTCTAATCGTTAAAATGTGTTCTGTATTTGTTATTATAAAACTTCGGGTTAAAAGAAAAAGAGAGAGAGAGAGAGAGAGAGATTTTTGCCCATGACCTTCAGGGCTCAGCCAATAGATCTATAAAGTCCACTCGTTGTATTGATTTTAGTACCACTTGGGCGAATGAACATAGTGAAAGCCCTGTACACTGAGAGTAAAACACACAAGCTTTTTATATACTGAGTATAATTTCAAAATGTAATTTTAAGATTAGAAAGATCAGTTTAAAGCAAATTAAGACCCCTAGCATTAATTACAGATTAACTTCCCTTTTTTACTATCTGCACCAAAGACATGCAAAATAAATATAACTTCCATGCTTAGCAAAAGAAGGTCCTGTTTGAACAAAAAATGATAAAAATGACTGCTCTTGTTGTTGTGTCAGAATATCAGATCAAAGTGCCAAGTTTAGAGAATAAAAAAATTATAAATATAACAGTAAATTCAGTGTGCATATAATTTGGCTTCTTTTTAAATTTTTTTGTGCCCATCCCATAGGTGAAATATTGTTTTAAACAAGATGACTGGAAAGAATTGAATTTTTCCTATTTTTATGCCAAATTTGGTGTCAATTGACAAAGTATTTGCAGAGAAAATGGCAATGTTAAAGTTTACCACAGACATACAGACCAACCGAACACCGGGTTAAAACATAGACTCACTTTGTTTACACAAGTGAGTCAATGATCAGCTCAGTCAGTTCCTTCACTTTTTCATGGGAAATAGAAAAGAGAAGACTGTACTCTGAAGGCTAACACAGGTCACTTTTTGCCTGACAGGCAAAGACGCTACCTGGTTATCTTGCATCAAGCTTCTCAACATATCGACTGCTGGGATCTGCCTTATATCAAGTACTAAATGCTTTGCAGTTATCACAGCCAAGACCTTGTTTTGCTAAGATCCACTGCATACTATTTTCAGTTCCGGAGAAAGTCAATGTTTTGTAACCTGATGTAATTACAAAATGGAAGAAGACTTGTAATACAGAATGCATCACTATCTCCAATGAAAGAAATTCTGAACTGGTATTTTTAGTGCTGTTTTATTGAACTTTTAATGTTGTTTGGTTGCCCTCTGATTGGTTTCCATTTATGACAGGTATTCATTCACTCCCTTTAAGTCAACTAAAGTAAACAAGGACAGTGAGTGTTTCTTCTCTCTTTTCTTGCAACAGTTGATGGCGGTCCAAGAGAAACAAATACTGTTTCATAGTTTGTCAAAATTAAAATTATCCCCATTGAAATGAAAAAGCAAGAAAGAAAAAAAATCTCACTTCTTCAATAACATCAAGTTGAGAACACTGCTGAGCAAGCAAATCATTTTAAAATGTGTGTCTGTGGGAATGGAAAGAATGGAGATAAGCAGGTAAAGTATCTTTATGCAGGTGATGACATGACAACGTATGAACATTTGAAGGCTTTACAGCCGTTCAAGATGTCATCAGTGTCAGGGGTATAATTATGATCTATTTGCTGGTGGACACAGCATAATGTATTCTGTGTGAAATCTGAAAATTGCATTCCGTGTGAAATCTGAAAATAAACTACTGATATATTTTATCTGCATCAAAGTGTTTCTTGAATATATATAAGTTGATCAGGTGGCATGTGTGTGTGTGTTTGTAATCATTTTTTTTTTTTTTTTTTCCAAGAGCATGCTCTGTGTTTGTTCCTTTACGGTTTCTTTGTTGCCAATTCTTGGTTTGATGCACAAGCACATGTGGTGTTAACAGAAAATGCAGAAATCTACATTACTAATCACTAAAACAGAACAGAGTCACAGTAAAGTCACCCCAAAGACAACATCAGCACTGTCTAGACTGAAGTCAATTATTTTTTTATGGAAAGAAACATCTCTATGAAACACAAGATCAGACTCCTGCATGCACTGGTAAGCTATACTCCATCTTCTTGTATGCATGTGAGACACAGACCCTCATGCTGGATATGGAAAGAATTTAAGCCATGAAAATGAGGTTATTGTAAGATACTAAACATCAGATACCGATCACACTACCCATGAAATATGTGAGCCAAACCATCAAGCAGCATCTTGAACCTTATGAAGATCTGCTGACATCAGTTAAGAAAACAAAAAGCTGGTATGACATGTTGCAAGATCCAACGGCCTTGCTAAAACAGTCCTCCAAGGAACTGTTGAGCGAGGCAAACACTGGGGATACAGAAAAAAACCGATGGACTGACAACATTGCAGAATGGGCAGGAAAACCATTTGCAGAGACCCAGGCTTTGATACACAACCAACAGACCTGGAGGAATCTGGCGAACAGTTCCATGCAGTACCCCAATGATTTTTCAGGGTTGAGGGAGAAAAAGAAAACCCTTTAGGTAAAAACAAAACTGTTTGATATATTCATGTACAGAGATAGTGTGCTGTGCGAAATGGATAATGATCACATTAAAGTCCATTATCATGAATACCAGAATCTTAACATAACGAAACAATAATTTTGCCTCCCCCTTTATAGAAATTACTATCTGATTCATATCCCGGTCATTTAATTCCAATCAACTATCAGCAATGTGACTGCCACAAGAGACAAAGCTTCTTACAGAAGAAAACACAAAAAGGGGGTCACATTGTACAGATGGTTCTGTCACCAAAGATCAGTCCTGTTGGGGATTCACTGCAAAGCAGAATGGAAAAAAAATTTGGGAAGAGAGTGCAGCTTGCAAAGTCACAAACTGCAGCCTGACAATGGAAGTTGAAGTTGTGACACATGCTGTCCAGTGACTATCATCTTGATGCATGCCAGGAAATCAATATGCCATAATTCTGACACTATATGACCCTTCCAAAAATTTAAAGTGGAATGGGGAGCCCAGTGGCATGAGGCACTGCGCAACATTCAAATTCAAATGCCTACATGGATGTATTGCTTTGGTCATGCAGGTGTCAATGGAAATGAGTGAGCTGACAGGCTTGATGGTTGTGCAACAACTACGAGTGGTCTGCATCTGAGAAAATATGAAATCAGTTCTTCAAAAACCAGGTACAAGGCCATTACACCAT
Source organism: Babylonia areolata (assembly GCF_041734735.1). Lineage (NCBI taxonomy): Eukaryota > Metazoa > Mollusca > Gastropoda > Neogastropoda > Buccinidae > Babylonia > Babylonia areolata. The sequence goes on along the minus strand of NC_134893.1, from coordinate 48,712,154 downwards.
TGATTGCTTCACAGAAAGAATGATAGAGGGAGCAGCCGCAGGTCTAACCTGAAAGGTAGAGCACAATCCATTGCTAATCAAAAGTATATGCAAAGACCAGCTATGCAGACTTCTCCAAAATGAACAGGGTAACTTTGGGCCTTTCAAACTACAGTAGACTGGACACGCTAGACACCGCATTTATGGCCTGAAGAGATCTCCCACCCCATTTTTGACAAATCCGTGGTGGTGTGTTTTTGTTCAGGTGTCGTGGAACCTATGTTGTAGGCACTGTGGAATACAGGAATGTGTAAGTTGTGTTGTCGGAGTTGCAGGATATCATGTGTGCGCGTTATGTGGAAAATGGGGACTGTTGGAATGCACGCTCACGTGTGTCTGAGTGTATTAACATTTGTTTATATGTGCAGGAATGTATGTATGAATGTGGGTGTCTGAGTGAATATTTGCAGGTGTAACCCCGCCAACTGATGCATAATGTTAAACATTTGTGTGCATTTGCAAGCTCGTCTCGGTGTTTGTGTGCATATGGGTTTACTGAATAAAGCTTATTTCGTGTTTTTATTTCAGTCTTAAACCTGTGTATCCTTCCCTTAACTATATTTCAATACATTCACCTTGCTTTTTAATCTATTTCATTTTTTTTATTTTTGCTTATTCCTTTTTTTTTTTGGTGCCCATCATTTCTTTATTATTCTATGTCTGTTTCTTTAAAATGATTTTTTTTCTGAACTAGGATAGTCTCTCAAGGCCTGATCAGCACATTTGGGTTATGCGATGATCAGGATTCTGTTTTTCAAAGCAGATGTGGTGTAGCGTATATAGAACTGTCAGCATGCTCTAACACTTGAAACAAACCAATTCCTATCCAAATCATAACACCATAATACAAGAGGCAAACCCTTCAAGACTCGCTTGTACCTTGCTCTTTACTCAGTGAAATAATCACGAGAAGAAAAAAAATCGTGCTCTGTATTAAATATGATACCTATAAAATAAGCTTGGGAGAAAAAAAAAAGAAAAAAAAAAGGTATGCGAGCAGGATCCAACCATGCACGATCAGTTCTGAAGCAAGCAGACTAATCCCCACTGCTGCGGCATATCTGACATCATTTGAATAAAAGGAAATTTTCTATCTAAAATTACGTTTAAACAACATACCGTGACCCAGCTAGTGCCGACTCCAGCAGGGGTCCGACATTCCTGTCCTGTGCAAACTACTATCCGCCTATGCAGAGAAAACAAAAGTAACTACAGCCGATAACTTCCTCTTTGTCCCGCTGGCTAGCGCCCTCTTTTGAATACTTAATGCAATGTTGACGTTTTCTTCTCCATGCGATAAATAGATGTGATCATAGTGGACGTAATAACGCAGTTTATATTATATTTTTTGTGTGTATTATTTTATCTCGATTATTCGTTCATTTCGGCGGTAAAGGAGATGTTGCCATCACTTCAAGCACACCACAGCACATGGTAGATCTCTAGATCTGCACGAACCATTGTGCAACGGGCTGAAAGAAACGATCCGATTCAATTTTTATGTTCAGTCCAGTTAATTCAGTGTCCACTTTAGAATATTTACATGCGGTAAACACATCGATGGTGTACTTAGTATCACTGTACGTGTTCTGTCCAGAATTTGTAACTTTCCTTTTAATTGTGAACAAGAAAAACGAGGTCATATCGTTCGAACACAACCTACCTTCTAGTAGGCCAAACCCAGTAGGAAGCGGTGTTTAGAATTTTCAGATTTCAGAACAAATCTCAGTGAAATTAACTGTTTATGATTCAGAATTCCAGTTTAATTTGGGAGACCTACAACCTGTCATTGGTATGACCCCCCTTCCTGTTTGCATGCAGTGCATTTTCTTTTTTGAAAGTTTTTTTTTTTATCATGTTATAATGCTGGGTTATCTTATTACAATTTAAATCATGTTTGCTTCTCTGTCACAGGATTAAGTTTATCAAAAGGCTTATAAACACTAGCACTCACACCGCTAACCTTTCCTCACTTTGTGAAGCAAATGAAAAACCAACAGAATTTTTTTCAGTAGTGAACAGCAACTCAGTGTCTCCTATCTTTAGTTTTTTTGGTGGACAACCCTTTTGTTTATTTTCAAATTAACTCCTGATACCCTGCATTCTATAAGTATCTCCAGAATTGTCATGTAAGCTTTTATTAAAATTCATTTTTTGTACATTTCTTTGGGATTTTGTGGACATTGAGTGAACAGTGGAATTTGATTTGGTGAAAAGAATATCTTCTACATCTGTGTTTATTGTCCTGTTCATTTTATGTTGCAAATGTGTAACAAATGTGCATCACTAGGAGAGAGAGAGAGAGAGAGAGAGAGAAAGGTAAAAAAGCAAATTAAAAAGTTATATTAAAAAATTTCAAAAAGGGAATAAAGTCAAAGATCAAACAACAAAAAAAAGAACCACAAAAGAAAGTGCGGCAAATAAAACCTTTATTTTCAGTCCAGGTTTCTACACAGTATCACAATGTGATGATGTTCACTGCCGTGAGGAGACCTGGCGATGCTTCCAAGCATCCAGTGGCCCTTTGTCAGGCTTGTACTGCACAGTGACGCCGTCAGGGATCAGGTAGCCCTCAGCACGCATGCGCTCGTAGTCCTCTCTGGACCACTTGGTGAAGCCCCACTTCTTGGACACAACAATCTGAAAACCACAGCAATCAACCTCTGTTATGTGCGGTCACATATTACAGATATACCCTGAAGAAAAAGGGAAAAAAAAGAAAAAAAAAGGAAATGACCACAGCAGAAAGCTTCAGTAGAGTTTTAAAGTTGTGTTATCCAGATGCAAAAAATAAAACTAGAATTATTGTATTAGTTCCAATAACCTTTTCCATTCATAAAATCTGCTGCCACTAACAGTGGAAATACTTTTTGTTTGAAGAGAAAGGTTGAAGTCCTCACTGGAACCACCATTTTATACATGGCATGGGAGCGACTATATAGTAATGCTGAAAAGTTTACAGCTGGGGAAATCTGGTGCCATATTGAAGTATCAAATTAAAATAATGGGAGAAAGAAAAGACGAACTGCTAATACGGAAATCTGTTAATTCAGAAATACACCTACCCATGCAATGTACAGACCAGAAAGGAGACAAAGCTTTCCTTTTCAACTATTTTCAGGTCAGATAAAAAGGCAAATCCTATTTCCACAAGTTTAACCACATGACATCTTTAACAACCTCTCCACCATGTACAATTCTCACTATATCAGATACTGTTTTAAATTCTGGAGGTAGACAGTAGAATAGACTGTAACTATTGGAAACATGCATATTATATATTAACTGTTATTTCTCCCTGCTGCTGTGTCAATACAAGAAATTTGACTAAACATTGCATGCGACTTATTTGAGCTTTTTACTTCAAACCACAGATATATCCACTGTTGAGGGGCAAGTGCATTATCAACAGTCCAGCCATTCATTTGCGTATGCTTAATAGCAAATGGCAACTGCCTTGATGCGTGTTCGATGCAATTTCTCTACAAATTTTGGTACCGTTTTGACATCTTTTTTGTGGTTTTTTTTTTTTAGGAAAAGAACACAATCGCACTTGGTTGTTGTGTCTAATAAATATGCTAATATTTCAGCACCATTTCAAACCATAAAAGACTTGAATTTTCTTCTTTTTTTTCCCCAAAATATTTTGTGTATTCCCCCCCCCCCACCCATAGTTATCTGCCTCTGATTTGGAGTTATTTCATCTTGTCAACACCAGTATATGACACAAAAATTGAACTTTTATATTCTCCATTCATTTCCCTTTTTAAATTCATACGTATAGAGTCATAGCACAGACAGCTGCACATGTAGTGGATACACAGAAATGGCCAGCCTAAACAAACCGAGTACAAACGTAAAACTCCAGAAGCCTAACAATTCACAAACTACTTCATGCTCTAAACTTGCCTTCTGGCGCCCGGGATACTTGAACTTGGCACGACGCAGAGCTTCCACGATGGCAGCCTCATGCTGTTCACGGGCACGCACGGACATGATGGGCTGTCCGATGTGCACACGGGCCACAGTGCCCTGGGGTTTTCCAAAGGCACCACGCATACCAGTCTGGAGCCTGGAAACACACCAATGTACCCCTGTCAAGACTGCACTCTGGCTATACATGTGAATATAATATGCATATCAGCTCCAAAATTTCTCAACATCTGCCACTGAATGTCCATAGTGTTCTGAAATTCTCCAGTAGTTTTCACTGAAGTGAAAAACAACAACTATATATAGCTTAACAAATAGACCTAGTCTTTGAAGGAATGTGATCAAATCTGCATGTAAAAGGATAGCATCTGATTATCATAAAAAATAAGTACCCAAAAATAAAAAAAATGAAGACTTTCCAACCTAACTGTTCACATTTACATGTACTTCGTACCACATGATAAATACCATGAATGCTCCATTCACTCACCTATCAGCCCCAGCGCACGACAACATTTTGTTGATTCGGTTGATGTGGAAGGGGTGTAAGCGGACGCGTAGGTGGAAGGCATCCTTGCCACAGTGCTTCACCAAGTACTTGTTGGCGCAGATGCGTCCAGCCTCAAGGGCCTCTGATGACAGCTGTTCATACTCATCAGAAATCAGGTGAATGCACAGTGGGAAGTCATCCACTCGTGCTTTTTTCCTTCCCAAGTCAAAGATACGGATCTTCGGATCTGAAAGAAAGAAATATTATCAGCCACTATGACACTTATCTGTTCTTTTCTTAACACTTGAAATTTACAAATTACAAAGGAAATTTTCTATCTAAAATTAGGAAATTTAAATAACATACTTACCGTGACCCAACTAGTGCAGACTCCGGCAGGGGTCTGACATTCCTGCCTGTGCAAACTACTGAAGACTTCTTTGCAAGTGATAACAAGTTCACTTAAACCAACATATCCGAAGCCCGACTTTCATAAATTATATTTTTTCTGGTTATATGTTCATAATATCTTACAATATGAAACGAACACTGAAAGCAATTTTCAGTTTACAAGGTGCTGCAGCCCATAAGGCACATCCCCTGAATTGAAGACATAAAAGGTGCACACATCCAATAAACTGCATCTGTGTAAAGTGAAAATCTTTCATTATGTCTTCAACAGTCAAAATGTCCACGACTGCACGAACACTTCTTGTTCTTTACTTGAAGAAGAGAGACCGGGGATTTTTTATTTTATTTTATTTTTTAAAGCAAAATCTTACCTGGTACACCACGGCAGAACCGAGACTTGGGGTAGGGCTTGTTTTTGCAGTACCTATAACTGGAGAGAAAGAAACAGAGGACGGTCAGTGAAAAACTCAAATAACTGTTGAAGCAACTTGGTTACTGGCTCGAAGGAGCTGAGTTCAAATGCAGTTAATCAGCCACCACCGGAAACAACTGATCCATACTCTTGAACAAAACTTAACATTTCAACAGTCAGCTGACGGTCCATATTTAATGTGGAACAAGTATTTCAATTTTTGTTGTCACATTTGTGTTGAACTGAGAATTCGATTTACTGTATCAGACTGACAAGCAACCAACAGAAAAATAAGTGGCCATTTCTGTGAGTATAGTACTTTTTAACTGAATACTATGTGACAGCTGATACATTATGATTTATCAAAGAAAAGCAATAATCACATCTCAGAGACCAGGCAGGTCTTTCTGCTATACTGTCACACTAATGCTAAAGTTAAATTAGTGAAGATTTATTTCACAAGTGATCAAATGTGAGGGAACATATACACGAGATAATTCAGTAGTTAAAACAAAAACAATCCCTTGCTTATTTACTACATTTAACTATGGCAAAGGCTTCTGAAAGGATACTGCAAGAGTAATCTTCAGACTTTTTCCTTCAAATTTATGGCGAATAAGAGGGATCTTAACATGACGACTTTCCACACTTTTAATTATAACAATTCTTTTTTCTTTTTTTTAAAACAATGTACCTGTCTCACTGACTGAAAATTACAACACCGCCACAAAACATTTGATGAAGATTCTGAATGGGGGCTCAAAGTTTTCAGTACACCATTAATTCTCTCGGTAGGCAGTTTTAGAATTGTGTCACTGTCAGCCTTTCTGCGGTCGGTTTTGAAAATATCTACCGACTACTGACAAAAATAAAATGTCGTTCCGATCTTTTTGAATACAAGATCTCTAAAGTAAAACATTTCAAAATATTATTACATCCGTAATGAGTCAATCTAGACGGGTAACTGAAGTCTTGCCCCCAAAACGCGTAAAAACACAAGTACATTTAGAAACGTACCATCTTGCTGGTCGGCGACCCATGATGATCTGAAAGAAGAAAAAGAGTGAACTATATATATTAGTTACAATATTCTACCAAAGTTGTAACATTCAGAACAAGAACAGACATATGATCGTCAAGATTTAAACAGATTCTGTTCACAAATTTCCAGCCACGCTCGCCCTTACCGTGTACACCAAGGGAAAGGACTATACCGGAACAGGAAGCTCAAGTCATGTGACAGAGAGGTGTTTCTGGTAGGCACATATGGCCGCACAGGGGATGTAAACAATGGACATACTTGTATGTGTGTGTAGTTTATAATACAAAGGACCGTTCTCCAGTTGGTGTTACCACACTGTGTCATTAGCCATGAATGGTATACACATTTTGATTTGATTATCAAATAGTATGCAGCTATCGGAAACTGTCAACAAAAAAGAAGTGTACATAAAGCTCGAAGTCCGAAAAGACTTCTTTTTTTTTTTCCTTTCGATATCATCAGACGTACTGATGTACTGATCAAGTACATGAAAAAATAACTAATATCAATGATATACTTCCAATATGTATTATTAATTAGTTTTCATCAGCATACTGATGTTAGTCGTCACCACTGATCTAAAAATACATAGTGTTCGTCACGTGGAAGAAGAATACAGTATTTTGTGGGGTATTAGTTATTTACATAATATTTCATAAGGATAATTTCAGTATGAATCTCTCTTTTTTTTCTTTCTGTCTCTCTGTCTGTCTCACTCTCGCTCTTTAAACTTATATTTCTCTTTAAACTTAGATTTGTACATGTGTATAAAATTTTGATAATGAGGCTTCTGTGAATATTTTTGGCTCTCACTTTTTTCTTTTCCTTATTCAGTTTTCTTTGCCCGGAAGGCCGGATGTAATCAAGCACATTGTGTTTATTCCTTTACCCACTTAGAATAAAATGTAGTTCTGTCTCGTCTCTCTCTGTCTCTCTCTGTCTCTGTCTCTCTGTCTGTCTGTCTCTCTCTCTCTCTGTCTGTCTGTCTATATGTCTCTGCAACTGTCTCTCTGTGTCTCTCAGTCTCTGTCTCTCTGTCGCTCTCCTCCTCTCTCTCTCCCTCTCTGTCTGTCTGTCTGTCTCTCTCTCTCTCTATATATATATATATATATATATATATATATATATATACTTCTTTTTTTTTAACAACACCATTCCTCCTTTATCAAACCCTATTTATGTTTGCTCTTCTCAGTCTGCATTCTTACATATGATTAAAACAGAATTTTCAAATATGTGTGTGTGTGTGTGTGTGTCTGCATTATGTGTATGTGTGTGCCTGTGTCTGTGTCTATGTTAATGTGTCTGTGTGCTTTTGTCATTGATTGTTTCCAAGAGAGCGATCTTGAGTGAGTGTGCTTCTCATTTGTTGTTTTTTCATTCTGTTTCTCATCATTGATATTATGAACACAGTTGTGTGTGTGTGTGTTTGTGCATGCACGCATGCGCGCGCGCGCGCACACACACACACACACACACACATGAACAGGAGCTGAATACATGTTCAAGTACGCACATACACACAGATCACACTGTATATGAACTGATTACTGAATTTATACTATTTTAAAAATGATACATCATGATTTTTTTCTTTTTTTCCTTTCCAGGAGAAGACCCTAAACAGAATGAAAGACAGAATCTATTGACAAGGCTTCTAGATGCTGTAAAACAGGTCAGAATTGCTAACAAAAATCTTACATCCAAGTCTGCTGACAGGTAGTGAGGGGCTGATTACATATTGCTCAGAGGTTCAGGATTGTCAAAGTTGAAACAGGCCTACCATTCCTTCTAATTTGAATTTGTGTATTAATATATATATATATATACTACCAGTGTTTTTAATTTTATTTCAGACCTTGGCGAAAAAAAACCCAAAAAAGCAAAAGAGGAAAAAAAAAATTCTGTTGTCAAACAGCTATGTAAGACAGGGCCCAGGACACATGTTTTTGCCTTTTTTCATAATTATATCTATAATCATTGATCATTTCAGTGTAATTACAGCCTTAACTTCGGGCTCACCACCTTGTCATTTGGAGTATTTGATAATATTATTAATGATGTGTGTGTATATATATCTATTTTATATCTGTATATATTTATTTATGTATAATTTTATTGTGTATCCAAGTGTCTGTGTCTGTATTCAATGAATAGGTAAAATGCTATGGTGGATTTTAGAATTGAGTTTCTTTAGTTGATGCACAGCACACCTGATGGGTTCATGGTGGGGATTTTTCTGATCTTCCATGTCAGCATAAATTATTACAGACCTGCTAGTGCCTGATCCCCTTTTGTGTGTATACACTAAAAGTGGAGATTTTTCTAATCTTCCAGGTCAACATAAATTATATGTTGACATGCAAGTGCCTGAACCCCCTTCATAACTTCATTTGTATACGCACACAGCAGATTAAAAATGCACATTATGAAACCCCTTTGTGTGTGTACATACTCAGAAGATCAGGTACACATGTTAAGGATCCTGTAATCCATGTCATGTTTGGAATCCATGTCAGCGTTTGGTGGCTTATGGAAACAAGAACATATCCAGCATTCACATCCCCCAAAATGGAGTATGACTGCCTACGTGGCAGAGTAATAAACAGTCATACATGTAAAAAGTGGCATGTATTGTGAGTGTGTGTGTGAGTGTGTGTGTGTATGTGTGTGTGTGTGTGCATGACTGAAACCTAACTGATTGACAGGAAATAAATGATGAGTGCCCAAATGCAGCTCAGTGGGCTCTACCCAGGTAGGCAGCCGGCTGTGCAGTTTCAGTTTCAGTAGCTCAAGGAAGCGTCACTGCGTTCGGACAAAACCATATACGCTACACCACATCTGCCAAGCAGATGCCTGACCAGCAGCGTAACCCAACGCGCTTAGTCAGGCCTTGAGAAAGGCTGTGCAACTGACTTTGTGTAAACTTGTAAAGCGCTTAGAGCTTGGTCTTGGGAACCAAGGATAGGCAGTATATTAGTATATACTGAGCATCTGTATGATACTTATCATCTTCAAATATATCCAAGTTCTATATAATCTATCGTGTTCCATACAGTGATATGCTGATAACAATTCTGAGGGTCAGATAAAACATGGACATGGTATTTCTACTCCAGATTAGTTCATCTTCACCACAGCTACAATATATATATGCATTCCCATGATCATTGATTTATCTTAAGGTAACAAGGTCAAGTATAACTATAAGGTGTTATGACATCAATGATTCAGGGAGTTGAAACTATTTTACTCCAATAACCGCACATGAAATAAAGATCAGATAATACTATAATACCAATAGTGTGGAATTATTTTTCCATGATCTAGTCAAAATTTTGTTTGGGTTATTTATTTATGTAACTTTTTTAAACCATTAACTTGGTTAAGTCTGGCATGCTTTTTAAATCATGGTTATTTTTCTTGTGTCCACTATCAGGGAAATTCAAATTAGGTATGTATCCAAATGTAATCCTTTGGCTAACCATTTCTGTTGCTAAAAGAAATTCTACAGTACAGGAAGAATTTTCCCAATTCTTTCAAGCATAATAAAAACTTAAAAAGAAGAAAAACATTTCTTTCTCTGTTTGTTTCATGTATACATATGTTAGTATTTGTATGCATGTTGTTTTGCATGCATTATATATATATATGTGTGTGTGTGTGTGTGTGTGTGTGTGTGTGTGTGTGTGAATTGTGTCTCATCATGTTTGTTCTACTTTCAGTGTCAAGTTCGCTTTGGTGGACGCTCAGAGCTTGCTACTGATTCAGATAGCAGGTAAATTGGTTATCAACTCTGTAATGGTCATTAGCAGTGTTGCTCAGATAGTTTATGCTTTTTTTTTTTCTTTTTGATTAACCGATATACCTATGGTTCATTTATCTGTTTGTTCTTATGTTTTAGTTTTGTTAAAAACTGTTAACAGATTCTATTACATTTGGAAAGATTTATTGATGTGCTTGCCTGTAAGCATATGTTTGCATTCTGTACTACTTTTGATGATCATTTTTCCTTTCACAGAGTTAAAGAAAGTTGGCAGGATATATAAACATTAAATATTTATACTTTATAGCCATATACTATATAGTGGAAACTGAGGCGATCACATTTACTGATTAAGACGTACTAACCTCACTTATTTCTAGAATGATACAATTACTAGGGGGGGGGGGTGGGGGGTGGGGGGGGGTTCTGATAGAGGTGAGAATGGTGAGAACTGAATTGAAAACGTTATTAAAGATTTCAGATACTGACACTGATTATTTGACAATAACTTGACTTCCTTTTTCAGTGGTTTCTCTGAACATGAGGAGGAATGTGGCAGAATGGTCAAGATGCTCATTTGCCAATACAGTGTTTGTGAGGGTCTGGGTTCGATTCCCGCTCAAGCCCTTTCTCTCAACTTTGACTAGAAAATCAAACTGAGAATCTAGTTATTCGAATGAGATGGTTAACTGAGGTCCCATTTACGCATGCATATAACACACTGAAAAAGAACCCATGGCGACAAAAGGGTTGTCCTCTGGCAAAAATCTGCAGAAGAAATCCACTCTCATAGGTACACAAATATATATGCATGTACTCAAGGTCTGACTAAGTGTGTAGGTTTGTGCTGCTGGTCAGGAATCTGTCTAGCAGAAGTGGCGTAGTGTATATATGGATTTCTCAGAAAGCAGTGACGCCTCCTTGAGAAACTGAAATTGAAACTAAGACCCCTGCTTTTTGTATTTGAAAAAAAAAAAAAAGTTTCTCTTTTCCCACCATGGAAGAAGGAAGAATCAAAATAATGAAAAAAGTATGGTGTTGAAATAAAAGATGGCTGCTGAGTTACAAATGGGGAAAGTCCATATGAAAACTGTAGGTTGTAAAATAAGACTCACTTCTGATAAGAAGTATCCAAGGACATAATCTACAGTTTTGTTGTTGTTGTTCTTGGTTTTATAATTTTCTCCAAATGAAAAAAAAAAGGTTGAATATTTGCAGATAATTCTAGTGACAAACATATCCAGTTGTAATTGCAATGTACATTTTCCCCACACACACCACATATTACACATTAAGGCATCAGTAGATATGTAAACATACACATGTAGTTTATTTAAATATTTTACATTTGTAGGCAATAGACTTACCTGTTTGGTCAAATTTTATTTTTGCACTGCAGGGTATCTTGTCTTTGTGCCACGTGGGAGGCAGTCTTACAGCATGGGATGAAGAAAAACAACAAAGCTCTCTCTGCTCTCAGGTATGACTATGATTAGCACTGACAGACGCCTCTTTCGCTTGCTGCTTGGGGTTTAATCTGCTATCTGAAAGATATCTTTTTATTTCTCAATTTCAAAATTTGAAGGATGGTTTGTAAAGATTCAGGGATGATAAGGGATGATTTGTAAAAAATTCATTGGAATACATTAAGCGCTTCTAGTGGAACGTGATATGTGTTCCAAAACAGCTTGGATGGTTGTGACTTGTGTACTGATAATTGTCAGTTTAATCCTCACTACCACTGTGCGAACATATGTTTTGTTTTTAAGAATGTCAAAAGCATCACACATACACACTCTCTCTCTCTCTCTCTCTCTCTCTCTCTCTCTCTCTCTCACACACACACACACACACACACACACACACACACACACACACACACACTCACACACACACACACACACTCACACACACACACACACACACACACACTCACACTCACACACACTCACACTCACACACACTCACACACACACACACACACACACACACACACACACACTCACACACACACTCACACACACACACACACACACACACACACAGATGATAAGTTCTTGAACACCAATACACAGGCACACATTGTATGCCATTTGTTCCCATATATCTTAAACACAATGATCCTCAAGCTATACAAGCAGACCAAAGGATATACAAATCATGTTTTAACATTGATAACAGGCACATGACAGAGAAAGCTGGGCTGGGTAAGATGACAGACTTCTTCTCTGAGGTGAAACATCTAGAATCTGAGCCAGGTATGTATATTGATATTCCAGGTCCTTTCATATACTTTTTTGGGGGGTTGTAATTGGCGTTCAGCAATACTCATAAACACTAACATCAAGATGAGAAATAAAAGCAACTGCACAAGAGAGAGAGAGTGAGAGAGAGAGAGACCCAAGACAAAGAGACAAACAGAAAAGCAGCACTTTTTGATTGGAAAAAAGATCAATCAAACAGTGTTGTTTAAATAACATTTTGTAACACTTTCTCTTTGTAGAACTAGAAGTAGAGGTATAAGGCAAATATCTGAATACTGGTGGTTACCTGGTTTGATCAGTCAGTCATTTAGCCAATGATTTGCCAGTCATTCAATTCTTGTAGTCATTCAAGTAAGAGATGCCAGTCAGTTGATTTTTCTCAAACTTAACTTTTCCATGCTGAAGTGTTTATTTCAACATGGACAATGATGGCATAAGATGCAACAGCAGGTGAGTTCAAGTAAATGCAAACAAGATTATTATTGGTTAACAAAGACATTTTCAGAAACTTAGAACTAATAATTCTGATGGAAAGGAGTCATTCTCAAGTAAAACTTAAGAACAAGAATTATGACTGAATGATTTGCTGTAAAAACAAAACAAAACAAAACAAACAAACAAAAAAAAAAATAAAAAGAAATTTCTGCAAACATCCTTACTCCGGCCAAAAGTAAATTGCAAAATTCTTCATTAGCCTATCACAATTTTATTTTGTAACCCCCACATGATAAGTTGCAGAATGAAAAAATGTGGTGGTTTTATACCACACTGCAGCTTTCTGCACTTTTGTGCAACTTCGTGTAAATGTTATCCTCAAAACTGTGATGTGCAAAGCTTTCAGTCTCTGCTTGTTGTTTGGTCACTTTTACACTCCAGGCTGAAGATTGCTCACACATACGAAAGGTATCATTTCAATCTTGATGCAAACAGGTATTGTGATTAGAACTAACTGGTTTCATCAGATGACTCTAATTTTGAAAAAAATAAAGCACAGAATGGAAGATAATAAGACTGGTAAGGTTATTCAACATGCATTCTTCTCACAGATCATGGAATTTCAGTATAAACTATGACAAATGAATGCCAACATACCAGTCAACAAAAATATATTGTAAACTGTTTTAGATTTCTTTTTGGTCAAAATAGACTCCAATCTCATTTATGTTTCCAATAATGTTACAGATAATATCTTTATATGAAGTCATTTATGTCTGGAAAAAAACATTATTTCACATGGTTTGTTTTACAGATTTCTTGTGCCCTGTATAGACGGGTTTCACAGTATTTGGTTCAGAGATAACTCTTGATTTATATCAATTTTATATATGTTTTACAATTTTTATATGACAGTGTGAAGAAAAAAAGAATACTTAATATTTGTTATAAATGTTGTGTTTTATTTGCTTGAGATATGATGATGTGTGTCTGGACACCATTTTCTGATAACACATGATCCTGAAACTGAAGTCAAACAATTTCTCAAATTTAAACCATACACACATTTTTATCAAGATTTTTTTTGGACAGAATAACACATTATCTTGGGTGTTTTTAAAACCCTTGGCAACAAACATTTCAAGAAGTTTTCAGCTGAAGAAAGATTGATGCGTTTATTGGCTGAATCTGCCTCTGAGAGAGACTCAACACTGGGTCACAAAATAAGCAGTTTCCACCATATTCCATGCACAGTAATCATAGCAATAACCCTGACAATAAAGTTTGAGATGCATTCTTCAAATTCCATTTAGAGAAGTGCAGATAGATCTTCGCTCCTATTTCTAACAGATAATTTTGGAGAGAAAAAAAAGTCAAGTCTGTCTCCACATTCTGACATCCTTCACCCCACTTTCATTGTTTCATATGAGATCAGAAACAGTGACCTGGATATATAGTTCAGTGCTCTTCACACGCAAATTTGTCCATTTTCCAAAGTGCACTTCAGAAGAAAAGATAAGATAATGAAATGATGGGGTTTTTTTTCTGACAACAACAGCCTGGACAACTTAAACCATGACATCTATCCCATCTTTGTCATAGAACTGTGACTTTTTGGGATTTTAGAAGATTTAAAGATTTAAATGCAGTGTATTGCATTTAAAATCATGTTATCACACAGGATCAAAATGATTCTCCATGGCTTCATTGTATTTCATATTCCTGAAAACTCATTGTATTTTAATTTCGTTGCAGTCGTGATAGGCATCAACCACAAATATAAGGTTGTGAGAAGCAGAGAAGGCTGTAATATCCATATGTTTTTCAGTAATGAAGTGTTTGCTTTCCTTTGTAATTCTGAAATTGTGTCAGTACAATATCCAAGATTAGAAAAAAAAAGTCTGAGAAAAGTGCTACTGCAGCATATTATTTTTTGTTAAATGGCAGTCTAAATAGGATAGTGCAGAGACAGACACTGTAAAACTTGCCTTTAGTCCATTACTGTCAGTACCATCACCATGAAAGATGTACACATTAGCATTTAGTGCTTTAGAAATATCCTTTGATAATGATGATAAAAGCCTTAAATAAATTCTGTTTTGTGTGTAGCTTTCTGGCAGTTTGTGAAGGAGCATCTGACGAAGCATGAAATACAGCGCTTCAGCACCCTGAAACAGATCAGCAGTGACATGGGGAGAGGGCGAGCCTGGCTAAGGGCGTGCCTGAATGAACATTCACTGGAGCGGTACATGCACATGCTGATAGAAAAGGAGGATGTGATCAGGTATGAAAAATATAAACATCATCATGTTGATTTGAGCACTTGATTTATAACCCCCCCAAAAAAAAAGATTATTAGTTGTTTTGGTGAGTGAACACAACAGTAAAAGCTTGGATGCTTCACAAGCTCGTGCTTATACTGCACAGTCATGATTTTACAAGTTGGTGCATTCACATACATAAATATGCACACTTATATATACACATATGCATGCATGTATGTGCATGCATACTTATCACACACATTCTATGTTAATACTTTCCTTTGAATGAAACATCTTCATATATCAGCATCAGCAGAATTCAGCAAAGCATGGTTTCTGTTGTCCTGTTGCAGTCAGTACTACCATGACTGGGCTTTCATGTGTGACCAGGAGCGGAACAGCATGCTGCCGACCATGTCCGCTGGTGAGAACGTCTCCTCTCCTCTTCCATTCCTCCCGTTCCAGTCACCATTTTCCCACCACAGATTTCTTTCAAGAGAGTTTAGAAACTCTGTCTTCTTCACTTTGATTTTTGTGTAGATATTGGGAACTTTGTCTTCCACACTTTGCTTTAAAAATGTTTTATTTTCAGAATTATTCATTACATGATATACTAAAATAACTTCCCAATGGGAATTCAAAAGAAAGATAAAGCATGGCATGGGAAAGTTTTGTGCCATTGAATACAACTGAGTTTTCATTCTCTTCCCTCTCAGAAGTAGAATTTGATAAGGGACACAAAGATCTATCACACGACTATTGCTGGACCGGAACCATCTCTCAAGATGACACTTAAAAGCGATACAGAAAACAAAGCAATGTTTAAAGCAGTGAGTTCGTGAGTAGCGTATCTATAGACAGAGCATTAAATGTTCTTGCATGAGAAATGATGTTGTCGATAAATTTGTATCCATTTTAGAAACTGTTTACGTGTTTTAAGTTAAGGACTGATATTCTTTTGCCATGAGGGCTGTTGCATAAAACATTACTGAAAAAGAGGAATACCATTATTGATTGAATTCATCAGTCATAAAGCTTGTTTGTCTTTGTCAGATTCAGGATCCATCCTTTATCCATTACAGTCATTGGTAAATATGAGATTTTTTTTTTCAAGCAAATGTGGTGTAGTTTATAATTATGTATCAGGCTGTAACGCCTCATTGAAACTGAAACTGATATGGTTTATGGAGTTCATTTATCATGGATCCTGTTTGTCTGTTTCAGGTTTAGGATCAATCCTTTTTGCCATCACTATAGACCGTCCTGAGTTGAACAAAGCTTATCAGAACACGGTGCATGTTGGGAATTCAGGGGAGGTCACAAAGACCATTTCTGCCACTGATGAGCCACGGGCTATCATCGCTGAAGACACGGCACCTGCTGGTCTGTTGCTGGCTGTCTTTCACTGCTCAAGTTTCTGCTTGTCTGCCATTTCCATTTTTGTTTTGCTCTCCATTCTCAAAATGAGAGTGTGTTAAAGCTGTTGGTATGGCTTGTCGTGTGTCAGACAGTTAACAAATACTATGCACCATGCAAAGGTATCAAAATTGCTTGATCACTAGTTTGAATCAGTTTTGTTGTTTACAGCATAGGTGTAACCCTGTATCATCTATTTATTCTGTAGATCAAAGGTCTGTACCTTCAGACAATTTGGAGTAGGGAGACAATGGCTCATCAAAATTTGTTTTTGTGTCTTGGTATGCATCTTTTTGTAAATCATTTATTTATTTACATTATTTTTTATGCACATTTTGCCATGAAATTTGACTCCAGATTTATCTAGATTTTATGTTCCCCCCATGCCCCCCAGATGAAAAGATGCTTCATATTTAGTGTAACCATAAACACTAAGCTGCCTCCACTGAGGCATTTAGTGCAGGCTCCCAAAGCTGCTATGGGAAAGATAAAGAAACTGAGTGATCATACCTCTGCATTTGATTTGAGAGATTGTCTTCTGGAAAGCTACAGCAGTAGTTAAACTGATTATGGAAAAGAAAGGAATATTAAATATTTCAAAAACCATTTATATCTACATGGGATGTGATTTTTTTCATGAATTGGTCATCTCAGATTTGTAGTGTTTTTGCATAGTGCACTGGTGTGCATTATTTAGTTACTTTTAATCAGTTTTTTATTTTTTTCATTGCAGAAATTAATTTGTGATTAATGTGATGAATATGCAGATTAATCTCACTTGAAGAAGTCCCAGGTGAATATGAATTAGACATTAGTTTGTGGTGTTTTTCAGTGAAAAAGAAAGAGAAACGGAAGAAGAAGAAGGTTGCCAACCTGGTCAGCTTTGATGAAGACGGCAACATGGAGACAAAGTCAGGGCGACACAGCAGCGTTACAAGTGCTGGCAGCAGTACGGCTGCTGATGATAAGAGTTCAGACACTGCTGCCATACATCACCATGATGAGGACGCTACACCTACTGCAGGTGGGAGCATTTGCTTGGGTGTTTGTCTGTGTCATTAGTAGTTTATTTCATTTGCTTATTTGATTTGTTTTTATGTTTATCTATTTGCTGTTTGATTCTTTTTGTTTTTAGTTTATTTACTCATTCATTGCCAGAGAAATTTGTATTCTAAGAAAAGTGCTTTCCCTTTGCCTGGGAATTTCAGATTGCATCTAACTATATAAATAATAGTTAAAAAAAAAAAAAAAGCTATGGGAGATACAGAAAGAAAGTAAACATTTTCATGAATTTTTCCCAATTAGTTTGATTGTAGATAACTGTTCAGGCATTTGAAAGTGAAGATAATAGCTTTTGTGCAACAAAAAAGTCTGTTTCCACCTCCACAGAATGGCATCCATAAAGAAAACAAATAAAATATGTCTGGAAATAGCTTGCTGTGCCTGTTGTCAGATTATACCTGTGGAAGAAATTAAAACAGGCTATAAGTTTATGAAAACAAATCACAGCTGGTGTAAACTTGTAAGTGAATAAATGTCCCAACAATGACAGACATGGGTACAGTCATCACAAAAAGACAATCACTGAATGGGTTCATGTTTATGTATTTACTTATTTATTTATCTATAATTTTGCTTTGGCTGATAATATGAATTTTTTTTTTTATATCAGCAGAAACTTATGGATGTTGGGGACTTGGTGTGTGTGTGTGTGTGTGTGTGTGTGTGTGTGTGAGTGTGACTGTGTATCCTAATAGCTGAGGTATGTCTGTGTATGTATGTGTGCATGTGTATGTGTGTGTGATATGCACCTGTGTGTTTGTATTTGTGTGTGAGCATGCATTACACCATCGACTGATGTGTTATGTGTGTGTGAACAGAACATAAGGTGCTAATGTCATTGTGTGTGTGTGGAGTGTGTGTGGATGTGTATGCTTATTTATTCTAATTATTTTTATTCATAAATGAGTTGGTTCTCATGCTTTGACACCTCCTTGAAACTGAAAAACAAAAGGAAAAGAAAAAGCGGAAAAAACTGTACTGCATGCACCATATCATTCGGATGAGACGATAAACCGAGGTCCTGTGTGCAGCATGCACTTAGCACACATAAAAGAACCCACGGCAACAAAAGGGTTGTTCCTGGCAAAATTCTGTAGAAAAATCCACTTCAATAGGAAAAACAAATAAAACTGCACGCAGGAAAAAAATACAAAAAAAAGGGTGGCGCTGTAGTGTAGTGACGGGCTCTCCCTGGGGAGAGCAGCCCGAATTTCACACAGAGAAATCTTTTGTGATAAAAAGAAATACAAATACAAATATCATATCATATACTGTACCATATCTTATGGTGATGTCCCATAATGTGCTGCACTGTACTGTACTGCATTGTACTGATCTACGTTCCACTGCACTGTGCTGTACTGTACTGTACTGTTCAGAGACTGCAGCGACAGAGTTCCGTGAAAACCCCCAGGAAAAAGACAGCACCACGGCGCCACAAAGAACGGAATCAGATAGCTCCAACGACCGGGTGCGGGCGGTGTTGCAGCCTCAGTGCAGTGTGGCCAGCATGTCATCCGTGTTCTCCACCACCTCCATGGAGGGCGGCTCCAACCCTTCCAAGTCCAGCACAGGGTCCATGGGCTCTCTGGATGGAGACATTGGGTCGGTAGTCCGAGAGTATCGTGTGTAGTGAGAGAGTGTAGTGTGTCCTCCCTTGGTTTACTTGAACTTTTTTTTTGCATTTCATTTTTTATTTATTAGTATAAAAAATTTTTGAAAATTAGGTTTGGAGTCAGAGTATAGAGTGTTCCCTTTGTTTGTTTGATCTTGTTTGATATTTCTTTTTCTTTTTATAGTGTTTTGGGTGTGGAGTCATAGTATAGTGTGTCCCCTTGGTGTTTTTTTTTTTAACAGGTTTTTTTTTAATACTTTTTTTTCTCCATGACTTCTTAATGTTTTATATGTGGAGTCAGAATATGGTGTCCCTTGGTTTGTTTGAGATTGTTTTGACATTTCTTCTTCTGGATTTGTTTGTTTGGGATTAGTTTGAAAGGATTCTTCCTTTAATGTGTGTTTGTTGGCTATAATATTCTGCTACTGTTTTGCAGAATGTTTTTTCATAGCGGGTCAGTTGTGGACCACGTGATTGCCTGAATGTGTCACTCTATTAAAGATGCCCATTAAATGAACTTTATAATGAAAACAGTAATATAATAGTCTTATTGTTAATGTTTGCAGGAACTGTATCCTGACCCCAGTGATGGACACTGAAGCACATCCAGACACGGACCCCATGTCACAGGCCTCTTCCTTCACTGCTGACAACATTCATTCAGGTACAGTGTGCTTGCCTCCTGCAGTCCCTGTCTTGCATGGATTGAACAGATGAGATGGATTCATGGTTATGAAGCCTTCATTACTGATATTTCATTCAATTTATCACAGACAACTTCAGCAGGGGGTCGTGAGTGATGGATTCATCGTTTTAAAGCATTCAAAATTGAACATATCTTTCAATTTAAGGCATACAACTTAAGTAGTGGGTGATGAGTGATCGATTTATGGTTATGCAGACTTCAAAAAGGATAACTATAGGATAATGCCTTGGACACTGTCTCAAAGATGTTATAATAAAGTATAAACACATTACCAAATAGGGTTGATTTTCTTAATGAATCTGTACAGAAGACTGTATAGGACACTAGTTACTGTTTTCAAAGATCATATAATTATGCAGATCTTTTATATTCATATTTACATATAAGATCAATAAGCACATTACATACATTTGGTGGGTTATGGGAACAGTAAGATGGCCAGAATGTATCACTATTGAAACCAGAGTATTGCTATCAGAAAGGTTGTGTGAAAACTAAATACTCAAGAGCTCACTTGTGCAAATTAGTGAACAAGGGAAATGCAGCTATTTGTTGGCTGAAGAAAAGATTAATTGTAGAACCATTGATTTTTCTAGTTCTGATTTGTTCGTTTACTCAACAACCTCTCCCTTCATCTCCCTCACTCCTACTGTGTGTGTCCCTCTCTATTTCACTTCCTGGCTCTCTATCTTTCACAGTTTTATCTTTTGTTTCCAGATGCCTCATCAGAGATGTCTGTGTTCTCGCGAGGTGAAATGGACAACGCTGTTTTGGCTTTGGCTATAGCCCAGAAAGGACTTGAAAGGTGAGGTAGCTACTGTTGATCATCATTTTTCACTGTAAGTGTTTTACACTGATTTGTTGCTGTTCCCAACAGGGATTCTTTGTTTTTATTTGTGAATTTTGTTCATCTGCTTTGAAATGAAGTCATCTTTTGAGAATGCAAACTGATTCCTGATGCTGAGTTCGGAGATAAAATTTTATCTTTGCAGACTCTATAGATATACATTTTACTAGTTTCCAGTCTCAGTTGAAACTTCATCACATGTACTGGGATCTGTGATATAAACTTCCTGAATGTACCAATTGGTACATGCACCATGCACCATGTTACTTCAGCCCAAAGCTATAAAAAAAAGAAGAAAAAATAAGTGAAGCTATTCTTAGTGATCAGTGTAGCTGTTGTTTCAAGACAACATTGAAAGCTGTTGAATTTGTGATCTAGACAATCTGCAAAACAAAATTTTGACTTCAATTTAAAGATTGACTTGAGATGCACCTGTTCCGACACTAAACTGGGTAACATTTTTTTTTCTTCCTTTTTTATTATTTATCAGAAACAATTTATTTTCCAGTGCCAGATCAGAGGGTGATGGTTTGATCTCAGAGGGGGTGTCTGAAGGTGCACATCAGTACATGTCTCATGGTAAGATCCCTTCTGTGTGCATTCAAAATAGTATTAACAGCTGGTTCCATGGTAATTTGAACCTATGTTACATGGGTTTAAAACATGTACTCATGCAGTGTGCATAGATGTACACAATCATATATGCATACATGCACTTTACACACAGACACATTCAGACACACACAGACACACACACACACACACACATTTTCACCCGCCTGCACACACACTCAAATTTGTCATGTAACAAAACACACCACCACACCCAAAAAGAAAACCAACCCACAACTCTGCCAAAGTATTAAAAAAAAAAAAAGAAAAGAAGAAGAAGAAAAAAAAAACAACCTCCATACCTGGGGTACCATTCTGAGACTGGCCCAAAACAGACAAGAGTGGTGGTTCTTTGTTGCTGCCCAACATGCTTGAGGGTGTAATGGGCAGTAAGTAAGTAAGAAAGTAAGTAAGTAAGTACACTGTTTTCCACAGACCAACTGCAGCAGGCAGTGGTGGCGATGATGGTGAAGAAGGATGAGATGGAGGCCCAGAACCGATCCCTGCAGGCTATGCTGGAGCAAGAGATGGAGACATCGTCCATGCTGCGGGCCGACATCGCAGACATCAAGCATGCCCATGCCCAGCAGGAGGAACAGGAGCTGGCCAGGATCAACAAGCTGCAGAGGTGAGGGCATGGAGAGGGCTTGGATGGCCGGGCTTGAGGGGCGTGCAGGACTTGGCAGGACAGGGTGGGGTTTGGTAGGGTAGCTTTGTTGGAAGAAGACTGCTTGAGAGAGAGAGTAGTATGTAGTTGTGAGGCAAGGGTGTGGGTGGATTGGTGTTTGTAGAGTGTGTCTCTGTGTGTGTTATGTGTTAATGTGTGTGTGTTTAATTATGTGTGTGTGAGTGTATTTGTGCATGTCATTGTGTGTGTGTGTGTGTGTGCATGTGAGTGTGTGTGTGTTTGTGTTTGTGTGTGTGCGCTTGCATGGAGGCTTGTATGTCTGTGTATGTCTTGTTGATTTGTGCTGCACTGGAATGAAGAATCTGATTATTGATGAATTCTTCTGGTAGAAATATTGATTTACCCAGTAAATGTACATGCTGTAATGTATGCACTGTTTTTTCAGTGAGAATGAGTTGCTGAAACATCAGTTGAAGAAGTACGTGAATGCTGTGCAGCTGTTGCGAACAGAAGGGGCATCCAATAAAGATGGTAACTTTTTTGTTTGGTGTTTGTTTTTTGTTTGTTGTGTTCTTTTCTTTCTGTTATTGGGTTGGTTGGTTGTTTTGTGGGTTTTTTTGTGTGTGTGTTTTTAAAAATAATTTTGTTATGGTGTGTGTTCGTGTGTTCGTGTGTGGGTTTGTATCTTTGTATTGTGTGTGTGAACATTGCTTTATCATTTGTGAATTGTGGCATTTGCTAAGATTTATTTTTTTGGTTTAATTAGAACTCTTACCACTCTGGAACAACAACAGTTCTATATATGTAGTCCCATACCTGCTATTCTTTGACTTCTCTGCCATTAAAAGCCCATCCTGGTTCTGACAGTGTCTGTGACCATGGGTGTCTGTCTGTCAGAGGTACTAGGGATCAAGATGGATGAGACTCAGCCCAGCATCCCTCCCCCCCGGCCGTCCATTGACTACAGCCATGAGGCTGCCGAGTATGAACAGAAACTGATCCAGGTGAGTTCTTCTTCTTCTTCTTCTGCGTTCGTGGGCTGTAACTCCCACGTTCACTCGTATGCACACGAGTGGGCTTTTACGTGTATGACCGTTTTTACCCCGCCATGTAGGCAGCCATACTCCATTTTCGGGGGTGTGCATGCTGGGTATGTTCTTGTTTCCATAACCCACCGAACGCTTACATGGATTACAGGATCTTTAACGTGCGTATTTGATCTTCTGCTTGCATATACACACGAAGGGGGTTCAGGCACTAGCAGGTCTGCACATATGTTGACCTGGGAGATCGCAAAAATCTCCACCCTTTACCCACCAGGCGCCGTCACCATGATTCAAACCCGGCACCCTCAGATTGAAAGTCCAACGCTTTAACCACTCGGCTATTGCGCCCGTCAGTGAGACCAGCTACTTTGGGCATGTCTTGGCTGTCAGTCAATCAGTCATTCATTCGTTCATCTGTTGTTGTTTTTTGTTCTCAACAGGTGGCTGAAATGCATGGAGAGCTGATGGAATTCAACGAAATGCTACACAGACAACTGAATGCCAAGGATGTTGTGTTGAGACAGCTGCGAGAGGAACTGGTCTCCCTTCGTGGACCTGTAAGTCACCATTGCTTTATAGTGTAGACTGCATGCCTGGGGGCATGCGTGCATGGACACATGCACATGCACATTCACATTCATATACAGAGAAATACAACTGACAGCTCAAAACAGCACACACAAATGTTGCATGTACATACATGCATGCATACAGGCACGCATGCATTCATTTTGTATAAATGCATGCACATGTACACAACCATATGCATGCACATACATAAACATACTGCACAGTACACCACATCATGCATATACCACACACACAGACACTCATGCAAGACACACCACATACACACTCCACACCATTTCAGACTCAAATTGATTGATATTCATGCATGAATACCAACATGTACAAATTAACACATGCACATGAGTTGCACTTGTAGCACCTGCTTTTTAAAGAAAACTATTATATATTTGCCAATATGCCTTCCAAGGAAGAGATCTGCAAGGCTGTCAAGCAGTTAAGGAACAGCAAGTCTGCAGGACCAGACAGTATTCTGGCAGAAGAAGTGAAGGCTGACACTGAGTCCAGTTTTGAGATGCTGTACCCACTGTTCAGCCAGATCTGGGAAAAGGATCATTTCCCCTGTTTAAATTTGTGACCTGAAATAAAACTTCCTTCAAGCTCCTGAAAAAGGTGACCTTAGCTCTTGCTCAAACAACAGAGGCACATATATATACTGCTGTCCATCCCTGTCAAAGTGCCTGCTTCTGTTTTATTTGTCAGCATGTACCCAAACCCATCGTTCGCACTTACACGTACCTGTTGGCATTTACCCTCAGGCAGCCCTGCTCTCTCAGCCACTGAAAAAGTGTTGAAATTAAGGAGCAGACAAAGTGTTCTTGCTGCAGCCAATCAGAAAAGCCGCAGGGGGACAAGGTAAAGAGGCATGCCAAGAAATACATGGTGCTGTCTCCTGGGGGCAGACATGAAGAGGACAGGCTGCTTCTGGGCACTGTTGGAGCGACTGGTACAGGACTGGGATGGCTATATTTGCACTTGCATTATTTCCATGTGCATATATCCACACACACATGTGCATGCACGTGCATGTGCACGTGCGCACACACACACACACACACACATACACACACACACACTTGCAGTTAGAGGATGTGCATGAAGGTCTTTAGCATGAAACGCTTTGTTTGCAGCTGCCTTACAATGACCAGCAAATGGAGGAGTCTGCCTCAGCCCTCATGGAAAGGTAAGAGGAACAAGAACAAACCATGTCTCAACCCTGTGAATGAAAATGAATCAGAGGAATATGTTTGTGTATCATCGTTTTCCCCCCATTTTGGGGGAGAAGGGGGTGAGAGGAGGGGTGTAGGGGGATGCTACTTCTTTTTCCTTCCCCCCACTGCCCCCCCATTTTTGTATTTTCTTTTTTGCCTTTTTTTTTTCCATCTTCCATTTTTCCCCCCTCTACATTTAGTTGGCAATTTATATATTCCCTCTCATCCTTTCTTCCATCCCCATTCACTAACTGATTTATTCTACAATAGTAAGTGATTATACCACTTATTATGTAACGGCAGTGATGAACTCATGTTTGATACCACTTTTTATGTATGGCAATGATAAACTCGTGCAAACGTAAATACATTTGCAACCATACTTATTCATTATGAGAGGGGGAGGAGGGCTCTTGTTGGATGGCTGAAACTATGTTCTTTCTTTCTTTCTTTTTTTTTTTTTATCTTCTCATGCAGAGTGTGTTTGTGCCCCACAGTCTAAGTATCCAGAGTCGAACACTGATCAACATCTGGATTCCCTCGGCCTTCCTGCGTGGCACCTCATCGGACCAGTACCATGTATATCAGGTGTATGTGCGCATCAAGGATGAGGAATGGAATGTGTTCCGCCGCTACAGCCAGTTCCTGGACCTCCACACTCGTCTGAAGAAGGTGTATCCCATCGTCGGCAAGTTTGAGTTCCCTCCTAAGAAATCGATGGGAAGCAAGGTCAGTTTCATTGGTTTCTGTGTAGGCGTTTGTTTTTTTTCCCCCCTTTATAAAGCAGCCTCTGGACCCAAGGTGCAAAATTTCAGTGTTACAAAAATCAGCCACACGTACTCAACTCATGATGTAGTGCAGTAGATGCAGTACATTAATTCCACCCTTGTAGTGTGTGTTAATGTGTGTGTGTGCGTGTGTATGTGTGTGTGTGTGTGTGTATGTGTGTGTTAACATGTCTGTGTGTGTGCAAGTGCATATGTGTGTGTGTGTGTGTGTGTGTGTGTGTGTGTGTGTAGGTGAGCGTGTACATACAAGTGTTTAAAGCCCAGCTGACAATCTTAACAAAGCATGGCAGCAAGCACTCTGACTGAATCAAGACACAAAGCGAAAAACTTTCAAAACAAACAACAGCAGCAACAAGAAAAGTTCCATCAGTTGATCCCACAGACATAAGGCATGTTGATCACCATCAAGCATCAATACGTGTGTGCACAGGACGCCAAGGTGGTAGAGGGACGGCGCCACGCCTTCCAGAGGTACCTGCGCAAGGTTATCAACCTGCTCCAAGAGAAAAACCCTGAGCTCTGTGCAGACACCTGCAAAGCCAGACTAGCGTCACTCATGCCTTTCTTTGGGTAAGGACTTTTTTAACATGTGAAGTGCTTTTTTAATTGCACATACTTAACCGTGAACCACTAGTGCAGACTCCGGCAGGGGTCTGACATTCCTGTCCTGTGCAAACTACTATCCGCCTTTGCGGAGAAAACGAAAGTAGCTACGGCCGATAACTTCCCGGAAGTAGGTAACCTCCCCTGTGCCCCCCTGGCTAGCGCCCTCTTTTTCCGGCAGCCATCTCGACTCCTGTTCCTGTGCTCTGCATATGGCTCAGTTTTTTTGGGTTTTTTTTCTATGTGTCTATCAATTCTTTGGCGTCCTTGTTGTTTGTCCAATTATGTCTTCAACCAGGTCGCATAATTATGTGGCTCATTTGGGCGATCGGGCTAAAATTAAGGCGTGATCGCAATCGATTAGCAGACACTCTGGGCCCTCTACTTTGGGCTCTCTCAACAACGCCAGCCTGCCGCCTCCACTTCCTCCACTACCTCTGGTCGACTGCTTTGTTAAAAGCATAAACATGTATATGGCGCCGTTATTATTTTTATTTAGAGAAGGAAGGAATCAAATAAATGGGGACAGTAATAAAGAAACAAAGTACATAAGAGTTATTGAATGATCAGTGACAATGTCAGAGCTAAACAACGATATGAATGACAATGCTTTTGTCTTAATCCTAAGTATTACAGTGACAGAATAATCAGTATTTGATTGTGGTCACTCTATGGAAGAAAGGAAGGATGTCTTGATAAATGTGTGCGGATACAACCATAAGACATGCACTCATCATACAAAAAGGAAAAGGTTGTGTTTCAAAATAGGTTTTAAAATGGATGATGATTCTCACAGTTCGTGTTTGGTTTACAAGGGGGGGAAAGTGTTGACCTAGTGCTTCACTTTTCAGTGTGTCATATGTGTGACCGTTAGTGTTTGGATTTGTGTGTATGGATGTATGTGTGTACACATGTGTGTGTCTTTGTGTATTTGTATATTTATATATGTATGAGTATGTGTGTGTGTCTGTGTCTGTGCTCCTGTGTGTGTTGTGTGTATGTGTGTTATGCACTTCTCTCCAGCAGTGTGTGTGTGTGTGTGTGTGTTGTGCATATCTCTTCTGCACTATGTGTGTGTGTGTGTGTTGTGCACTTCTCTCCAGCTTGACCCCAATATTAAGTATATTTAAACTTGCTAAATCAACAGGGACCAGCCAGAGACCGCTGATAAAAAAGCCAAGAAAAAACGCCAGCAGCAACAGCATCCAGCCAGACAACCATCAACCACATCCACCTCACCGTCCCCAGCTCAAGGGGCTGCCAGTGCACAGTACCAAGGGTTGTGACCATGGCCAGTGAATACTACAGTGCGATTCAGCATGACCACGATAGTCATCTGGTAATACTGCTCATAGTGTGTAGGGAATCAACACGGGACCTAAGATGTGTGAAGAGACTCCATGCTAAACTGCCACTGACGCTCTTTGATAGCTTATACCACGAATGCTTTCTGGTATGATCTATGAAAGGTCTTGGGCATGTTCAGACTTTTTGTTGTTGTTGGTTAAATACATAATTTAGAATATTATATGCAATATATGGACAAACTTTATATATGTACTCCCTTGGTCCTCATTATTGATGCATAATGTCATCATGGACAAATGACTGGCAGAATTTTACTTTGAATGTTCATCAAAGCTGCTCTTAAAGGATCACAAATCATCTGCCACAGACAAGGCAACTGTATATCTGCTGTGTTCTGAATCGCTTAAGGGGCTTGTCCATTATAAGGCACTGCTGTTGAGCACTGAATGAACTGCTAACTTACAGTATGAGTTTCTAGAATTTTGAACCATAATTTTAGCAAATGTTAAGGCAGGGTTAGCAAATGTTAAGGCAGGGAATGCGTACATTTTGAGTTATCTGAAAATAGGAGAGGTTGCCAGTCATGAAATGAATTCTGTGTGTCTGAAACAGGGTACTACCTGAATGAGTTTTCCAGGTGTTTTTTTTTTTGTGAGGGTGGGGGCAGGTGGGGGATTTCAGGGGGTGTTAGTGATGTGTAAGGTGGTTAACAAAAACAGCAAAGAAAAGAAAGAAAGTAGGAAAAGGGAGAGAAAAAATGACATGCCATTGTGATGATAAACATGCACTTTGGGGAAACCTGTTTCTTTCTGTACACCCTTCAAAGCTGTAACTTCAAGGAAACATTGCATTTTTTTGTTTTTGTTTTGTGGGTTAGGCTTCTCAGGCCATGAGTTTATTTTCTGTACAACAGAGTCTTCTTATTCTTCATATATAACAAATGTATAGAATCCATGCAGGTTCAAAGGTGGGTAAACTGCGTGTGAGGTGCATGCTGGCTGACAATGAAAACAGCCCATATTCAGCATCTCCATTGAAATGTTAGTTTCCTGTAGATTATCTCCAAACCAAAGCAGCTTTGATTTCCTGATTTGAAGCATTCATTGCCAGAGTCTTAAATTTTGCATCTAGATTCTGTGTTCAATATCTTACAGAACCTCCAATAACAAAGAAAAATTTGAAAAAAAAAATCCCTCTTACAGCAGTCACATGATTAACAATATTTTCTGGTTGGATGATTAAAGCATAATTATTTGTTTTCGTACCAGCGCTGAAAATAAGCTCAGAGAAGCATTGATGCTGCTGCTCATAGTATGACATAAAGCTTATCGTGTAAATGAAATAGAAATTAGTTTATTCAAGGTCACTGTAACTGTCATTTTGTAAATGTCTGTATATTCATGTAAGCATCATATTTGTTGCCTGTTGCATCTGTTTACATGATTTGATATTTGTGGGAAGAAACAGGTCATTCAGAAGAAAAAAAAATCAACAGGGAAATTAGCTGTCCACTTCTCTGCATGATGCATGTAGCTGCATGTAAAATTGACTGTCAGTGAAACACACTGAAAATGCATTTTCATTTTATGTACAGCGAGTGTTTATCTTTACTTTTTTTTTTCTTCTTTTTTTTCTATTTATTTTTCTTTTTTCTTTTTTTTTTTACAGTATCTTTGTGAGTGGAATGTGTGTTTGGCTGGGCTATAAACAACAATGATGAGGATAGGATGATAATTTCCTTGCACTTTTGTAGCAACAGGTCTTTTTAAGGAGTGAGGGCACTGCCCCCCAAAACCAACCCTCTTCCTTTCTCATCCAGAACTGGGACCAGTCACGGATTTTCTGCTTTTTTTTATGCTTGGAAATGATTGTGAGGGGGGAAAGAGAAGTGATGATAAAAGACTAACTCAAGACTTTCCTGTTTTGTGGCTGTTAGGGGTGCACGTATTATGTGTTATGTATGTATATCTATTCATGTGTAACTGTGTCTGTGTGAGTGTTTTAAGCCCATATAACATGAGGTCTTTATTTTCCATGGAACTGACTTTGTGTGTGTGTGTGTGTGTTTGTGTGTGTGGTTTGTTTTGCTTTGTTTTTGTTTGTTTCTTTCTTAACATGTAAGGTGCTACATCATGATATTATTGTGTACTCAAAGTTTTCAAATAAAAGCTCATTTCAGCTGTGATTAAGATCCACATATCACACTGGCAAACTGTGAAGGACCAAGTATGTCTTAAGTATGGTTGTTGAGTCAGTGGCTTCAAACATAGACAGACTGCTGGACAAGTTCATAAGGAATTAACCCCAAGCGCTGTAAAAAGTCTGTGTTGTTTTGGGCCAGACTGTATCATCTTATCCTTATTGTGTTGATCTCTGTAAGTAACTTTGTACAGCTAATCAGTTTGCATAAAAGAGACTTATGGAGATTTTATGACAAGATTCACCCACATGACATAGATATTTTCCTTCACTGATATTCAGTTGGCAGGTTTTGATCAATGACCAAGTCAGAATTCCTTTACAGATAATAGTCATACATTCTCAGTCTGTAGTGCTCACAATTTGTAAAAAGTCATGTTTTCATAGTGAAAATTAAACAGTTTTCATTCATGACGTTATCAAGGACAGAAGTATGTCAGGGTATTATTTTTTCTTCAGTGTGTGTGTGTGTGTGTGTGCATATTTTTGATGCCATCTGTTGCTTGGTGTATTGATACTTTTTTTTTTTTAAATGAAGACTATTTATTGATTGAATGGTCAGTCTTGGTGCTCCCTTATCCTTATGAATGTTCACTTGAAGGAATTTTGGATGTTTGTGATGTTTTTGGGTTTTTGTTTGTTTTCATGTCATTCATTTACCAGTATTCATTTTCTTACTTGTGCTATGTTTGCTGTTTCAGTGATATGTTATAGTCATGCAGTTTCTTTTAAAATACACGAAAAAGAGTCATAAACTATTGTTTTATTGGGCATAAATATTTGGAAATATTGTGATTACATTTTCTCATGAAAGAAAGAAAACTTAATTTATTTCTTTTACTGAAATATATGGTTACTTCTTTTGCCATTTGTAATTTTTGCTCACTTCCTGACTAGAAATTATTCTGTTGTTTGTTTCCATTACATTATTGATGGATTATGAGAATTTGTTCTGGTCCTTGTTCGGATATCATTGGTGGATCATCGAAAGTTGCTACTTGTTTGACAGTATCACATGTGTGCTTACATTCAGTTCATCAGTGGCAGCTGGGAAACTGCTGGTCATGGTTCAGATAGCAACTGTTGATTAGCTGGAGTATGAAAATGTCTGGTTTGTCTGGGACAACATGCTGCTTCTGTCTTCTTGGAAAACATGATGTCTTCATTTGTAGTTGTCCTTCCATCTGTGTAGTAAGGTTTGTGAGAGTGGGTTCTATGCTCTGCTTTCCTGCTAGTGTCCTGATTGTCTGATGTCTTCATGCTCATTCTCATTTATCTCCACTCTCTGTTTGTACTCATTACAGCACCCCACATGACACATAAGTCCCACTGGTCCTCCATATTCCATGAAACTGATTCCAAGGTGCATTTTTATCCTATGATATTAGTTTGTGTGCATGCAGAAGCAACAGATCAAGATGACTGATCATTGTGTCATAGATGAACAGCTGCACCAGTTTGTTCAAACCTGTTTTTTTGCTTGTTGATCTAAACATATTTACATCACTCAAGGCCATTTAGAGAATTCTGTCAAGGTGCTGAGACATGGATGCAGTTCTGCAAATGATCTGTATTTCACATCTGTCCTAAAACATTCATAAATGTCACTGATAACCAACAATACCAGGTGGGTTAAAGATGAAGATTTTCCAGCCTCCCAGGTCAGCAGATTTGCAGTTCTACTAGGTTCTTGAACCACCTTCATATGTGTATATGAATGTGGAAGGTCAAATACACATGCGAAAGATTCTCTTCTTCATGTCAGAGTTTAAATGGATATCAGAAACATAAAATATAGTAATCAACATGCATCAGCCATGAAAAAAATCACCAGGAAGATGTTTTGTTTATTATGGAAAGAACCAGCTTTACGTTTCAGAATTCTTTTCATCACCTCAGCATTTTCAACAGCATGTTGAAATTGTCCCACAGAAGTAATAAGTTCTGTACGTGAGGGTGTTGAGCAGATGTCCATAGAATAGAAGAAGGAACCTTCCATGGAATTCACAGACCACTTTCCCTTTTCTGTCCCCACAAGCACATTTGAGTAAAATCTACGGCTGTTAGGAAAGCAGGTCTGGCTGATCAAATCCCTTTGTGCATGTCTTCAAATCAACATACCAAAGATTTAATTTTGTAAAGTCTCCATTTGGTAAAATTCTCATTTTATTTAAAGTTCCCAGATTGTAAAATGTTGCAGTGCTTGTGTTCACATGTTGAAAACATTCAGCCTGAACTTTAGCTTCCTCCGAGGATTATGCAACCTTCACCTTTGCTTTGGTAGTGAAAACGCTTTGATATAGATCTACAGATCTAGATCTCTTCTTTACCCCCAAGATCTAATGAAGGCATTTTCACTGGCCTTATGTCTATGCTTGAGGTCTTTCTTGTTCATCATGATGCTATGTTTGATCATTCTGTGCTGGCCTTGTACTGTCCAATGCAATATTTTTGCTTTCTACCTTCCTCTATCTGCAGTGTAAAATACAGGCAAAAGATATATTTGAGGAAAAAAAGCCACAATCAAGTATATTGTTCTATTCTGAAGTGTCGAGATTCTTATCTTCATGCGCACCTTTTCCCATTGAAAATGTGGAATTAGTGAATGTGTACATACACAACTGGAAAAATGTGTTCATAATTGTTTGTGTGTGTGTTTGCATTTTATGTTTAATTCTGTGAAACTAGAACCAGCTGGCATAAAATTGTCAGTGTATCAGGGTATTGGTTAATGGAAACGTGACATTGATGCCTTATTTGTCCATGAACTGATCTGGGATAATTGGCTGAGTTGTAGAGTCATAAACAGGCCAGTGAATTACGCTGTTTCAGTTTTTTTTTTTTTTTTGTACTGTTTGATGTTCAAAAGATACTCAGCAGAATCAGATAATTTGAATAAACTATATATGTGTTTGATACAATTGTTTTGTTCACATTAAACAATCATCCATTTGAATCATACAGTATTTTGTCACATCAAACCAACATTTGTTAACCTTGTCTTATGCTTTATTCATGTTGAACTGTGACCTTTTTTCTTTCTTTTTTCTTTCTTTTTTTTAAAGAAATATTCAGTGTTTTGTTTATATTAAACTGTCACTTGTTAGAATTGTTAAATGTTTCTTAACATTGAATCATTATTTAATTGAAGTGTTCAGTGTTCTGTTCACAATGAGTCATTAGAATTGTCCTTGAAAATATTGTGAAAATATATTTTCCAATACTTCTTCAGAAGTGATTCAAATCATACAGAAAATATGTGTGTTGTTGATTTTTTAACAACACTAGAAATAAATTTAAAAAAAACAAAAAAACTAAACAAAATCAAAAGACAAAATAAATGACAGCAATATAAATAATGTAGACAGTTATCACAGGTTTTGATTTTCTCAAAAATGTCTCAGAAAATAATTTCAGCACAGAATTTCAAATTATTTTTGTATCTTCACATGAGTTCACATGTCTTTATTTCTTTCTCTTTGACAAAAGTTGATTTTATTTTTTAGCTGCAATGCTGTCTCCATGGCTTTTAGTTTTAGTATTAACAAAATGTCTTTGTTTTGAAAACTTTAAGTGCTGTTCTCTTTGATTGTAATTAAAATGTCAAACTGAACATGAAGCTGCTTGAAGTCAGGGATGGAACAATGATTTTTTAATTTTATTTTTACATGAATTCTGTGTGTGTGTGTGCGTGTGCACGTGTGTGTGTGCATTTGTGTGTGCGCACATGTGCGTGCATGTGTGTGTGTGTGTGTGTGCATATAAGTGTTAATTATTTTTTAAGATTTTGTTATGTGTTTCTTGTTTGTTCATTTGAATGGTTTTTTTTGGTTTTTTGTTGTTGTTGTTGTTTTGTTTTTTTTACATTTCACAAGAAAACTTGGGAAAAAAACATTTAACAGTGAAATGACCTCTGCAGTCAGAATAAGTCACTGGTAGCCATACACATTGGTATACACATTGTATAAAGCTTGCTTATTTTTACTTTCAGGCCATAGTACTATGTTTCTGAAAATGAAAAGACAGCATGGCCTCTCTCTTTCTTTTGTTTTTCTTATTTTCCATTTTTTATGTTTTTCTTATTGTCTGTTCACTTCTCTTTCTAGTTCTTGTTATTCATTTGCTTTTGTTTTCTTTCATTTCTTGCTGTCTGTCTGTCTTTGTTTCACTGCTTGGTCTAATGTTCTTAATTCTTTTTGTCTCTGGCAGCGGAGGATGTTGTCATTCATGAGAGAGTAGTGTGTGCATGATATCAGTTCTTCCATGCAACTGTTCATAGCTGACCGATATGCCATGTGTGATATAAGTAATATTGTCTGCATAGTGTATGTTTTTGTAAGGAGTAAGAATGTTTGGCCTTTCATGCTTGTTTGATATCTAAGTTGGCTTCGACTCGTGTAAGTGCGTGCATCTGTACCTGAATATATCGTCTAGTCCAGTTTAATACTTTTACATATTTGAAATGAAAGTGACTGTTAAAAGCAAACAAACTGGTATGCTGATTTTTGTACATGCATTTTGGCTGCTATATGCTTTGCAAACACTTGTTGATACTTGTTTTACCATGTTGCTCAGTATGGCTTGTAAAGCCATATACCAATGATGATCAACACAAAAGATAATTATTGATAAGTGTGAGAGTCACTTCAAAGTAGAGAGAGGAATGGTAGGCCACACTTTCTCAGTTTCTGACTGAGATATCTCACGCTTTCTCTCACATTGACATAAAGCAAGGTGGACAGCCCCACTTTTTCTCTCACTTTACAGTAAAGTGTGGGATTGTGAGAAAGCAAGGTTGTTCCCCTGCTACGCTGTCTCTCAATTGTGAGAAAGCTTGGGGGAAGTCACCCTTGTTTTTATTTTTAAAATTTCCTTTCTCATCGGGGTTGATTTCATGTCTTTTCATAACACAAATCTTAGAGAAAAATGAGAGAGAGAAAAAAAGAAGAGATAAAGAGGGGGACAACAATGACGATCCTGGCAATGATGATGGTGTTCTGAAAAGACAAGAAACCACCCCTGATGAGAAAGGAAATGTTTTTAATAGGGGGACTTGCCACGTTTTCTCACAATTTTGTGAAAAAAATGTGGCTAGGGAACGACCACACTTTCTCATAATCCCATGCTTTATCATAAAGTGAGAGAAAGCATGG
This sequence comes from Babylonia areolata, assembly GCF_041734735.1. Taxonomy (NCBI): domain Eukaryota; kingdom Metazoa; phylum Mollusca; class Gastropoda; order Neogastropoda; family Buccinidae; genus Babylonia; species Babylonia areolata. The sequence continues at coordinate 48,677,316 of NC_134893.1, read as the reverse complement.
GATTTGCAAGAAAGCATGGGTTAACAGTAATACAGTGATTTTTTTTTTCTAAAATATAGTTTGGTTCCAGGGAATCTTGATAAAAGATAAAGAAAACTGCAATCAGTACTGCGTTGCGATCAACTACCAATTCTGTGATATCTTATTTTTTTTAATCAGCCTTTCAAACAGTGATGGAACAGCCTTTTCTGAAGAACCCCCAGCCCCCCCCCCCCCCCCCCCAAAAAAAAAAAAGAAAGGAAAATATGGAAATAAAATAATAAAGCTTGTATTAATTGTTTGTGCATATGGCTATATGTTCACGCTAAGCCCTGCCAGTCACTGCCAGCCATGCAGTTGCCATCAGCCTGACACAGCGACACACTTCACTTCAGTCAGACACAGACAGCTTCTGTCAGCCAGATAGAAGAAACCATTATTATTGGGATTCAAGCTGCTGGCATTACTGAAAAGTCCCATCCCTTGGACCAGCCATCAGTTTCATTTGTGTGCACCCCACAAATCAAACAGCTGGCTGGAGATGGCAGGCGGCCAGTGTGAACACTAAGCGCTGGTATATGCAGTGGGAAAGGACAAAATGATATGTGCACAATTCTTGTCCAGTTGCTGGCAGCTGCTGTCAGCAACTGTCTGGGCTTGGTGTGAACATTGCCAAAGACATTGTCAACATTGTGTGTGAATGAATTATGAAATGAAATGAAATTGAAAATGGAAATTGTCCATGCCAAAAACATTAATACAGCATAGTAAATATGCTTTATTGTTGTGAAGCTGTGAGGAATAAGTAATATTATCTCCTTAAGCAAGTTGAATGAGGAGTAGTGTTTGTGAGGATCATGGTGTTCTGTGCTTGTAAGTGTGCACTGGTATACAATTAATGCTGACAAGTACATGACAGCATGAGTGTATCAAGCTTTTTAAAAACTAGTGCCTGTCATTGCTTTGCTTCTGTCGGTGGACTCACTTTTTGGAAAGTGTGAAAGAATTGTACACGAAAGATGTGAGAGCAACTCATGACAAATGGTGTTTCATGATGCATTCACCTTGCTTTGAAGCCAAAATGCTGTATATTTTGCATGGTCAGAGATTTTATCTCTAAAACAATTATAGGTGAATTTATTCATTTGTTTTTAAATCTAATGCTACTTTCAAACAAAATTTTATATTTCCAGTCTGTACTGCTGTAGACATGTAGTCATTCATAGGTGCTACATGCAGTATTGAATAAAAATAAAAGAAAGTTTTATCACCATTCAGGAAGTGAAGGATGCTTGACACTATGACGAATATCTTCCATCAGATGTATTGCAATAGCGGCATGATCAAAACTGTACCATATATTTTCCAACATCACAGATGGGCAGTGAAAATTATTTCAAGTGCAGTAAAAAAATTTTTTTTAAATTCTTTTGTTTCTGCATGAATATCAAATTATCTTTCTGCAAACCATAACTACAGCAGAGCCATGTGCTGTTTTGTGAGTGCTGCCATAATGCATTGACAGTATTCCTGAAATAACACTGGGGGTGTCAGGTGACGGTTTACAAATCTTTAGTGTGAAGTCAATGATCCTGTTCAAAAGTCAGCTGTGCTGACAGCGTTCTCAGACTGTGCTGTAATGTAAACAGCCTCTGAATGAAATAGAAATGTACTAATACCCTGAATGGTGATTCAGTGAGACAGATCATATTGCATTCATCACTGTCTCATGTCAGGACCTGCATGTGTCCATGCTTTGTATGTGATGTCTTACTTTTCCACATGATGAAGGTGAATAAACATGGAAGACAACTATCAACAGCTCTGTGTGTGTGTGTGTGTGTGTGTGTGTGTGTGTGTGTACATGCATGCGTAGGCGTGTGCATGTGTGTGTGATGAAAGGAAGAAAGGTGGGAGACTTAAAGGAAAAGCTTTTGAAGAACACACACAACATAGTACAGATGAAAATATACAGTAGTCAAGCTACATGGATATTCTTCTGGTTCATGTAATGTAAGTACATAGGAATTATACCCTAATTACAAAGATCTCTTCTAAAGAGATGTGTTGTTGACAGTTATATTCCTGAGATGCGTTATTGTCCTTGAGACGGGTTGGCAGCAAAATCCCTGAGATGGCTTGTTTACAGCTATGTCCCTGAGATATGTGATTGACGGGTATATCCCTGAGATATGTTGTTGACAGATTATCTGTGTGTGTGTGTGCGTGCCTGTGTGTGTACGTATGTATATTTGTTCAAATTGTTGTTGACCTTCGCTAGGTATATTAAGCTGGGGAAAATTGTTTAATAAGGTGTGTGTGTGTGTGTGTGTGTGTTTTACGACAACTGATGGGAGGCCTATGTTTTAGTTCAGTGAGTGCACACACACAGGCACACACAGTCACACACACACACATACACACACTGCACTTAAACACACACACATACACACACAAGGCAGACATATAGTTATTATGCAATGGAACTGCAGATCTATTTCAACAAATCTACCTCATCTTATACAGCATCTTTAGGAAAATGATTGTCATGTGTTAGTTTTGCAGTCATTAAATGTAAACAAAACAAAAATCCGTAAACTACAAAATTTTTACTATCCACCCATATTTCAGTCGGAATATGATAAAGGAAAGATCCACACAGCTATTTATGTAAAAGAACATTACATGTTTCATGAGATCCAATCTCCTGTGCCTGACAACACTGATAACATAAATGCATGTGCTGTCAGGTTTAGGTTTAACGAGAAAATAATTTTGAACATAACTTCGGTATACCTACCCAAAGGTCCTGACAATCAAAACACAGAATGGTTACAAACCCTTCAGGACCAGAATGAAAAATGTTTAATAGCCGGTGACTTTAATGCCCATTCCCCATTCTGGGACAACGACTACAAAATGACCATTAATAATCGTTTTGTTTTGTTTTGTTGAAAATGTTGTGGATTCATCTTTACATCTTCTTAATGACGGTAGCGTAACCAGAATCCCTGATATATCGCGATATAGAGCAATGGCTATAGACCTCTCGCTGATTTCCCCTATCATTGCCCCAGAATGTGAGTGGGATACTAAAAAAGACATGCTTGGTAGTGATCACTTACCGATTGTAATCACTTTAAAAGGTAACACAGTGTTATGTGACTTTGAAAAAGATAAAATTCCAAAATACAATTATAGAAAAGCTGACTGGACCAGATTTGAAACCATACTTTCTATCATTTACATCAGTGACGTTCGCGTCGAAAATGTTGACAGCTCATACGCTAAATTCATGGAAACAGTTTTGTCTGCTACTGATGTGTCTATTCCTAAATGTACTGCAGTAAAATCAGACAAACATTCGGGCAATATGTGGTGAAACGCACACTGAAAAGAAGCTTAAAAAAAGCTAAAAACCTTGCATTTAGAGTGTATTATACAGACAAATCTGACGAAGAAAAGCACACAGAAATGAAGAAGACTAAAACTCATAAATGGGAGATGAACAACGCAACATTTGACATTAATTACCTGGATTTAAAGAAAGCTGAAGGCCCTGCTCTCCCTGCTTTTGTTAAATCTCACATTCGACAAAATTACCCAAATCACTTTAAAGTATATACAGATGGTTCAGTACTTGATAACAGTCAGGCAGGGGCAGCATTCATTATTCTGTCATTAAAAGTAGAGAAGTACTATCATATCAGTAAAGATTTTTCACTAAATATTCACAGCAGAACTTATGGCTATATTAATGGGATTAAATCACTTACTAGATCTTGCAATCACCATATTTTCAAGTGTTATTTTGTGTCGATTCTAAATCTGTATTACATGCATTAAAATCTTTTAATTTGAAGACAAGAGGAGAACTTGTCACAGAAATTCGTCATATAATTCATGTTTTGACCATCCGTGGTATAAAGATTAATTTTCGTTGGATCCTTTCTCACGAAGGCCCTTGCCTGATTGTTATCAAGTACTGAACCATCTGTATATACTTTAAAGTGATTTGGGTAATTTTCTCGAATGTGAGATTTAACAAAAGCAGGGAGAGCAGGGCCGACTTCAGCTTTCTTTAAGTCCAAAAGGTTGCTGAGGATTGCGCTGTTGTGGGGATTGAGATTTTTTTTTTTTTTTTTTTTTTTTTTTTTTTTTTGCGACCTGGCCAGCCAGTGCACGTTTAGCGTGCACTGATATGATGGTGGTGAGCGAGGTGTGTGTGTGTGTGGAGGGGGGGGGGGGAGTTGAGAGAGATGGTGAATTTGGGGGGTGTGGGTGGTTTGGAGGAGGGTGAGGTGAGGGGGGTAGTGCTGGGCGAGAGGAGGGGGGGAATGGGGGAGGGGGCGGTTCATTTTTTAGAGATGAGAGGCCAGTCTGGACTTGAAGCAGTCCAGTGACTCGGCCGTCACAACTTCCCGAGGCAGCTTGTTCCATTCTGGTATGGTCCTCGGGAAGAATGCCATCTGCCTGTACAGTGTTGTGCAGGAGGGAATGTCGTAGCTCAGGCTGTTGTTTGTCCTAGAGCTCAGCCTGCTCTTAGATGGCTTGGGCAGGTACTTGGAGTTGATGGAGATGAGACCATGGTGGAATTTGTAGAACATCTCCAAGCGGGCTTTCTTGCGGCGCTGTTGTAGGGGAGGCCAACTGAGTGAATCGAGGATGGAGTCCACGCATGATGTTTGGCGGTGGCGATTTGAAACCCATCTTGCTGCTCTTTGTTGGATCTTCTCAAGGGTCTCAACCTTGTTTGCAGTGTAGGGATCCCAGACGGTGGCTGCATACTCAAGAAGTGGGCGAACAAGGGCTTTGTACGCAGTTTCCTTTGTCTTCTTGTTGCCGATCTTGAGGTTGCGCCGGACGAAGCCTAGGGTCTTGCTGGCTTTCTTGGTGATGGAGTCAATGTGGGATTCCCACTGCATATTGTCCTGAATGTTGACGCCCAGGTACTTGGTGGTGCTGACATTTTCAATCTTCTGTCCATGCAGCTCATACACAGGGGCGGTCTTGTCCCTTTTCCGGGAAACTCAGTGTTGAGCACTTCTGTGGATGGAACGGCTCGATGGACCACTTCTCCTCCCAGGTGGTAAGGGAGTGTAGATCTTCTTGCAGCACTTACTCGTCCTTTTTCTTCATGATGGTCTTGCTGCACATGGTGTCATCGACAAATAGGTGGATCTTCGACTTGATGCCATCAGGGAGGTCATTTATGTACAGAAGAAAAAGTCTCGGCCCTAGAACCGAGCCTTGAGGGACGCCAGATTCCACAGGTAGAAGGTCAGATCTTGTTCCTTCCACCACCACAGCCTGCTGTCTGTCCTTGAGGAAGTCCTTGATCCAAGCATTGGTGCGTCCTCTGATGCCGTAACAACGTAGTTTGTGGACAAGTAGGGTATGGCTGACTTTGTCGAACGCTTTTGAGAAGTCGAGGACGATGGTGTCCTTCTGGTTTCCCTTCTCTCTCTCTCTCTCTGGTCGCTTCGTTGAGTGTCACATGACCGTCCGCGTCGGAAGCCGTGCTGCTCTGGACAGAGAATCTCATTGTTCTCGAGATGGGACATGATGTGGCTGGTGATGATATGTTCCATCAGCTTGCAGGCTATGCAGGTGAGGGAGATGGGGCGGTAGTTAGCTGCTTTGCATTTTTCTCCCTTTTTGAAGACAGGTGTGATGTTGGCCTGTTTCCAGTCCTGTGGCAGGACTGGGATGCCGGAGGACCTTGTATGAGGTGCGGTAGAGCAGGGTGAAGGCTGGAGTGATCTCCTTTGCAACCGTCTTCAAGAGTCTGGGGGTAATGCCGTCTGGGCCACAGGCTTTATTGGGGTTAAGGTTGCCGAGCAGGAGTTTTGTAACTCCATCTTCTGTGATGTTTATATCGTCACATGATGCGGCGATAGTCTCGGGAAGGTTTGGTTGGGGGTAGTGGGGGGGGGGGGGGGGGGGGGCGCACTGCTGTTCGAACTCTTCAGCTGTAATGGTGTGTTTGGGGCTGAATACTGAGTGGAACTAGGTATTTAAGATCTGGGCTTGCTCTTTGGGGTCGGTGATGAGTTTCCCGGCTTCTTTCAGTGGCCGCCGAGAGACGCCCACTCCTTCTGTTCTTCTCAGCTGCTTTGATGAAGCTCCAGAACTTCTTCTTGGAGGTGGTCTGGTTTTCTCCTTCGTAAGAGATCAGGCCTTCTGCGTGTCTCCAGTAGGCGCGACGTAGACGTTTCTGGATGAGGCGCTTGAGTGCCTTGAATTCCTGTTTGAGGGCCTCATCTCCGTTTTTCTTCATGCGTCTATGGACTCTGTCTCGTCTGGGACTCTGTCTCGTTTCAGTATCAAGAATTGATAAGACTGTTAGTCATATGTTTTTGATTATTCTTGCCAGACAGTTTTGTTTGTTTGCTTTGTGATAAAGGATCCTTGTGAACAGTAATTTTAACATCTTTTGACGCGCAAACATAAGCATAAGCGAAACTCAGACGCTTTTGTCGTCTGCAAGCAAGTCGTTTCGAGTCTTCAGCAACAGAGAGCAGTGCTGTAAACATGGCGGTTCCCATTAAACTTATATTTGCTGGACTCGCAACCGGTATATTAGTCTTGGGAATACTTGATTGTCTTACGAATTTCGAGCAAAATGGGTGTGAGATGACATATATGTTCCAGTATCCAAAATATCTGGTGAGTTGCCTGTTGCAGTGAAAACGGTGTCCCCCCACTTTGTTTCAAATATATCACGATGAGTCGGTCAAAACTTCAGCTTTATTTTTAAATAAATTAATTTTTATTTATGAACTCAGTTGCATGTTATTATGATATGTGCACGTCAGTGCATGACCAAGATCGTGATGACGGTGCTCTGTAGTATTCGATCAACGTGACATACCGATCGGTCATTAGTTGTGGGTTCTTCTTGTGTTCTTTCCATTTGATGCACAGGGTCAAAACATTGACCATTATCGGCATTTTGTCGGTGGTTGCCGGTTTGGAAGAAAGAGAGAGAGAGAGATCTGGGGGTGGTTGGGTAGGTGTATTTGTCCAGGGGCAGTGGGTCAGGAGAATGAGACCACTCAAAACATCTTTTCAAACTGGATGTGGATCTGGTAGTGTACGTCGCAGACGCCACTTCTGGCGATATAGACGCGATGGGACTAGGAGGACGCATGTACCGAGTAGAAAAAAAATAGTCTAAGAAGACCTAAGGAAAACTGTCTATCCTGGGTTAAGGTCAGAACCCCCCGGTTTGGCCGGAAGGGTCCAGGCCCCACTTCCAGAAGCATGACCTATAAAAAAGAAAAAAAAAAGAAAAAAATTCTTTAGTGGTTGCTGGTCACAGGCTGAGATGGTGATCTGGTCAGCTGTGATGAAAATGCGCAGACTGAGCATATGGTGACAGTGGCCTCACTCAGTTGGTTCCACACCATGGCAGTCCTGATGAAGGAAGAGCTACAATATTGCTCTGTTCTTGCATCGAGGACCCGGAATCCACGGGAGTGGTTGATGGCCTGTCTTTCAACTACATTTGTTGTTTTGAATCTCTCTCTGTGAATCAAACTGTACTTTTCTCACTGAAACTCCATCTGCATAATTATGTTTGCTGTGATTTTATTGCTGGATGTACTCATTTTGTTGAGTTGTATGCATTTGTGATGATTTTAATGTTTTTTTTCATGGTTCCTGGTTCCTTCAATCCATGATATGTTTTTTTAAATTTTATTTTATTATTATTTTTGAAATTTAATTATCTGTTTTTGACAATGACGAAAGTGATGTGCTCTGTTTCACTGTAATTTGCACCAGTGTGATTTGGGACTGTGATGGTGCCAGTGTTGATTTACGTATTTTTATGTCACTTAGTCTTGCATATATATATTTTAGCCAATGTCATGTGAGACTGTGAAAGTGTTGACTTTATACATATTTTTATGTCAGTTAGTCATAAATTTGTATGTTTTATTGAAAAGTGCAGTGAGCCCCATCTGAGATAGGGGTACTGCGCTATATAAGCCTGCATTTATTATTATTAGAATTATACCTTGACGAATATGTCAAGAGTTGGGGCAATGACAGTCTACTGGAGCAGGATGTTGCAGTCATGAACTGTCTGTGGGAAGAAGGCGTTCAGCCTGATGTCCGCTCTACAGGGATTCCTGTCAAAGGTTTACGTGTGGACTCTTTTAGCAAGTTGCTGATGTTGGTGGAGGTGCACCTTACTTTTGCAAGTCCCCTGCTGATCTTGAATAGCATGGACAATCTGGCCCTCCACCTATGGCGTCCATGGGTTTCCTACAGCAGTGTTTGCAGAAGCTTGGTGGTGGTGGTTGCCCTCTGATATCTATTGAGTACACACCATGCTGTTGTCCATTGGACTGCTTCTTAGCCTTCTATCTTTTCCACTTCTTTCTTTTCAGTGGGGTACCATGCAGTGCTCGGATATTCATGGATAGGGCGTACAAGAGACTTGTAGGTGATTGTTTTGATTTTAGTTGTTGCCTTAGGTTTCATTGCAGGAAGCTGAGTGTCTTGTTTGCCTTAGTCACCATACTGTTGATATGTTTGGTGAAGTGAAGATTAGACTGTAGTGTGATGTTTGATATTGCTTGTACTCTGCTCAAAGTCAAAACATATTCAGAAGCCAGTTCAGCACTTCAGACTGAAACTCAAACAGTTAATTACAGTGACTCATAAATATATCTCATTATGTATTGAATAGATTAACAGAAAATTTCATTTATAAAATTAATTTAAACGCAAGATTTTCTGCCTTTTTGGATGCAACCCTCGTTTTAAAAAACCAGAACGGTTACAGCACAGGACAAAAGCAATGGCTACAATGCATTCAAGATATCCTTGTTCCATGGACAGAATTGACTTTCATGTTAGCCTTTTGTTTGGACATTGTTGTTTTTCTTGTGTTATTTTTTTGCTTCTTTTTATATATATATATGTTTTTGATTACATAATATTTGTAATTATTGTCTTTTTACATTCTGAAAACATAACTTTTTATTAATAATTATTGTTTTTTTACATTCTGAAAACATAACTTTTAATTAATAATTATGGTCTTTTTACATTCTGAAAACATAACTTTTTCTCATTGAACATGCCAGTGGATACTTAGAACACACACACACACACACACACACACACACACACACACACACACACACACATGTACACATGATTGCCAATATTTGATATGTTCATCTGTCACGTGTTGAGAGCGCTAATATAGCAGCACATCTATATTATGTGATCTTTTCTCTCTTTTCTTTTTTTTTTTAGTCATGATAGAGATTATGTTATGTTTATCAATTTCTATATATATAAAAATATATATCCATTTGGCTCTCTGCCCTTGGTGTGAATACTTAATTTGGGGTTTGGTGTGGGAGTGGTGCATGGGCAGTTCCATTGGATATTTGTGCTGTGGTCATATGTTGTCGGTGCTGTACACATACACACTCTCACATACACACGCACACATGTTTTTGTTTGTTATTTTATTTTATTTTTTATTACAATAAATACAAAGTTATTTTGAAGGCATTTCCGACAGGCTGGGAATGAGGGAGGGGAAAATGGATAAAAGGAATAGAACAACAAAAACAAAAAAATACCCTGAATAACCTGAAGTCAAATGTTGCCAACATTCTTGGGATTGCACTAAAAATTTACTTGGATTTTTATTTTATTTTTTGTCCACCGTTGGTGTGTGCTTGTACATGTAGAGAGGGAGGTACACATTGGCATTGAAAGCTGAAGGAAGTGCATTGTGGTTTTTGGTGTTTGAAATGGCTTATAATTATATCGCTTTGGTCCATAGGGACGGATGTGGAACAAGTTTTTGGAAATGTAATTAATAACATGACGGCCATCTAGCTCCACTGTGCTGTGTGCATGCCACACGCAGTTGGCCTCCGGGGTGTGTCTACCCATGTATGCGAAGTCTGGATCCGGCAGAATCTGCGGAAGAAACCTATCGGTTCAACGGAGAGGAAGGCGATTACAGCAACGCACTGTGGAGTGCAGAGAGCAAGATGAGACACCGAAAGGATATCTTGGTCATCCACTGCATCCGTGCTCATCCTCCAGTCGTCTCGACTTAGTCTTGCCACTGGAAATTGGTGGACCCGGACGAGAGAGTGAGGTTGACGTTGCGCAACTCCTCTTCACTTTAAACAAACTCATCGCGCAAGTCATCAGTCATCCAAAATGACCTTTCATCCTTCATTTCATCACCCCCAAGTCCTGTGGTGACAGGCGAGCGACGAAACGACAGGTGTGGGTACACTGGCAGTCGCAGCCGCAGACCTGCACGCAGGCGGCTCAGGCCATAGGGTCGTTCTTCGTCGACAGGAGCAGCGATGGAGCTCGGCAGCCGTCTGAGCGTCTGAGCAGCCCTCTTTAGGAATGCACTGCTCACCTCCCTGGCATGAGGAAGGGGCTAGAAAAGGTGCCCTAAAAATTGCCTGCTCCATATCACCCTGGCCAGCATACCGCGGCTGGCGGGGACCCTACATCAGCGGTCGAAACAAAGAGAAAGAAAAGAAAAAAACAAGGATCGTTCCTCTCACCATTGGTGCTTGGAACATAAGGACTCTCCTGGACAGAGATAACGCGGACAGACCCCAAAGGAGAACAGCACTAGTTGCATCCGAACTCGCCAGATACAACATCGACATCGCAGCCTTGAGTGAGACTCGGCTTGCAGGCGAAGGCGAGCTCTGTGAACGGGGATCTGGTTACACCTTCTTCTGGAGTGGACGAGGAAGCGAAGAGCGACGTGAGGCTGGCGTTGGTTTTGCAGTAAAAACAGCACTTGTCAGCAAGCTAGCTGGAATCCCAAAGGGAGTCAACGATAGGCTTATGACCATGAAACTCCCACTGGCATCTGGCCAGAAGCACCTCACCATTGTCAGTGCCTACGCCCCAACCATGACCAACCCGGATGAAGTGAAGGCGAAGTTCTACGAGGACCTTCACTCTGTCATTGCTGCCATCCCTAAAGCAGACAAGCTCATCATTCTTGGGGACTTCAATGCTAGAGTTGGCTCTGACTACATCTCCTGGGATGGAGTGATTGGAAAGCACGGTGTGGGCCACTGCAACCCAAATGGATTGCTTTTGCTTCAGACCTGTGCAGAGCACGAACTGCTGATAACCAACACAGTTTTCTGCCTCCCCACCCGTAACAGGACGTCATGGATGCACCCTCGCTCAAAGCATTGGCATCTCATCGATTATGTCATCGTCAGGAAAAGGGATAGGCAAGATGTACGTGTAACAAAGACCATGTGCGGCGCCGAGTGTTGGACAGACCATCGTCTTGTAGTCTCGAAGTTGAATATTCGAATCCAACCCAAGAGACGCCCCCAAGGCCAGAAGGCTCCAAAACGGCTCAACATCGCTAAGCTGAAAAGCATCACCATCAAACAGTCCTTTGTGGAGCTGCTGGAAGATCGTCTGGAATCCGCCTCTCTGGACAACCAGAATGTGGAGTCTGACTGGAGGACCCTGCGTGAGCTGATCTATAGTACAGCTTCAGAGACCCTGGGACCCATGACCAGAAAGCACAAAGACTGGTTTGATGAAAACTGTGATGAAATCAAGCAGCTTCTGGATGAGAAACGCCGTCTGCATCAAGCCCACCTGAGCAACCCAAAGTCCACATCAAAAAAGGATGCGTATGATGCCATCCGCAGGACTGTTCAGCAAAAGTTACGCCAGATGCAGGATAAGTGGCTGAGTGACAAAGCTGATGAGATCCAGGGATATGCTGACAGGCACGATATGAAGAGGTTCTATGATGCCTTAAAAGAAGTCTACGGCCCCACATCCTCAGGATCATCCCCCCTCCTCAGTGCAGATGGGAATACCTTGATCACCGAGAAGGAGAACATTCTCGAACGATGGGCTGAGCACTTCAACAGTGTCTTAAATCGCCCTTCCTCCATAAATGATGAAGCCATAGACCGTCTCCCACAAGTCCCCATCAACGAAGCACTGGACGATCCGCCAACACTTCTTGAGACCCAGAAAGCAATCCGTCTGCTATCCAGTGGCAAAGCACCTGGCTCAGACTCCATACCAGCAGAGGTCTACAAGGATGGAGGCACTGTGCTGACTGAGAAGCTTCATCAGCTGTACTCACTCATGTGGAAAGAAGAGACGATCCCCCAGGATTTCAAAGATGCATGTATCATTCACTTGTACAAGCGAAAGGGGAACCGGCAAGCCTGTGATAACCATCGGGGCATTTCCTTGCTCTCCATCGCAGGCAAGATACTTGCCAGGATCCTACTTAACCGCCTCACAGCACACCTTGACCAAGGTCATTTGCCTGAGAGCCAATGTGGATTCCGGAAAGAGCGCGGAACCACTGACATGGTGTTTGCTGCTAGGCAGCTGCAAGAGAAATGTCAGGAGCAAAATGCTGATCTGTTCTCCACCTATGTCGACCTCACTAAGGCCTTCGACACCGTGAGTAGAGAGGGACTGTGGAAGATCATGGCCAAGTACGGATGCCCTCGGAAATTTATTTCCTTGGTCAGCCAATTCCATGAAGGCATGCAGGCTCGAGTCCAGGACAATGGTGAAACATCTGCTCCTTTTGCTGTCACAAATGGTGTCAAGCAAGGCTGCGTCCTGGCTCCAACCTGTTCAGCCTCATGTTCTCTGCAATGCTTACTGAGCCTTCAGAGATGGCGATGTGGAATCGGCCTAAAGTACTCAGTGGGCAAGCTGTTGGATACTCAGAAGGCTTACAAAACGTAGGTCATGTTTTGACTCAGTTGTGCTTGTTTCATTGCAGAATGATTTTGTTGCACCCATACTGCTGGATATGTAGCTGAATGAAAGATTCGACGTAGTTGATGTAGCGGGATTGGCCCTTTACTCTGCACACGGGGAAAACTGAAGCCATCAGCCACCCAGGGAAACTACGTTAATGCCAAAATCAATCCAAGTATTGAATAGTTAACAGAAAATTATTTCAAAATAACTTGCAAGATTCTGCACTATTTGGACAACCTCGTTGAAAAACGTACGGTTGCACAGAGCAAAGCAATGGAAACAATGACAAATATCCTGTCTGGACAGAAGGCTCATTAGCCTTTGTTTGGCCCAAGCTGTGTATTTTGTTCTACATAGCATAGTTTTTGACTCATATATTTGTAAGCACTCTGAAACTTACAGTTATAATATTATTGTTTTAATCTGAAACACTTTAATAAAATTATGGCTCAGAAATCTTATCCTGAACATCCAGTGGCATAGACAACCCCAACACAACACGCAAACACACCCCTCCCAGCACATCACACCATTCCTGTTTGCAGTGCCCAGTTCTCTGGACACGTGCGGTAGCCAGACATCGCGCCCAAAAGGCTCTTCTTTCTTAGCATGATAAGGATGAGATCAATTCATGGATAAAAATGTTCAGGTACTCCCTGGAAGTATTCTTAATGCGGTTTTGATAGTCATGGGCAGTTCCTGGAATCTGGCATGTGTCGGTGCTGACAAATACACACTCTCACAACAGCGCCATGTTTTGTTTGTAGTCTACAATATGGATGTTGACAGGTTCGGGAAGAGGGAGGGAAAAGAAAGTCACGGTGAACAAACAAGTTACATTTGTAAGAAGAGGGGGGCGAACAAATGGCGACTTGAAAGGGAGTCATTTGGAATTTATACGTCTTTCAGAAAGTGCATCAGTTAGTGTAACTACTCACATACAAATGTGGATGTGTGAACACATGTGAACACACACACACACACACACACACAACATGCACACACACACACACACACACAAC
>NC_134893.1:48466029-48661029 GCF_041734735.1 Babylonia areolata | reverse complement strand
TGTATGTCACCCTGAGGTTCCTGACTGCGGAAGTCATCTGAAGACCGTAGTCTAAGTTTTCTAGATTTTTTTCCTCTGTTGTAGTTTCTCTACACGGGTTTTTTGTTTGTTTGTTTGTTTTTTTTTTTTTTTTTTTTTGATGTGGGTGTGAAGGATAGGGGTGAGATTTTGTATTTCTGTTTTACTTTACTATTACTATTATTATTTTTTGTGTGCTTCTTATCCATTGTATTTAGGTATTTTGGATTCTTTGGTTTTGTTTTTTTAGGGAGTGGTAGTTAGTTAGAGGAAACAATGTTATCATTTTACATGCTGGATAAACACTTTCTTTTCTGTTTACTTTTGTGTTGGATTTTGTTAAAAACAGACAGGGTTTATCAGATCATATGCAGAGGGGAAGATATAATATATTTTGACTATCATTAATGTCTAGTCTTTCAGTCATTTCAGCTAATGTACAGGGCCTTCACAATTTTTGTAACAGATGAGATGTTTTTCAGTTCAGAAAAATAATCTATTTTTTGCAAAATACCTAATTTGTAAATAAGCAAGAGAAACGGATAAGAGCTGAATGGGGGTATGAATGTTTTTTTGCCTCTTATGCATCACAGTCAAGAGGTGTGGCGATTTTGTTCAATAACAATTTTGATTTTGAAATAAAGAATTGTAGTTAAAGATGTTCATGGAAATTATTGTATCAGTTCAAACAATGGAAAGCGACAACACTTTAGTAAACATTTATGGACCAGATAGAGATAATGCTTAGTTTTATTTAGAATTAGGAAATCAAATTAAACAATTTGAAACAGAAACAGTAGTTATTGGGGGGGGGGGGGGGGGGGGGGACTGGAACCTAGTTTTAAATCCACCTCTAGATTACAGTAATTACAAACATGTTAATAGTCATAAATCACAAGAAAAGTAATTGAGTTGACAGATGACCTAGAACTGGTACATAAATCCAGAAACAAAAAGATCAAATCCACTGCGGCAAGCCAGGCTAGATTTTTTTCTTAATTGCAGAAAATCTATCATTGAACGTAAAAGATGTTGACATGTATTTGGTTATTGAAGTGATCATTCTTATATTTTGATAAAGTTTGAGTTTAGAAGCAATACTAACTAAATCAGTTTTAAAAGAAATTCAGTTCATCACTCACCCACTGTTAAAAGATAAAGAATATGTAGATACCATAAATGATGCAATCAAATGTGTAATACAACAATATGCAGCACTAGTAGTAGTGTACAATAGATCAGAAATATGTAACATTCCCATAGCAAAACTACAATTTACTGTATGCATCCTGCATGCAATGTGTACCTGTACATGTGTGTATTTGTATGAAATGAAATAAGATTTAAAAAAGAAAAGAAAAGTTTACAACTTTATACATAAAATGATAAATAAATGGTTGACTCTCCGAATAAATTGGTTTCAGTAGGAGGGAATTGTTTTCTGCATAAAGAATTTCATTATTATTTAGCTGCTGGTGTGTCTGCAGGATGTGCCATTGGACAACAGCATCACACATCAGTTTCCCAACTACAGACTGTATGTGTATGGAGAAGGGTAAGTTAACAAATTGTATTTTTTAACCTAAGTACTTGTCAGACATCAGTTATTACAGATTACAGTTGTTTTTGTTTGTTTGTTGTTGTTGTTGTTTTTAATGAATCACATCTCCATTTCATTTGTTACTTTAGTCTAAGTAAAATTCAGTGATATTTTATTTGAAATAGTTCATTTTGTTTTCTTCAATACATATTTGCTCTTGTTGACCTATATACTTTCCCCTTCATTGAAGGTAAAATAAGATAATTTTCATGTTAAAAAAATCAATGAACTGATGGAGCATTTAACATAACGTCAACAGAGTATAATAAAGTTATTGAAGTATTACATGACTCAGGCAGCATTTTAGATAGAAATTGATTGCCAATCTCTTTACCATAAAGTTCGGTCTATTGAGCGCATTGGTATATAAGCCGCACCCACTAAATTAAAAAAAAAAAAAAAGAAATTCATACACAAGCGGCACTGGCTTATAAGCTGCATTTATTACCGGTACTGGAACATATACCAATTCTATGGAAAAGTTGTCAGTACTGTAGATTATAAAATAAAGACAAGTGGGAACAACACAAAGAAAAGCAAGCAAAAATACTGCTAGTGCCGGTATTTTATTTATATTTTTGTGTGTTAGTTAAACTAAGTATTGTTGAATTTACTTGATATTTATCTGATTTGCTGAAGTCAAAGTTTAAAGTATTTCCCTTTTCCATGGAAAGTTAACTTTTCTCACATGCAACGTAATGAATATTTTGTTTTTTGCAGGGACTATGCACGACAAATCAGGTATTACTGTGTGTGTGGCTATACCTGTGTGAATGCATGCATGCATGCATGCATGTATGCGTGTGTGTGTGTGTGTGTGTGTGTGTGTGTGTGTACATTTCAAGATTTTAAATTTAATCAGTAATTAAGGCACTTTCCAAATGATATGTATGAATTTTTTAGGTACTGTTTATTCACATTGAATTGTTTCACATTTGTATGGTTATCAGTTTTGTTCAGATCCAAATTAAAATAGAATTTTAGAATTTTCAGACTGCATGTTTGTGTATCTGTGAATGCATGTATGCATATATAATTATACATAAATTTAGTGTTTGTGACAGGGTGAGTTAATGCGTTCATGTTTGCATAATATATGTGTGTTTTTGAGAGTATACTAAGTGCATGTTACAGACACATGTATACATTTATAAACTGTTGTGCCACACTGTTGAATATGTTTGCCATATTGATCACAGTAAGATGGAGTTCAGTGGGATCCCAGTCCTTTTTCTGCCAGGAAATGCTGGCAGTTATAGGCAAGGTGAGTAATCTCATGACGTTTATTGTCCTTTAAAATATTTGACTTCACTGCAAGTGTTATTCACTTTTCTCTGTGTATGCATTGTTGGCTGTTTTGCTTTCAGCTCTCAGTTTAGCACACAGTTGCATTAAAAATGAAAATCAGTGCAGTCGTTTGTTCATCTCACCGGTTTTGAATTTGTGCCCCAGTTTTGTTTTAACAAAGCTGTAGAAAATTTGTATGGTAGCCTTAACAGTATTTGCAACTGTTCAGTATTTAGTTTTAATGATATTGTTCATTATCTAATTATCATAAATAGTTTAAATGAGATTGTTGATGTTTTAATGATAGGCTCAGATGACGTCAAAATAAGTAAATGGCTTATGAAGCTGATCAGATTTTGATCAGAAAATGAACCAGTTGTCACCTTTTGACTTTTCTTTTTTTCTGCAGTGAGATCACTTGGTTCTGTATCTCTGAGGATGTCAGAGAAGCCAGGAATCAAGTTCCATTTCAACTACTTTGTTGCGGACTTCAATGAGGTTACCTATTTTTCTTATGGCATACTGATTTGACCCATCCATGAATTGTATCACCAACCCACAGATGGTTATCATTGTTATTTGGGCTTTTGATTTGTCCTATTTCATCTGTTGTAATTTACTCTGTCAAATTTTATTTTTAGCAGGTTTTTTAAGAAAAAAATTTATGTTTAACTTTTCGGTCTTAGACTAGATGATTCAATAATGGTCTGATATTTCAATTTGAATAGGCTGGATGGTTGTTTGTTTTAATGTGCACAACTGGATACTGAAAAAGCAATATCTACAATGATAAATAGTTGTGCAGACGTATCTAAAATTATTTTAAATTTCAGGAACTCTCTGCCATACATGGAGCATTTCTTCAAAGGCAGACAGGTACGTCCCAAGTAAGGAAGTAATAAGTTCATAAATACATGAAATATATGCAGGAGTGCAGGCATACCTGTAGGTGTGTGTGTGTGTGTGTGTGTGTGTGTGTGCTTGTTTGTACTGTGTGTGTGTGTGCGTACAATTTGGACTGTTTGATTCTACAGACATGCATTTGTGTGTTTCTAGTCATGAGATGGCCTCTGCAGTCGCATTTGTGTGTTTCTAGTCATGAGATGAGCTCTGCAGTCAAGCAAGCTATATCATTAATAAACAGTATGAATTATTCGTTTAAAAATGAAAAAGTGTTCATATGTTGGTGTGTATTTGCCAATATGTGTTTTGTAAAAAAAAAAAAAAAAAAAAGATAAAGTTCTCAATGAATTTGTTTGATTCTTTAAGCTTTTTGAGATGTAAATTTAATTTTTGACATGACTGTTGTTAGTTTACTCTAATGTGTCTGCAGAATTTGTTCATGCCTGCGTGAAGAAAATCTTGAGCTTATATAAGTCTTCAAAGAACCCACCTACATCTGTGATACTGGTTGGACATTCAATGGTGAGGAAATGGGAGATGTTTGAATGTGTGTATACATATGTGCTTGCATGTGTGTGTATTTGAATGTTCTCTCAAGTTCATGCATTGTGGTTGTATGTGTGATTTGTTTGTGTGAAATGTGTTGTTATTTGTGTTGTGTTGAGTTGCCATTGGACTTCAACTTTTACTTCTGATCTACATGTTATTGATGTTTAGTTACAATGCACATATTTGCGCATACATGTTTAGCATGCACTTATGGGATTACACACACACACACACGCACACGCACACACACACACACACAAACATGTGTGCTTGCAATCATGCATGTACACGTTAACAGACTCACACATTCTCACACACACACACACACACACACACACACACACACACACACTCACACACTCACACATACACACTCTCTCTTTCATTTACTCATGCACTCACAAAGTGTTTTCATTCTTGCATAAGTATGGTGAAAAAATAGTTGCATGACAATGTTGCCAGGGTGGAGTGCTGACCAGAGCATTGTTCACACTACCAGGCTTTGATGCTCAGTCTGTGCACACCATCATCACGCAGGCCTCTCCTCACCAGGCCCCAGGTGAATCACCTGTCTGGGACTGTTTTTAAACATTTGTAAAAAAAAAAAAAAAAAAAAAAAGCATGCCCTTTTCATCATTGATAATTCATATTTAATTGACCCAGTTTTGTAAAAGCTTTTAATGAAGTTTAGCTCTCTTTTCCATATATATATATATATATATATATATATATATAAATAAAGTACAGCACTGAAATGCCCCATTGAACTATAAATCTTACATTAATAAATTAATAACAACAAAAACAACAACAAGAAGAAAAAAAAAGAAAAAAAGGTGATCCCAAAATTGCATTTATCTGTGTACCAGACAATTCATTCAAGGATGCATAAGCTGGCATTCAAAACTGTGCTTTTTAGTTGGGTACACAACATGATAGCTGTGCTTTTGTTTCCCTTTTGGGTTTCAACAGCTTTTAAAATGTTATTATTTTTTGTGATTAAATACCTTTTTGAAATCTGTTACACAAGGTGATTTAATTGAAAAAATATTATGTCATAGTAAAAACATTGCAAGTTACAAATTATAAGAAGCATGGACAGCAAGTCAGATAACTCCAGATCCAAGATTCACTTCTGTTCCCTCTTTTGGTCTCTCTCTCAACTATGATTTGAACTCTGTTTGTCAACATCAACTACTGATTTTTGTTTGTAATATATAGTAGACTTTGAGATTCTCTTGGCAAAATCCTGGGTAAAAAAGAGGTCTGCTCAGAGGGTTTTTTATTTTGTTTTATTATTATTTTTTTAAATATTTTTTTACTCTTCCCATTTTTACTGATTGCCTGGATCATATATGCAGCTAATTGTTTTTGATACAGCAACATTTATTTTGAGTTTGTTAATTTGCTGTTGTTAATTTCATCTGCTTTTACTGAATTGTATATTATGAACATAGAGTTGATAATGATAATCAACTCTGGGTAATCTGAATCACAAATTATTCTGACTGCCAAAATTTCATTCAGATTCATCTTGATGCATTGAACTGTTTCATTCACATGTCAGACAGTTTCATTTTATTATATTCAAAGTGGTATTGCAAGCAGCAGATACCTGTATTGAATTGAAATCATTGTGGTGTGAGAGGGAGATCGCATACATGGGGCATGGAGGGTATTGGGCTGGATGTTCAGTAGTAGCAGTTTTAAACAAATAGATCAGACCTTTGTTATGTGAATGTGAATGATGTATTTATGTAATTGTAATTCTGTGTGTGTGTGTGTGTTTGTCTTTTTTCAGTTGTGACTTTTGACAGTGCTCTGCACACATTTTACCAGAGGGTTAATGACTATTGGTATCACCATAGCAACAGCACTTTAGCTCACGTGACTGCTGTTAGCTGTGGTGGTGGTTACCGTGACTTCCAGGTCCGCAGCGGACTGACATCACTGAGAGATGTAAGATTTACTTTTATTTTATTGATTTGATTTGTAAAATTTCTGAATGACGTTTTTGGTGCTCCTATTGTTCCTTGTCACAAGAAAATGCTTGAAATAACAAAAAAAGAAGCAAAAAAACAAGAAAAATTTTGTGCATGTGTAAATGTAATTATATAAACATATATAATTATGTTGGTTGGATCGTTTGTGAGTGCGTGTTTGTGGGTATGTGTATGTGCGTGTATGTGTGTGTGTGTGTGTGTGTGTGTGTGTGTGTGTGTGAGTGGCATGTTACTGTATAAGTGTGTGTGTCTGTTTGTAGAAATATGTATATATATTTATCTTTACCTGCAATAATCTTGCATATATGAGCAAAATAATTGAGATTAAATCATTAGCATTGTGCCTGGCAGAAACTGATTCTTGCTAGCTAGTGTAGTGTTTATGGCTTAAATACACTTGGTCTTAATTTGTGCCAGTGCAGACATAAGTGTCTGCAGAGATTTCTTTATTCTTCGGTGGTTTTCTTTGTTTAACCTTTGCTGCAGTGAAAAGTTGTTTTTGGATGGATGTTTTAACGTAGAGGTACATCTCAGTAGCACAGACTCAGTACTCAATGCTTATTTCTCAACAGATTTTACCAGAGAGCAGAGGTGTAAGCACAACAGTAAGTGGATGTGTATTTGGGTAATTGCATGTTAAAATTGCTTCTCTTGATGCTTTCTTTCTGTCATGCTTTGTGCCATCTCAGTTATAACCTGTGTCTTGAGTTAAAAAAAAAAAAAGGTGTCTATAAGTAATCACCTTGAGTTGGTTGTATGTAATAACCCTGATTTTGTTTTGAGTTGGTTGTATGTAATAACCCTGATTTTGTTGTGTGTGTGTGTGTGTGTGTATGTATGTGTGTGTGTGTGTGTGTGTGTGTGTATGTGTGTGCATGAGGGTGTGTGTGCATGAGGGTGTGTGAAAGTGAGTGTGTGTGGGTGTATGCTTATCTTCACTTTTACACCTTTTTGCTGTTATGATATTTGATGAGAGAGTGGGAAAAACAGTTGGGGCAATGGAGTGAGGTTAAGGTCTAGATGTGCATACGAATGTAGTTGGAATGGTGTTGTTTAGTGGAATGGGATATGAAGTTAGAGAAGGACTGCACAGACAGTGGGCACATGCATGTGCTAGTGTGTGAATTTTCTATTTTGGCATGCTCTTGGCTTCTGCAGATGATATAGAAAGCAAATCTGACAGGATGGTAGATTTTGAGAAGTTCTTTCCTTCCACTTTCTCAGGTTTATGTAATTCAAGGTTAGAAAGCAGGGGCCAGGACCATCACTTAACGGAAAAAGCTTATGGGCATGACAGTGCTGGCATCTTGCTCCCAACCATTGTAATGATTGGGCCAGGACTAGCCATACATTGAGAGAGTGTGATATATATATATATATATGTGTGTGTGTGTGTGTGTGTGTGTGTGTGTGTGTGTGTGTGTACTTTTATATATACACATACACACATATTCATAAGTATAATACTAGTAACCCCTCGATGACTCATTCATCAATAAATCCATATGCCATTCATGTGATTAAATTTAAGCATGTCTGTAATTTTCTCCTTCACATTATTATTACTATATTATTTGTAGTATTCTTGATGTACATGCTTTTAGACCATATTGTGCTTTTGCTTTCAGACCATGTCTGTTCCACTGTCTTGGGTATCCACTGATCACTTGTGCTCAGTCTGGTAGGTCTGTTTTGTTTATTGAAATTTAGGTGAAGAAGTTGTATAACTGTTTTCTTTCTTTCTATGTCTCTGTCCCCTGTTCTGTCTCTTTGCTTGTTCATCTGCCCATCAAGCATCACTTTTATACCTTTTTTTTAGTTCATATGTCATTTCAGAATACATGTATAACTATGAGAAAACATTTGTCTCATCATCTTAAAAATCATATTTTTTTGTAAGGGAGAAAATATATTGAAGTGTAAATGAAAAGACAACAAAAAACACTATCAGAATTTTACCTAAGTTTGTGGTGTGTGTGTGTACATGTGTGCGTGTGTGCGTGCATGTACATGAGTACCACAGGGAATAAATATACCCTACAATGGCTTTCAGCACATAATAAGTGCTTTGTGTTAATCTGATAAAATACTGGTGGCTATTTATGCATTTGAATTTACCTAGTTGCATATTCCTGTGTCATATTTCACTTGTTGAATTTCAGGTGCAGACAAATGGTGCTTACGACTGTGGGAGCCCTGTTTGATATTGTGGATAGGAAGACATTACAGGTAACAGATTGATGATATGAAGATAAATCTGTTGTAAGAAAAGAAAAAACGAAAAAAAACCCACACCTTTCCCGCAGAATTCTTGCAGAAACGTTCACAGGCTGTCACATTTACAGCAAAGTCTTTTCAGCCAGCTAAAATTAAAGAAAGAAAGCAAATGGCAGTGTGAAAAAAAAGTCATTTGGAAGAATACTGATGTTTGAAAAGCAGATGCAAAACAAACTAAAAGTAACAGTTTGATAGTGTTAAACTTAACAAGCTGAAACTCTGAGAAGCGTCTGACATCCAGGCAGAATTGCTCAACTGACTCCAGAGGAGAAAAGTTTCTTTGTAAGAATTCTTAATAAGCATATGATCTTAGCTTTCTACCTGCTATATTGCCTATGGTATATTTGATTGAAGGGCTTAAAGAATACACCAGATCTTTAGAAAAGGAAAGTTAAAAAATTTATTCATCATGTTTTCTTTCTCTTAATTTAAAGTACACAAAGAGTTATTAAGAATATGATGGATGTCCTGTTCCAGCCAACATCAGATGTAGATCACCGTGCTAAAGTATTCCAGCATCATTTTCTCCTCAACAATGGGCAAGAATTCAAGTCATCAGAGGACAAGACCATCTCTCTTGATAAAAAGTTGCCTTGGGAAGTGCGCACTGAGAGAGTGTGGAGATACTATGCAGACAAGGTAAAAGTCTCTGTCGTGTATGCGTGTTCATGACTTGTGTATGTGGATATTACAGTGCAGGAGGATGGATATGTTGTTTTCCGTATTTATTCTTAATATTAACCCCTAGGCTGCCTATATGGTGAGATAACTTGTCATCACAAGCATGTACACTTCTCTGCCACAGTGACGAGATAACTCGTCATCAAAATATTCTGACTTTTCCCTGGTTTGCATTCAGTTCGTTGACCAAAAATAGTGTTAGATTTAGCTCGGGGAATCTCTCTAAATTCTGTTCATAGCTAGAAACACCATCTACATCATGAGGCAGCGTTTTGGTTGGGTTACTATCGTAGTGTTTGCCTGGCTTCTCTCCGCGCTCAACAAAATGTCAGACTGACGCTGTGCTCAAGACATGCGATCATGGCAAACTAAATCAACCAAGATTGCTTTCTTTAGCTGATGTTTAGAAATAATTTAAGCGTAATTTTGAAGGAGAAGACAGTGATGAACATTTTTAGGACGATTTGATGGAAACTTAAGGGGGCAATCAAGAGAGTGGCCAAGATACAACTATCAGTAAGTGATGTTGGCTGTTCAGTTGTAGCAGACGACAGAAGTGATCAAATTTTTAGCAGGACACAGTTTGAGCGATTTTCTTGGCACTCAGCCAATGTAGTCTGATGAGAACTGGGTAAAGTGACCGTGTGAGAGGGGTGAAGAGGAGGGGCGTGGAGACTTAGGGGGCGTGGCCTCACATCCATATTATCACTTGGAGAAGTCACAATGCATTGTGTATCTATCTCTTTAAAAAAAAAATATATATATATTGTTGTTGTTCTAGTGTGATTTTGTGTGTGCAAATATCCATTTGTCCAGAAAATATGATTTTAGTGCTAATTACCAGACTAATGTTTGTAATGAACAAGTTGAAAATGTGACAAAAAACAAAACACTGATTTCAAAACAACAGCATGTTACTAAAAATACATAAAATGGGAAAATATCATGTGTTTTATATTCTTTATTCATTTACCTTTCAGAAAATATATACTTTTATGGGTCTTTCTTCATTAACAAAGAGCACAGAATTTTATGAAAATTTATACCTGTTTTTTGTGAAAAAACCCTGGCAAATAGATTTCACTGAAATCTTATTTTCCTGGCAGTGAAAGGGTTAAAGTCAGACCTAAGTTAAGAGATATGTCCCCGGATTTGCAGCTAAGTATATATACACATGACATAATTGATATATGTTTGTATTACATATCAGCATGTCACCCAACCACAAATTAAGCAAAATAGAATGTGTCCAAACCCAGCCTTGCCCCAGCTTGGCCAAGTACTTGTATAAGATCACATCATGAGATATCATATTTTAAAAAGTGTATTTGATATGGGTTTTTTTTTTTTCTTCAGTCTGGGAATAGAAACAAATACATGCAACATTTGGATGAAAGTTCGTGTTCATTTTGTTTTGTACTTATTTGTATTGCTATCATGGTTTTAAATCTTAGCAGCATGTACAGAACATGTAGTTCAACTTTATGAAATTAAAAAAAAATGTCCTGGTGAATGATGTCACAGACCTAATATGATACTTGCTGTTGGCTAGATTATATACAGCTGGAATCCGTGATTGAGTTATAAATTTCTGTAGATGGTACTTACAAGTGTTAAAATATTACATTCTAATTGTACATAGATGTAGAAAGTGTGCTGTTTTAGGTTTATATGGAAGGCTTTGTTTTGTATTAGGTAACTGCATCCAAGTACATAGCAGTGCCACTTGTGTCTTTGCAAGGAGATCTGAAGACAGATTCCATTACTCTCATCTCCAACATTGTGAGTATTATACATACTGTATGTTATGACAGTTTATGATTAAATCTTGTTTCTTTGTTTGTGTTGATCCCAGCCTTCAGCAACTTATACAGTCTTTATTATTTGATGCAATTTCCTTTTCCTTTGTTTCTTTCCTTGAATGTTTGTTTCTTTGTGTGTTTTTTGTTTCATTTCCTTTGAACAAAACAAAGATTTGAAGTGCACAGTTCTGTTTTGTCTTATAAAAAAAAAAGTGTTCACTGCATATTCCAGGTGCTCTAGATTTATTTATTCCTTCATGAGAACATTTTCAGATATGTATCCATACACACAGACAACATAAGAGCAGTGTATCAGAACACTTTCAGATATGTACCTGCATACACAGACAACATAAGAGCAGTGTATCTTATCACCCTCTTACTTTTAGGATCATCAACAGCATACATTGTTACCCCACTTACCACCATGCACCTTACCCCTCCCACCACCTCCTCATTTCCATCCATGATCCATAAGTATGCACATATGCATGAACAGGCATATACACACATACATGCAAATTTCAGTTTATTTGTTACTGATGAGATTGGAAGGGAACAGTTGTAGTACTAGTAATTTTAGTTATTCATTATTTTATTGGTGGTGTGAATATTACTGTTCGGGTTTCAGACTGCAAGTAACTGGGTGTGTGCCTGTCACATTCTGGAAGGTGAAGAAAGGTGGTAAGTGTATACAGCTTAATATAAAATGGCACTCTCCAACCCCCCCCCCCCCCCCCCACACACACACAACCCCCCTCCAAAAATAAGACCAGCTTTCATTGTGTTTTTTTGTTGTTGTTTTTTTTCATGAGCAAATACATTCAGTGCTGCTTGTGTTTAAGCAAACAGCTTCACTTTTAACTTTCTGTCATTTCAGAATGATGTGGAATAAAAGAGAATTTGATTTGAAATGAATCTCCTCCTCTCTCTCTCTCTCTCACACTCTGCCACTATCACTCACTCGCTCTGTTGCTCTCTCTCTATCTAAATAAGAGTGTATGTGTCAGCTTACCTGTACATGCCACATAGATGACTAGTGAGCATATATACATTGGATCCTTCTGTTTCTTTGCACAGCACAGATTGTCTCAGCTTGGTTAAAAAAGCTAGGCTTCTTCCCCCGCGCTACTCCCAGAGAAAGGTGAGTTTGTCTTGCAACTGGCAGCTTTCATAGTGTCTGCTTAACATTATGTTAAACATTGGAGATGTACTTAAATGTAGTCAGACGTTTATACACACAGCACAGCACATGATTGATAAATACTTTTTCTCAAACATTTATCTACAGTCTTCATAAAATGTCTATGCTCATCCATTTTACAGATGTATCTTTAGGTGTGTTGCTCAAATTTCCTGACCAGAACTGCAAGTGTCTGTATCATTTGGGCCTAGTTGACACTAGGATATCAGCATGAAAGGAAGAATAGAGTACAGCCTTGTCACATAGTCCCCAACCAATGATTGACATCTGTAGCAGCATCATCATCATCCTCAACCTCATTTGTGATCAATATAGAAAATAAATTGTCCAAAATTATTAAGCTTTTCATGCCCTAATTTCTTGGTGTCCTCAGTTTTGATCGTCCTTCACTTTCATGCTTGGAATACATTTTGTCAAAGTCTTCAGTGTTGGCGGTCACCACTTTGGTTATTTACTCACTAAGTCATGTTTGGAGACTGAGTAATTATTGTCATCAGTCAGGAGCTTAGTATTTGGTGTCCTGCTTATGTTGAATCAGAACGGTAACTTCTGACCACCATAGAAGTGACTTAACAGCAGTGCAGGGTCTCCTCTGGTGTGTGGCCTCTGGTGACCAAACAGTGATAGTTACCTCTGGACTGCTGACACTGGGACTGCGACAAATCTGGGCGTGACTGTGTATGAGCAGCATGAGAGTATGTCACTAAAAAAAAACCTTACTTGTATGCTCACTCATTACATGTTTGGGAATGCATATGATGCACCAGCATTCTTTTTGTACACACAATGTGCGTGTATGAAACACGTCCTCTGGCCTCCCTCTGTCTTTATGTATACTGCTTGTTTTCAGTTTATTCGTCTTCAAGTGGAAGAACTGGGAGAGAACACCCATCTAGTTCTGCACGTGCCTAAAGGCTCAAAGCAGGTGTGTGTGTCTGTGTGTGTGTGTGTGTGTGTGTGTCTGTGTGTGTGTGTGTGCGTGTGTGTCTTCTGTTTGTCCACATACTTTTATGTTTAAAGTTTTAATCCATAAATGTAATGTATAAATATTTATATGAGAAATGCTTAACAGCTGGTTCTAATTCAAAAACAAATTTTTTTCTTCGTTTGAATATTTTACATAAATCTTGAGGTCCTCTCTTTCTCCTTCCAACTTTGTAATAGTATGCAAAAGAGGTGACAGTAATTTGGATAATATACAAAACAGATACTTGTCCACCTAGTTTGAAAATGACATGGTACTTTTATTTCTGGTTGGCTGGGTCCGGTTAGAAGACAAATAAGTAAATGACTTCTCTTTTCACCCACCCTGACCTGGCCAGTTCAGAGACAATCAGGAATGACTTCCCTTTTTATCCCCTGACACTGACTTGGTCATTTGGAAGACAAACCAGTTTATGACTTCCCTGTTTATCCCCTTCCCTGACCTTCAGGTGGAGGTGATTGTGGACAAGTACAGCATGGACACCCGTCACCTGGTGTACGAGTTGCCCAGTGTGTACGACTCCATCATCTCCTTCCCCATCAGCATGACGGATGGCACTGCCATGCTGCAGATCCAGAACAACACCGTCTTCTACAGCCTTCACCTGGCAGGTCTCTTCAGTCCCCTCACTGCCTACACCGCCATCGTCTCCCCACGCCACTGTGATCACCGGGTACAGCCTGGTAGGTGGAAAACAGGGCAGTGCCTTACCATAGAGAATTTATGTTGTTTGGCTTCATACAGGTTTTTTTTCTTCTTCTTTTTTTTCGTAATTAAGAAAAAATTTTTTTATTTCTTTGTCCTTAAATTCTTTTGAAAATTACCCAGGTTTTTTAGTCTTTAATTTTGGCTGTCTTTATTGAAATAAAAAACACATAAAAACAACAAAAGCAGCCAACATAGTTTCTGTCAGTGATTGATAAAGCATAGCTGAGGAATGCTCTACTTGATTTTAGAAATAAATGTAAAACAGTGATAAAAAGTAAAGAAAGTGTTTCTGACTGAAATCTTAGTGCTCATTTATGTAACAGATGACAATTTTGCTCAAGGGGCATAAGCCAGTGCTCAAAATAACTTACATTTTATTCAGGTACTTGATTCAATAACTAAACATTTATGGCATTTGGGGTTTAGGTTTTAAGCACTTTTCTTCTGAATGTAAAGAAACAGAACAAAAGGCATTAAAGACACCAGTTTTTAAGTAAAAACGATATGGTAAGTTGACATGAACTCTTTTGGTGCAAGTGGCATGCGCTCTTATGCTGCAGTGTAAGATTATTTTTGTGTTATTTGATTGAAAAAAGGTGCACATAACTACTTGAATTAATGTGTTGGAAATTTTTTCCCCTTTTTTTCTGCGTGCGTTGGGTCACACAGATGCCATGAAAGAAGTTCTAACTACAAACATTTTTCCTTCAAACAGGACTATACGAAGGGAGTGTCATGACCCTCAGTGTGCCTTGGAGTGAGGAGAACACGTACCAGTTTTTCCGGTAGATATGCTTTTGATTTTGTTTCTCAGTACTGCTATCCCTAATAAAACTTTGAAAACAGAAAAAAAACCCACCAAAATAAAACCCAAAATCTGCAATGCGGCATCTTCCCCACCCTCCCTTGTCATCTTCTCTTTATGTGCAGGTGAAGCAATGGCAGTCTTGTTGTACTTCATTGAGTCAGTACTATTGAAGTCTTGTCTTTCTGTCACTGTCTTAGAATGATGTATCATCTTCCTGTGACTGCAGGCCAGATTTGGTTTTAGATTTATTATTTTCCAAATATCTTTCTGCTTCAGTTGATCCTCATGCAGATATTTAAGTGACATTTATTTAATGTGTGAGAGACAGCTCACAAGTCATGGAGAGTGACATTGACTACCTTGGATTATATCTCTTTATTTTTTGAACTTCCGTTTCCAGGTATGGGGAGAAGGGTTCTCTGCCCATCAAGCTGCAGACTCCACGTCAGGTGTCAGCAGATGACAGGTATGGCTTTGAGCACTCTGAAGCCCACCTTGAGATGTACCTGCACCCTGGGTGTCACTACCAGCTGCGACTCCTCATGTCACCTCACCAGGCTTTTGGTCAGGTATGTGGTCATGTAGCTGTTTTTACAAGTACAGTTGAGATAGGTCTTTAAAAAAGCCAAAGCAGAGACAGGCCTCAATTAAACCAGAGCAGACAACAGTGACCTGTGTTGAAACTTTTGCGCACACAGCTTCGCGCCAGATCTACTTAGTGCTTCATGTCAGCAAATTTACAGGAAAACAAATGAAAAGGTTCAGAGAAAATAGACTCAAGAATCTTCCTCTTGCAAGCCTTTTGCAAGAAGAAGAGGAAGTGTCTTTCTTTGTCCAGATCATAGTTTTGTGAGTGTTGGGTGTTTAAAGTTGATATGTAAAAACAAATGTTAGCCTCATGTGCTCATGAGAATTCTTACAAGTTGGGAGAAAAAAACACAGATTCAAAGTGTTTTTCTGATAAAAATCTATAAAAGGTGTGAGGTGAGGTACATGTGTATATTTATTACAAGTGATGCCAATTACTGCGTTAATGTATACATTTCTATTTTATTCAGAGCTCAGTCTGATTTTTCTTTGATTTAGATAGTATTCAGTACTCATATTTAACTACACATACTTATTTTAAGTTGTCTTTTATACAAATTTTGTTTTGCTCTTTGGCTGAGAAACACTTGGCGAGATAGCCGGACACCTGTATTGAAATATGTTGCAGACTGCACATAGGGGAAATTCTTATTTCCTGTTAGGGTTAGGGGTTTCTGTGAAATACTCCTTTGCATGAAATATTAAAAAGGATTTCCTTTGTTTCAGTTTGTGCGTTTCTTTGGAGCTCTCATGCCTGTGATGTTTGTGGTGGTTTTGCTGCTGGCTTTGGGAGGACAACTGGCTGCTTTTGCCAAAGGTCTGAAGTGTTTTATTTATTGCTTATTATTCTGCAATGGTTGACTGGGGGTTCATCCAGCCTTACATTTTCATTCAGCTCACATTCTGTTGTTGTGGTCCATCTTGGGAAATGTGAATATGAGTGAAAACAGTTTTTGTGAGTGAGTGAGAGAGAGATTGTGTGTGTGTGTGTGTGTGTGTGTGTGTGTGCATGCTTGTGTGTGTGTGTGTGTCAGTGAGTGTGTGTGTGTGTGTGCACGTACACACACACACACACACATTGATATAAGAAGCATTCACAGTACTGATGTATTTGTATATATATATATATATATGTTCACACTCCGTTTTACTCCCATTCCCCTCTTTGTTGTTATTCTCTCTCTCTCTCTCTCTCTCTCTCTCTCTCTGTGTCTCTCTCCCCCAACACACACACACATCCATATATACACACCATTCATGGTGTATGCTCACATACAAACCTGCAGTTACTGGATAGTGATATGCACACCATACTGACTTGGGCTCAATAAAGAAGATCAAGTAATACACGTCGCAGCTTTGTTTCGGACAGATTACTTGTGTTGCAGATGGGGAATGCTTGTGGATGCCTGAAGCTGTGTACATGTACTCCAAACCATTCTATGTGGTGCCTGTGGCTATGGTTCTTCACGCTGTTACCAAGTGAGAAATTAAAAACAAAAACAAAAAAAGACCCCAAAATCCTACATTTATTCACATATATTATCAATTATATGTTACCATACAAAGTGATCACACAGAAGTAAAGATAGCTGTCAGCATTTTGCTCTCTTTTTGTTTTTGTTTTTATTTCTTTTTCTTATTATTTCATTTTGATCTGCATATGTGATTTGGATAAGTGAAAGTGTTGGTTTTTTGTTTGTTTTTTAATCTTGGAGCACATGCCAGGAAGAAGTCCACACACAACTGTGTAGTGCTAAGAAGTGGAATGATTTTACAGGGGGGTGGGAATTATATCTGGGCCAGAAGTTTGGGATGATGACGACTCTTTCCTAATTATCTGTATAATTATTATTCACAAAGTCTGATTTTGAAAAAAATGTTTTAAGCATGACGATGATGAAATGAGTAGAGTTAATATTTTCATGATAGTAAAAATGGCTTGCTTGATTATCAAAATAAAATGAATATACATGGCCCCCAGTCTTTCAGCCAATTAAAAAATGATTTGCAAGATTATAAATATGAATGTCCCCAGCCCACGTTGGTTTTAAAGTAATCTTGTTGTGCAGCATAAAAGCGGTATGGCGCCTGGTCAGCAGTCTGGGGGTTCCGCCCAATGATATCACAGAGCTGCAGTCACGTGACCTGTGGCTACAGCTGTTGCTGGTCATGCTGTGTATGCTGAGCTGGCTGGTCACCATCTTTCTGTGCTACGTCACCCACTATCTGATAGCTGCTCGTAGTCGCCTCATTGCCCTCCTCTTCTTCTGGTGGGTAGCTTTGTGGGTCTTTGTAGTGTCATGTTCATGGTCAACACCGCCTTTGTTGCAGACACTGTGGGTTGGGATGATGTGGTATGATGCAGGGTTATGGTTGTGTGTAGGAGTGTGTGCTTTATCCTCAGTATGTGTGTGTGTATGACAGCACATACATTTATTTCCTTTAAAAACAGTTTTGGGCATGATCAGAAATGTTGCTGCAACATGATTCATGATGTAGGAGTCTGACTGCAAAAAAATATTGATGCCATGCAAGATTTGAAATGATAAGTCAGGGATGTTCTTAGTGTGCAAGGTATATGACTCGGGTTCTCTTTAGTCAGCTGTCAGTTCAGCTGTCAAATAACTTCCAGCATGTTTTTCTTAACTGTATTCAGATTTGAATCAGAGAATCAAGATATTGTAAATCTGAAGATGATTTGAATTTTGTTTATGTTTCACTGTTTGTTTGAAAAGTGCTTTTATTATTACAGTCTACTCATTGTAGAGAATGACAGGTTATCAAGAGACCATTGTTAAAATTCAGGCACTGGATTGTGTGGTATGTTCTGCCTTGCCAGGGTGCCAGAGAGAGTGGTGTCTATAGGGGCTACACTGCAGCTTGGTGCGGTCATCCTTGCCTGTGTGTGTTCCCTGCTGTGTGGAGCTGCTGGCATCTGCATAGTGTTTGCTGTACTCCTCTTCAAGGTACTCACTGAGAGACTGAGAGAATCAAAGCTAACAGGAGACATTGGATTAGCTATGATTATAGGGATCTTCATGATTCAGTCAATCCTAGAATCACCTTGGCATCTAGTGAATGTACAAGGGATTGCTATAAACAGTTTAGGTCAGTATCAGCAACAGATGCGTCCTGTTGCATGAGTAATAACTTATACACTTTGTCAGTTCCAAGGTATACATTGTTAGTTTGTTTTGAGGCTATAAGATGTTATTTCAGGACAAATAAACAGTTATATCACCATGAAGATCTATTTTACTCCGAGAGAAAAATGTAATTTTTCTTTGTGTTAGTATTTGTAACAAGATACTGAAAAGGACACTGATGATTGAAAGCAATAATTATTAACATCAACAACCCCAAAAGATGCCACATTATTTTTGTTCTATCATTTAGAATGTGCAGAAAATGGTTGATGATGTGGGCAGGTGCAGCACCTATACGATGTGTCGGTGAGGGGAGGTATGGGCAAGGTGGAGGTGTCCCGTTACAGGTTCTGCTTTCTCCTCACCATGCTCTACATGTGGCTGGCCATCATCAATGCTCCAGCCTTTGCTGTCTGGGCTAAAGGAATCGGGTATGTAGCCATGGACTGTGTGTGTGTTTAATCTGCCCATTGTAGGTCTTTTGAGTGTGTGTCAATCAGGAATGGAAGAGGGGTATTTTGTCCGCAAATGCTATAAAAACAAAGCAAATGTGTTTTGCACAAAAGAAGTAACTTACCAGGGCAGCCTAATAATTGCAGCTACTTTCGATTTCTATGCATGGCAGACTAGTAGTTTGGACAGGACAGGAATCCAGACCTCTGTCAGAATGTGTACCAGTGGGTCACTGTAAGTCATTAGATTAAACATATTTTTAGGAAAAAAAATTCCTTTTGCTTGTAGTTTTCTTTGGAATAGGGGCATTTTGCTAGATATCATAGAACAACCCATCCTGTGTGTATTTATGTACGCACACTGTGACAGAGGTAAGCACGAGTTGATCATCAAACCAATAGTCATTCTGGTGTGGGATTGTCAACTTCCTTATCTCTGTGATGATGGTGCTGGTTACAGGTCATCCATATACCTGCCAATGGATCCCAGCAGATGGCCAGCAGTGGTGGCCAGTCTTTGTGCCTTGTTGTTTATCACCACTGACAGTCCTCTGCCAGAAAGGTAGGTACAGTATATATCCTTATATGTACCTGTGAAAGCTTGTCTTGTATCTTTCATATGGAATTGTTTCTATCAAGCTGAGCAGCAAACAGCTTTGTTTATCCATGATGTCATTTGTCATTAGCTCTCATTCCTGTACATCTGCAATCTTTTTTTTTTCCATGTCCAAATCTTTTTTTTTTTTTTCCTACCCTCTTTTTTTCAATTATTAGAATTTAACCAGCTAATTGCTTACAAGACATCCACTGACGTCCTGCATGTATTTCAGTTTTTCCTTCATCCCATTTCTTTCTCAATAACGATTTGCTAGCTGGACCACTTGGAGTACGCTTGTAGTGAGGTTTTGCCAAAAAGGCATCAAACGCTTGGTCAAGTGAAGATAGTGGTCCCTGTCAGCTGATGACTCTGTATGATTATAATGACGAGAGATGGATCTGTCTTGTGTTATGATTGGTTTAACCCAGAGATGATGACACCAACAGTCATGAAGCACATCTGACTCTTCAGTCCATCTGTCTAATCAGACATTTCTGAGTGGGTGACCATAACTGACAGTGAATGCTTTGTACTTTCATGTAATTTGAGGAGAGATAGATGAGTGGTGTAAGACAATAGGTCAAAGGCCAGACAGAAGGTGGGTAAAGTGGGCACGGCTCAGTTGTCATTGAATTATTGTTTTACTGAGATCAACTGCCTGGAACGGCAACAGCCAATCATCCATGATTTTTTTTTTACACACAGATTGACAGATGATAGATGGGAATTACATGTTTTTTACTTTTCACTTTTTTTTTCACTTATCAGTTGACCGATTTATTTATAGAGGAGACAAAACGGATGCACAGCAGACACTTTGTCAGATTAGATACCAGGGAGAAGAGAATATCAAAAAAGCGCTCTCTCCTCTAAAGGGGGATGCTCTTTGGTGTAAGAAAAGCTTGACAGCTCACTGAGAATGTGACTGACTTTTTATCTTGACGGAACCCTCGTATGTCATTGCTGGGACAGTTATTCACTTACATGACTTCTAGTGTTGTGCCTGTTATTATAAACTTAAAAGCTGTTTTATTTTCTTTTACAGGTATGTATCAGACAATAAGCATGCTATTTCTAGCGGTATTTTGTTAGTTTTCTTCTGTGGTGTCATTCTGTGGAGGCTGAAATAAAACTTGTTAATGCTTAAAAATTATTATCTTCACTTTGAAATGCCTGAATAGATATCTAGATTCAAGATAATTGGGGAAAAAGCCTGGATTTAGAATCTTGATTCATTTTCCTTCACAAAAACATTTCTTTTGTTCTGTATCTCTTCGAGATTTTGTTCTAGAATTATAAAAAAAAAAAAGATTATTACCCCTGAATCCTCAAAATTCCCTGGCAAGTGGAGAGCACTTTATTATTATTTTTAAAAAATAGAAAATGTACTGGCACTGAATGGGTTAATCTAAAGCCAAGACCCACATTTACATACATGTGTGCTCTGCATGTTAATAAGACATATATTCGGACCGTTTATTCAGTGTTGCATGTCTTCTTGGCCTTTCATTAACTCATTCTATACTGCCCATTGACCTTCATTATACTCTCTGTACTGGCCATTTGTTTATGTTACAAGAAAGATATTTAAAAAAGAATGCAATTATGTACAGCTGTGAAATTTTGAGATGATATAAAGAATAGAATGGGGGAACATTTGGCAAAGTTTCAAAGCACTCACTTGATTATTGACTGATTTATAGTATTTTGGAAAAAAAATCATGTTTTTCACAACTGACAGAAAGGGGTGAGTTTTTCTCATATAAAGGAAATTTTACAAATGTGGTCTTTCGTAACCATAGACACTTCCTAATTGTAGCAGTTGAATGGGCAAATGTATACGCACAGTGGATATCCACTATAGAGTCAGTTTGCATTCAACTTTGAGCCACAGTACTTGCCGAAGTTTACGGAGATACCATCTTGTCGAGCGAGCGAGTGAGAAGGGTGACTGTACTCTCGCATGTATTGTACTCAAAGAAAGGCATTTTAAGCCACAATAAAAGCACTTTTGGGTGACTGTAAAACAGAGCTGTGCCGTTTATTTTTACACAAAACCGTTTACCTGTGAACTACAAATTTTTTAACTCGCGGTACGCTATAGCGTACCACAGTGACAAAGCGTTGTGCGCATGAGGTACGCTATAGCGTACCTTAGTATAGAAAATAGTGACTGTATGCTTAAGTATCAGTTGTGTTCTTTATTCACCAGGGTGTATGCAAGACAGTTAAGATGGACCATGTACGCTACCTGTGTGGTGTCCATTCCGTACTGTCTGATCCGGCTGTACCACCTCAACTTCGTCATCCCCTTCACACTGGTTCTCATGGCCAGTACCCGCTTACCTTCCTTACTCACAAGATCTGATGAGCATCGTAAGGCAGAGTGAGGCAGAGCCTTTGACCTGTCTCTCCATACCTGTGTGTGTGTGTGTGTCTGTGTGTGTGTTTGCAAAAAATAAATTGTGTGGCTGCATCAGGTATAAAAAATAAATGAATGACATGGGCTATGTTATGACAGTGCTATGGAGGGTATGGGAAGGTGGGATTGAATGTTCCTGGGATGTTGAGTGTTTTTGCAAGCTATGCTTTTGTATGAAAGCAGTATGAATTGATTTTAACTGAATGGGTCAGTGAAATAGTACACCAACAAGGGTGGAGGAAAGAGATGGTGTTAAGATAGTGAGGGATGAAGACAGGAACTACGAAGGCAACAGATCGTTTACCATTAGTAACCATTGTTCTTTGCCAAGAGTACTGTCTGGATCATCAACAAACTTGGTTCATGTGTAATTAGTAAAGAGAAATACTAGATTATATTTTGTTCAGGTATGTATGAAATAGTCACTTTGTATCTTCTGTATGAAGAAGGCAAATCTCCATGTTTCAGACAGCAAAATGATTGATTGATTGGCAGTTGACAGATAAATACAGTGGTGATTAATTATTTGTTGATTGATAAATATACTGAGGATGTTAAATGTACGCAAATGTGTGAGAGAGTGGGTTGGTGTGGATTTGGGATTACTCTGCAATTGCTTGGAGCTGTCCAGCATGTATGATCAAAACTAACTAGTACTGATGGCCATACAGGGTTTTTATTGCCCACAGTTTATGTTAATGTTAAACTGTTATTATCAGCGCTCAGCAAATTGTAGGCCGTGGTGTCCATACCTAACCTACCTCATCCATCTTTACCACCTCAACTTTGCCATTCTCATCACACTGGCCCTCATGGCCACTTGTGACTGCATAGCTCTTTTAAAGAGTTCTCCCACAAGGTATGAAGAAAAGAGATGGAGATCAGGTGGGGAGGAAGGTGCCAGGAACTACAAATGCAGGAAATCTTTTGTCCGCCACGTGCCATCGCCATTTGGTGAGAGAACTCTCTGGATTTTCAACAAACTTTGTTCATGTGTAATCAGTGAAGGGAGATGATTTTTGTATCTGTTTTATTCAGAAGTATGTATGAAATATTCACTCAGTATCTTCTTCATTGATAAAGGAAAATTTCTATGTTTCAGACAGCAAAGCGATTGGTTGATTGTTGAGTGATAGATAATACACTGAGGATGTTATACATATATGCAAATGTACAGGAGAAAGAGGGTAGTTTGGTGTGGGTTTGTGATTGAATAGCAGTTGCTTGGATTTGTCCAGTATGTACAATCAAAATTCACAAGTGTTAATGGCCACAGAGGTTTTTATCTTATTGCCCATGCAGATAATATTATCATGACGGACTTTTTCAAAGTCAACTCTATTATGGTGTACCTGAGCTGGGTGGATTTTCACCTCGGACGAAGTGCTCAGTGGTCCTTTGTAGCCTGGAAACAGGCTATTTTAAATGCTTTTCAAATTGAGATATTTAACCTTTGTTTACAGGTTCAAAATAAGTGTATTGTACTGTTGGAAAGACAAAAAAAAAAAAATCTTTCTGCTATCACACAGTTGTGTGTGTGTGACTGTTTTTTTTCTCTGTTAAATAGCCATGCAAGGAAATAAAGACACACAAGTGAAAAAATTAAAAACTTACATTCTGCACAAAACATGCACGGGAGTGTGTCAAAACATCAAAAAAATAATGTAATAACTTGATGTTTCACTCACATCAAAACATTGAAAGAGTTAGTCTTAACACTGATAAAATTCAGCTTCACACACAAGCACAAAACAAAAGAAGATGAAAAGGACAAGCTGTCACATTCAGCACAGAATCCCAGACAAGTCCCATCAGTATCATGACCATCGTTATTTTCACTTTCATCCGTAAGGATTACGATTTGTTCGTCGTCAGAACCACTGAGAACATTTTCTTAAGCACTTGTTCAAGTGATGTGACCACCCATCTTTGCAGCAGAACGACCGGCGTTGTTTCAACGTTTGTGGATTCTATCAGATAAAAACCAATTTACATCAACGGAAGTTACTTTAAAGTTAGGTGATTACTGAGTAGAATTGTTTCAGTTTTTTCCCTTAGACCATTGGTGGGGAGGTTTTGTTTTCAAACTCAGTACACAGATGAGTGTGCAACATGTCTAAACAGCATATGACACGATCATGCAGATCAGTGTGCTGTGTTTTCTTCACAGCGCATAGCTCTGTACATATGTGCGTGGTACATTGTTGTAAAGTTAATGCTATGTATTTTATACACTCCAGCTGCTATGCAATGTACATGGAAAGTGGACTGCTGGAATTATTATTATATGATAATGTGAGCACCTTGGCCAATTGCATATTTGCTTGTGTTCTTTCCTTTTTCATTTGTTTTCAGGTTGTTGGTTTTTTTGTTTCATTTTAAATTTGTATGCAGTTTTTATTGCCTGAAATTTTTGAAAACATTTCCAGTTTATCATTTTATTCCAGATAAGTTACACGCAGGATTTATCTTGTACATTTTCGAGGCAGTCTTGATGATGAGGGATATAGTATTCTTTATGCTCAGTTCTTTCTGTTTGATATTGATGTTATCCTGTTATTATCAGTATTCAGAGAATATCTAGTTAGAACTTGCAATGGACTTAGTCCTACAGCTGTAGGTGGTTGTTTTTTTTTTGTTACACTGGTGTGGACTATGTACTTGTATTTGTATTACTGTTTGTCACAACAGATTTCTCTGTGTGAAATTCCGGCTGCTCTCCCCAGGGAGAGCGCCTCGCTACACTGACAGCGCCACCCATTTAAAATTTTTTTTTTTCTGCCTGCAATTTTTTTTATTATTTGTTTTCCTATCCAAGTGAGTTTTTCTACACAATTTTGCCAGGGACAACCCTTTGTAACATTTACCTTTTCACACCTGTATCATGGGTCAGAGTGGATTTAGTCATCAGACTGATATTTGAACAAGTATATTAGCACAAGTGTTAAAGTATGTGTGTGTGTGTGTGTGTGCCTAAGAATACAAGTAGTATGTTGTTTTTCTTATCGCAAGTTAAATGTTTTGTATGTGGAAGATATCTTTTTAGTGTTTAGTGTGTGAGGGGTAGGGGAGGGAAGGAGAAAGACTGGGTGTGTGTGTCATTTTTAAAAACATGTTTAATTAAACCTTTATAATGAAAAATTCCAACTCTGTTGTTATGTACAAATTCTTGTATTGACTTTTGGCTGATTGTTTATGGTCTTGGCATGATTATGTTAATAAGTAAGAAAGTAGAGATGAAAATATTTAATGACCTAGTCCACGACTTATCATGCTGGAATCACATGTTACGTTATATCTTTTTTTTTGTTTTCTTTTTTCTTTTAAAACTTTTTTAACATTCCATAGAACTTCATGGAAGAATTGTAGTTTCGCTTTGAATATTGCTTGCTTTGTCCTTTTTTTCGCAGTTTACTTTTTATTCAAATTGAAACTTTTCATGTTTATTAAAGATTTTAATATGGGTATGGGTTATTTTGTGTTTGTGAGAGAAAAGTTAGTGAAACAGCTAAAGCACTCTGAACCAGGGCATTTTCTTTGAAAGACATACTACGGTGATGCTTGAAGAGACTGTAAGTGACATGATCTGTATGCTGCCATTTCACTGTGCAACACTTACTGTGAGGTCTTTTACATTTATATGCATGACTGGTCAAGCAGTCATTGACTTTTGGGATGGAATGGGTGGGGTTGGGGGGAGGGGCTTTAGGGTACACAGCTGAGTGTATTGATCTTTCTTTTACTCCCAAACTTAAAATTTTGACACTGCTGGATTTGAAACATGCATATTTATCTTCTACATGCATACACACATAAAGAAGAAATGGTAGTACCATTTTTGCAAATGCTAAACAGGAAGATGCTGAACATACTTTGCAGGGTTTCAGATATTTATTTTCCAGTTCTGTGATGTTATGATTACACCGATTTCAGCTTATTCAAAGACAGTCATGATCCCCTTTCAGATAACATTACTTTACAAATACTAACCATGATAAAAAACAAAATTCAAACAAGGTTGTGTTTGACTGTCCTTAAATAATGATGGGTAAGGGTGGTGTAGAGAGAGCATGAAAGAATCAGATTTTCTGTGCAAGTGCATGATTGTATGACATCAGTACAGTGGCTGGGGCTTGTACCTCCCTAGTTCTGCATGATTAAATTTAATCCAAGAAAATGCATTATCATCTTTGATGAACAAATAAAACACATGACTTCCCTTTGAAAAGAAAAGGTCACACTGGTTTTAAGTGGATTGTTACTCAATACCAAATGAAGTCTCTTCTAGGGTACAGGCATGTTGTAAAGCAACTTTTAAAACGTGCAGCAATGCACTTATTTGTCATCGTGACAGCCTCTTGGTAAGCCAGACAGTCGGTGTCATTCATATAGGCTGAGATACATTTATTTGACAAGAAACAGGCAGTAGTCATTTACATGTTCATCTGACAAGAGACAAAGATCACTTCCAAAAGTTGTATGTTTATTTGACAAAAAACAAGCAGAGATTAGTTGGAGTGAAATGTATGTTCCAAGTAATACCCCACTGGGACTAGAACTTACACTATTATCACCGTTTCAAGACCTTGATGAATGCATCTTTTGGTACATCAATGTTGCCGATCTTCCTCATCTTCTTCTTTCCTTCTGCCTGACGCTTTAGAAGTTTCATCTTCCGTGAGATGTCTCCACCATACTGAAAAGGCATAATACAATAATTTTAACAAGAACAGCTTCTGATGTTTTAATTCATGTTAAAGAACTGACATGACAAAACTAAACATATTTTTATTTGTTCTTTAAAAAGAATCCATTTTAAGGAGGCACCAAAGCATGCAGACTGATCTGTATGCAACACCACATCTACATAAAAAAATGGTGTGGGGGTGGAGAGCAGCTGCCTGACCTACACATAAATCCAACATGCTAGTCGGGCCATGGCAGACTACCAAGTGCTGCAGAAAATCATTGACATGCAATAAAAAGTAAAACACTTTTCCAGGACTGCTTACTTCGTAATAACATACATTTCCACTGATTGTAACAAACCTCTTTTCAAAAGAATACAATTTCCTCAACAAAACAGAGAGTGCTCTTACGCATTT
Organism: Babylonia areolata; assembly: GCF_041734735.1. Lineage (NCBI taxonomy): Eukaryota > Metazoa > Mollusca > Gastropoda > Neogastropoda > Buccinidae > Babylonia > Babylonia areolata. The sequence continues at coordinate 48,633,890 of NC_134893.1, read as the reverse complement.
GGCAGTGACGTCTTTGCGAAAGGGTTTGATGTCTTCTCGCACCAGTATCTTGCTGCCAACAGCTGCCTGAATCACAATGCCAAACTGCTGTCGGGGGATGGTGTCACGAAGTTTCTCACAGACTCGCTTTGCCGTTTCCCGAGCTCTAGAGGTGTGGCAGATCATGGTCAGCTCATCCACTGCACTGCCATTCAACAGAAAGTCCACCTGGGGCATAGGATGGAATGTTCCCAAATGAAAACAGTGGAACTGTATTGTACAAACCCATTTTGTTACGTTTCTGTTTGCTTGTTTACATATCACAGTGTATATGTATGTTACCAAACTACCCCTGTTAACTGTGTAACATGTAAGAATTTGATGACTGGCATATTATTGATTGTGTTATGACATGCTGAATTTGTACATGCTTGTTTGTTAAGAGAAAAGAACCTCAGCATTTTTTATGGATGTGTCAGTAATTTGGTGTTAAGAACAGAGGGAGTTTTAAGCTCAATATACAAAGTGAAATAAAGATTTCAAAGTAAAAGTACAGTTGTTAAAAAGTTACAACAATGATGATAAAATTAGGCCCAAAGTGTCACAAACTACTCCAATGTGACAAAGGAGAATTACTAGACATGATCCATAGCTACCACAAACACAGAAAGTGAGAAAGAAAGATTTAATCATTTACCATTTATTAATTAACTGTTTGAAAGCTGCAACCATAAACACAAACAGCTTTCCCATTTATAGAAAAATGTTTACTGAATTAAATTTGTCTCTTCCAAGCCCTCTTTGCATCCCTTGCCATTTGCATGTTTATGATCATTCACTTACCCGTGTCAGACTTGAACTCTGATAGCCCGCGTCTTCATAGTCAAAACTGTCCAGAAAAAAAAGAAGAAATTAGACCAGAAACATGCTCTTTTTCCATAATGTAATAAACATGGATGACTATTCAGAATTCTCTGAATGAGTCATGACTTTAACAATTCTCATTAAAGTATTATAAAAAGAGTTCACTGGAAAAATCAAAATTAAATGAGTTAAACATTAAATGAGTTATTGACGTTTCTACATGTTGACATGCACGTCTAAAGCACCAGCAACACCGATCTTACAGTCAACAGAACAAAGCTTACCTTGCATAGCCAGAGGTGATGGACTTCAGGTCATCAAAAAAATCCACCAGAATCTCGTTCAATGGAAACTTGATGATCAGCATGATACGAGTGTTGTCAATATTCAGCTGATCTTCTATCACACCTCTGCGATCCTGCAACAGTGATTTGCATACCATATGTGTTTGCTAAGGAGAAACTGTGTGGGTATGCATGTAGAAGTAAACACAATATTTATGTCAGAAGGTTGTCTCTGTAACAATGAGAACCACACCAAGTGTATATTACAATATTGTCAGCAATATGTTTTACTGATATGAGCCAAATAGTTTCCATGGCTATGTGGCCCTTACAGCATTAATTCTATTCAAGAAACAGAGTAAAAATAACTACTCACATAAATTCAATAATCTGTTCCATTTGATTTCTCAATGAAAACATTTCTAATGTTTATAAGGTCATAATTTGTAGCTCCAGACCAAAGTAAAATTTATTTGTTTATATATCATATCTGTGGCTGAGATGACACCATATAATTTTCTAAATAGGTGGGGTGATAAATAGATTAAGACTGTACCACTCACCCCCCCAAAATGGAGCATAGTGACCAGAATGGTGGGATAAAAATAGTCATCCACATAAAATTCCATCCAAACAAATCAGTGAACAGGCAGTGAATATGAATGCACAACTGGACTATCATAGGAATTGTGTAGCCTGAGTATATACAAACCTATGAACGTTACATATAATTACTAACAGAGAGAGGTACTACGGTAAGAGACTGAAGGACGTACCAGACAGAGTGAGGTGACACCACCCAGGTACTGATCAGGACAGATGATGGTTCCTTTCACCATTGGCTCCAGATACTCTGTTATCACACTGGGGTTGGGCAGCTGATGATAAAAAAGGAGGAAATAAAAAATATTTGTATTGCTGATTCAAACAAAGCTTATGATGGCAGGTTCCTCGAATCTGAGGATCATTGAGAAGAAGGTCCTTGGCAACAAGCAGTCTGGTGGCTGTGCAGGCTGATTCTTGAGCAACACACACCCTGGCGCACTGATGACAAGGAAGTCAGTGGGTAGGAAGACTCTGGGCAGCCGATATTTTCCTTGGTCTGTGCTTTTCCTTCGCAGCTAACCTTCTTGCAGTGTCAAAGGTCTCAGTGTCTTGACTGGTAGTTGATCTCCAGCTGTTTCTGTTTCTGGTGATGTTTTCCCGGCTCATTTCTGGAATGCCATCTGCATTGAGTTGTCGCTTCAGCTGGTCTATGTAGCGTTTTCATAGGTCTCCTCTGTCACTCCTCTGTCACATTTGCCCTAGCAAAGCTCACCATAGAACATGGCTTTGGGCATTCATGTGTCCTCCATGTGTGATAGATGTCCTGCCCATCAAAGTTGTCTGGTCAGTGGCATAACTTCAATGTTGGTGGTGCGGGCTCCCTCTAGGACTTGATGTTTGTCACATTATCTTGCCACTTTATGCCAAAGATGGTATGAAGGCATTGGTGAAAGTGCTCCAGGAGTTGCACTTGTCTTCAGAACAAAACCATGATCCATAGAGGAAAAGAAGTGACACCTGCAGCTCTGTATACAAGGACTTTCACTGACAAGCACAGCAAGTGGTTGTTCCAGGCACACTTCCACAGACGAAGAGAGAAGCTACTGGCTTCGGCAAGGTGGTTGTTGACACACTGGATGCTGTGGCGTCACAGGAGATGACACTTCAAAGGTATGTGAAGTGTTCAACTGTGTTGATCATCGATCTGTCAATGCTGGTGTGTGGAGGGCTGTGGGAACCGTGTGATGGTTTCTGATGGAGGACCCCTGTTTTCTACATGCTCATTGTAAGGCCAAAGGCCTTTGCTGCATTGCAGCGTGACTGACGACTGCTTGGAGAGATTCTTCACTTTGGGTAAGAAGTGCACAGTCATCTGCAAAAAGCAGCTCCAGAATCAGCTCTTCTAGTGTCTTTGTGTGGGCCATAAATCTTTGCAGATTGAAGATACTTCCATCGGTCATGAATGGTTTGTAAATCCCTTCTGTGAGATCCTCTTTAGCCTCTCTAAGCATCAAGCTGAACAAGATTGCAAAGAGCACTGGAGCTAAGATGCAGCCTTCTTTAGCCCCACTGCCAACTGGGAATGGGTCAGACAGAATGCTGCTGTGATTAACTTGCCCCAACTGGCCGTTGTGGAGCTGCTGCAGCATTGTATGGAGCTTTGGTGGTCAGCCCAGTCTTGACAGAATCTTCCGGAGCCCATTTTGGCTAAGTGTATTGATCAGATCAATAAATGCTGCATACAGCTCCATATTTTGCTCCCTGCATTTCTCTTGTACCTGTCACAGGGTGAAGATGATGTCTGTTGTTCCCCCATTTGCTCTGAAGCTGCATTGGCTTACTTGGGTTTTCCTTGGCAACCATGGGAACGAGTCTATCCAAGATGATTTTGGAAAGTGCCTTCCATACTGTGGATAGCAGTGTGACCCCTCTGAAATTTGAGCAGTCTGATTTCTCTCATTTGCTTTTGCACAGCGAGACAATGACAGCATTGCAGAGATCTTGTGGAACAACTCCTCTCTCCCAGCATACTGTAAATAGGTCTGTGAGCTTCTCAAGAAGTGTTACCTCCTAGCTTATACACATATAGTGTACCGTCAGCTCCAGGAGCCTTGAGACACTTTAGCTTTATAACGGTTGCTTTTGCTTCTTTCTAAGTGGGGGGTGGGGGTGGGGGTGATCACGTTCCATCATCACTGCTTGCTGAGGAATCTTCCTTACTGCCTCTCCTTGCTTCTGGTGTTTGTCCCCAAAGAGGTTCCCATAGTGCTCTGTCCGGTGCTGGAGGATAGCTTCCATGTCAGAGGGCTGGTGCCATCAGATGATTGCAGAGGTGCCTGCATTTGATTGGTTGGGCCATATACTATGCACCGCACCTCATAGAATGCACAGATGTTACCAGTGTCTGCATAAAGCTTGGTTTTCTGTGCTAGTGCTGGAAGTACGGACATTTGTGGTGCTGACCCAAATTAAGCGTATAAGTATTAAAAATACAGATGATATATATTCTGCAAATCTAGAAATTACCATAAAAACACTTGCATGATGATTTTACACAAGTAGTTCTCTTTTGCTAAGCTTAAGAATACTAAAAAATACATTCATTTATTTTGAAAAAAAAGCATTAAAATACTTTAATAAAGATTTTACACAATTACTTCATTTTTTTTGCATATAAACATCCATGCATATAAGCACAAAAGACAGACACACACACATGAATGCTGTACAGTGCAAATCTGAACCTGGTTTCAAGCAATTTGCATAAAAAAAACCCTGTTCTGAGATTCAGAGTGTACATGTACATGTCAGCAAACCTGTGGATGAATGCATCTCTGTATGTATATTTGTATTTGCAAGTCCATAAATAAAAGAAAAAAAGCATCCAACTCACATGACAGGGATTCAGTATAGTGACTTCTGATCCACCATACTGCTTCAGAGACTTGGCACCAGTCACTTCGACTGAAAACAACAGATAGTGTAACTGTAAACCTCTGTACATAGTGTAAGTTCAATTGGTGTATGCTCCTTTGACTTCAGGATTGTGCACATATGTGTGTGTGTGCATGTGAATTTGTAAGCAATTTGTAAGCTGTTGAGGTGTGCATGCACATGTGCATGTGCATGTGCGTGTGTGTGTGTGTGTACACATGCTCTCAAGATTATCAATAGTTTGGAAACGACATCAGCACCTTCACATTTTTGTCCTGTCACCAAAAAGGGAAACATCCAATGGTCAAATGCTGAAATTTCAAAGCAATGCAACACGGCAATTTCTGTCACCCAACAAGCATACTAATATTCATTTTGACCTCTGTCTCTCTTCACACATACTCTTGAAAGGCACACTGGGAGAAGTAACGATGAAAGAAGCATTGAACTCTTGCTCCAGTCGCTGACAAAACACGTCCATGTGTAGCAGGCCAAGGAAACCCATGCGAAAACCTTGACCCAAGGCTGGGCTGAAACAAACAGCATGGACACTTTTCACAACCTTGAAACATTTCTCTGGTCTAGCCTTTTTTTTTGTGTGTGTGTGTGTGTGCGCGCGCTTAGAGTTTTACTTCATCAAGATTTTGCGCCTTATAAATATTATTATTATTATTAGTATTTTTTATGTATTTATCTTTTTTTTTTTTTTATTTAGTTTATTTATTTGTTTAATTTGTGTTATTTTATTTAATTAATCTATTTTTTATTTATTTATTTTTCTCAAGGCCTGACTATGCGCATTGGGTTATGCTGCTGGTCAGGCATCTGCTTGGCAGATGTGGTGTAGCGTATATGAATTTGACCGAACGCAGTGACGCCTCCTTGAGCTACTGATACTGATACTGATAGCCTGATTCCCCTTGGTGGGCTAGGGCAGCATGTAAAAATGCCACATCAGCTTATGTTTAACCCTTGTAAACAAAGATTTTGGGCCCATTTCAGTGTGTGTGTGTGTGTGTGTGTGTGTGTGTGTGTGTGTTTGTGTTTCATACACTTCAGTGAAATATGTTGATATTTTTTGTAAATTTATTTTTTAGAACTGATTTATCTCAAAAAAGAAAACAAAAGGTAATGCAATAATACTGCTTAATTTTTTTCCCCCCACTATTATCATAATGGATGCTAATACCACTCACATAACACCAAAAACAAAGGCCAAATTCCTAATATACTGATGGACATTTGAATGGACAATCCCCCCCACCCCTCCCCTTGAGAATGGGATAAAGCTGCAAACAGAAAACAACAACAACACATAACACAAAACAAAACAAAAAATAGGAAACCAACAAAAAGAACAGTAGCCAATTTCCATCAGGTTGTCCACACAGGTCTGCTGTCAGCATGCACTGATACACTGATACAACAGACCTGCTGTCAGCATGCACTGATACACTGATACAACAGACCTGCTGTCAGCATGCACTGATACACTGATACAACAGACCTGCTGTCAGCATGCACTGATACAGATCTGCTGTCAGCATGTACTGATACACTGATACAGACCTGCTGTCAGCATGCACTGATATAACAGACCTGCTGTCAGCATGCACTGATACACTGATACAGACCTGCTGTCAGCATGCACTGATACACTTGAGTCATTCAGGGTCAGTCTGTCCACCGCACTGCGCAGGCCAATGAATTCCGATTGGTCAGTGGGGAAGAGGCCAGCAAATACCTGCACACACCACTCTCCATCACTTCTCTATGCACACTATTACTTCTGGTACTTTCGGTAACATACCCTGCTTCTTGTTCTCAAGCAGTCATATTTTGACTTTTTTTTTGTATTTTGGCTTAAAAAAAACAACAACAACCAAAAACAAACCAAAAAAACAACAACCAAACACAATACAAAAAAAATGTTAAAGCTGAAAATGAAAAATTATAATCTTTTAATCTAAAATGTAATCCAGTTCAAACTGAGAAGAATAAATGCAAAAGAGGAGCTTGGGGAAAAAAGACAAACCCAATCACTTCTTCATGTTTATTTCCCCACATTTATACACCAACATATTGCCTCCCCCCTGCACACCTTTTCCATCTCTCCTGACTCTTGACACATGGGACTTAAAAAAAAGAAAAAAAAAGAAAAAAAAAGAAAGAAGTTATCATCAATAAAAGTTTTTCCCCAATAACTACTGCAGTTATCATCAGTCAAAGTTTTTCCCCAATGACATGTCCAGCAAGTCTGAGGCGAACACTGACCATGGCTTTGGCCGGTTTGAAGCCCGGAAAGGGCTGCACAGAACTCTTCTCATGACAGAAGGTGTCCCCGATCTGAGCTTCTGCTGTGTTGCGCATGTTGGTGATGACATAGCCCACCTGGCCAGCGTACCTGCAAGGAACAACAGAATTAGAAAAAAAAACAACATTGTTGATGTTTTGTACAGAATAAAACGCCTCCAGTTGATGTTTTATGCAGAATAAATCTCATCTCATCTCATCTATCCCTTGACCCGTGGGTGGGTTGTTGGGGCACCATGGATGACTGCCTGGTCAGCTCGCGCCACCTGCCTCAGTCCTCAGCGGCCCTTTGAGTTGTGGCAAATGGCAGGCCCGTCCACTCTTTGATGTTGTCCTCCCACCGCTTTCTCTGTCTGCCTCTCTTCCTCCTTCCTTGTACGGTACCCTGCAGGATGGTCTTGGCTAGGCCATCTGATCGTGTGACGTGTCCATACCAGCGGAGCTTGCGTTCCTTCACTGTGGTTAGCAGGTCTTTGAATGGGCCAATGGCGTTTTGGACTCTTCTTTTCACTTCCTCATTTGTGATGTGGTCTTTGTATGTAATGTTCAGGATCTTGCGGAAGCATCTCATTTCCAGGGCCTGGATTCTTCTCTGGAGTTCTGCAGTGAGGGTCCAGGATTCGCAAGCGGAATAAATACATTCAGCAAACTCATTTTATACGAAACATTTTTGTACAATTAATAATTGTGAATGATTAAGTATTTGTTTATCTATTTACTTATTCATTTTACAGAAATGTTTTTTGATTCCAAACATTTGTTTTTAGAATGGTTGGGTTGCCTTGTCCCTCCATGCACCAAGAGAGGGCATCCTTAGCCCTGTGGGTGGGAAGGGAGTGTGTGTGGGTCCCTAAGGACCAGCCACGACTGATATGTGAAGGAGCATACATTCGGGTGAGAATGAGGCAGTTTTGTCTGTGAGTGCAGTCGTCCTCCGAAAGCAAGGTAGGGATGAATTTATGAAAATGAATACATATATGTACAATGGGATTATAAACTTCCATCAACTCAAGTGACGGTGTCAGGAATATGCCAAAGAGTCACGAGAAATAAGCGGATGTATAAGCAAATGTGTAGTGAGCACAGATGTACCCAAGTAAATGGTAAGTGTGCATAATCCGTAATGGGAAGGAATCTGTGTATGCACCTTTTTATAAGAAATGTACATACATATATGAATAAAGTGCCAGTATGTAGACACAGAGAGATCTGGGCATGTGAACAGAATGACGCAATTGCAAGTGTGTCTATAATGCAATGTATGGAATGCCAATGAATAGATGACAATGAATGGAAATAGAAATAAAATTGTACATGTTAATATGAAAGTCGTATGAACCTATCCCGTAAATGCACACATGTGTATACCGAGAGATAAGTATATATCCATACCCTTGCCTGCTTCCCACCTTTTCCATCCTTTTCTATACATGTCAAATTTTCATCTGGTAGTATCTTTAGCACTTACAAATATTTCCTTTGTCATTTCAATTGATTCAATTATCGGTCTCTTTTAATTTTACACAAGGAAGACTTCTTTTATTTTCAAGCAGACAGAACTGGAATGTTGACAGGTCTATATTAAATGCATATAACTTCAAGATTGTGTATGCCGAGTACATAATGCACAATGTTCCATGGTTCAGCACTTACAAAGCTTCAGTTGCTTGAGGTATGGGATGCATGAAGCCAATCTCTTGAACTTCGTACACTTTCTTGCTGCTCATGCACACCACTTTTTCACCTGGCAATGAATCAGAATCACATGATGAATGTGATGTGATGCACACGAAGAGAAGAGGACACGGACAAAGAGAAAAAGAGAGTCAGGAAGAGAGGAGCAAGACACAGAGAGAGAGAGAGATCACTGAGTGGTATGGCTTAAAATATAATAAAACACTTGTTTTTTTTGTACTTTATTCATTACATTAGTGCACACACATACACACACACACACACTGACTGAAACCATTTATTGTCAGATTTTGTTGTTGTTGTTGTGCTGACATTTTAGCTATCATCTGAATTAATATTAACTGAACAACATGAGGAAAATCAAATTTGAAAAACAAAACAAAACAATTAATGAATACAATTTTAAAAAGCAACATAGTTAACAAATCAATTTACTAAATATCAATAACATCAATATCTCAAAAAATGTTTCAACACACACACATACAGATGTGTATTCCCCACCCACCCCCTACATACATCCATGCATGCCCACATAGGCCCATTCAGATTCCCCCACCCCATCCCCCTACCACAGGTACACTTGTATAGTCACATTCTGATCTCTCTCTCCCCCACTCCAAAGACATTAAGTATTCACATCCATGTACACAAGCTCTCTCTCCCTCTCTCTCTCTCTCTCACACACACACACACAAACAGAGACAGTATTTGTACTCAAGTATGAGCATTAACTTATCAAGTCCAACGTGCACCTCCCCTAAATGAGTGTGTGTGTGTGTGTGTGTGTGTGTGTGTGAGCATGCACATGCCCTGTGCATATGACCGTCTTGTGTGTGATTGTGTGTTCATGTGTATACATGTGGTTTGGGTCTGTGTGTGCATGTGCGAGCTTATGCGTGCACGTGCAACTGAGCGTATGTGCATGCAGGCATGTGTGTACATGTGAACAGTTTTGGGTATTAAGAATGTACGTTGTTGATGAAGACATCCAAATAACGTTTCCCATCACAGCTTACCTGTCCTGGCAACCCCATCACAGACGGCAATGTTGGCGATCACACCCCGGTACTGGTTGTACCAGGAGTCAAACAGCAACGCTTTCAGTGGTTTATTTTTGTCTGCCGTTGGACTGAAATATAAGTCACAACAAGAACTGCTATTATTTTACTTTTCAAACATTCTCTTTCTCTTGTGTTACTGTTTTATTCAATAATTAAGTCATGTAGATCAAAATGTATATTTACATGAAAGAGAGAAACAAATGTACCACCCCTCCATAAAAATTCTCTCTCCTCTATTTTTGTTTTATTCAATAATTAACTCATGTATATCAACATATAAAATATTTACACAAAGGAGAGAAACAAATGTAACATCCCTCCATAAAAAAATCAACATGTAGTGAAACAATCTTATGAAATTTTTCTAATGCTGCCAGTCTTTCACATGTGCAAATATCAATAAATAAATTAAAATATCATTTTTCAAACATAAAAATCCAAAAACAGACAAACGAAATAAAAAGCATTTCTGGGGCGTGTACTGCATGAAATCTTCCAGTCTGACTTTAGAAACTTCAGTCAAAGCAAAAATAAAGAACTGCATGGGAATCAGATCTAATTCACAACTGAAGCACTTCATTTCATGTCACTATCATTCAGATAACCTGTTGTTTACAACCATCATTTTTTGCTTGATGAAACATTTGAATAGGTATTAAACAGAGTCAGAAAATAAGCAAAAATACCAGCACTGGAAATGATCATTAATAAAAGCAAAATCAAGGGCACAACTAAAATTACACACAGTAAGTCATTTCATCAATGGAACCATTTGTGTATCATTGAATATTCTGGCTGTAACATTTTTGTTTGTTTTTCTTTCAGCTGTCCCATCATCAGCACTGTTTCAGTGGTGTTACTCCCACACTACTCATTCCCCATTACACAGCAACACCTGGGCTTGTCTGTTGCAGTCACAGTCCACATGAAACTATTGAGGTTAGATCAGCAGGGGTCTACACACAAGAGGAGACCCTGTGCTGCTGCTGAGTCACTTTGGTGGTGTTGTGTAGTGCCTGTTTCGATAAAACGCACTTAGGACACCACCTGCTATGCCCCCTACTTAAAACAGTAATAGCTTAGTCTCAGAGCCAAACTGAGTGAGTGTCCTCCCCAGAGTGCAGACCACCACCACATCCCTCCAACAACAACCACCATGAATCTGCCAACACTGAAGATCTTGATAGGACTGATATCAAGCATGGAAGTGGAGGGGAATTGAAACTGAGGTCACCATGAGAGCTGACCATGAAACGTCACAGCATTTTGGGACAATTTTTCTCATTACTGATGAAGAAGGAGGAGGAGGATGGCTATGTTGCTATGGAGGTCCATTTTTCATTTGGGACTATCTCAGTATGTGACAAAATTGTATTCTACTCTTCCCTTCAAAATGATATCCCAGCATTAACCAGGCCCGAGAGATACAGATACTTGCAGTGTTGGTCAGGAAATTTGAGCAACACACCCAAAGACGTGTCCATAAAGTGGATGATACTTGACTGTGGGGTCCCAGTCTTCCCATTTAAACCCCAAGCACATTCAACTCTAGGTATGAGCTTGCCATGGGCCGAAAACCCCCCACCTCTGCTAGGATTCGAACCTGAGTCCTCCTGACTGTCAGTCCACGATGCTGACCACTTCGCCATGGTGAAGCAGTAACTAAATTTGTTACATGTTGCCAATTATAGCATGCAGAATAAATTCTTGTACAAAAAACTTACGGAGGTATTCTTTCAATAACCGCTGTCAGAATCTCATCCACACCAGTTCCATGTTTGGCTGAGACCTGGGTCACAAGCAAAACAAACCAAACATATAAGATTAGAAAAAAAGAAAAGAAAAAAAAAAGAGTGAAAGAAATTCAACGGTCCAGCCTAAACAAAGAGTAAACCCTAAAACATTGAAACAATACTATTAAACTAGCATTTTATGTCTTTCAAATCATTTACAGACATAGCACCTGCTTCCAAACCAGCATTTTATGTCTCTCCAACATGGATACAGTTGTGACCATTGTGTTTCTTTTTTTTCTTCTTCTTCTTCTTCTCCTCAATCTTCCTAACTTCCAAAGGCTGACATGTGTGACTGGAAGTGGAAGGCTATACAGTGACATAGTAACCAAGTACTACTTTTCCATGAAAGCTTGTCTTGAAGATCATATCAGCACACCCCTTTCCCCCCCAAAAAAAGGAAGTGATAATTATTCACAATTATGATAAATAGAGCTAATGATCATTACTACACCATAGAAGAAAAGAGCCATCACAAAACAAGACTAAAACTATTGTCACTATTGTTGCTTAGATGTCAGATATGCCAAAGAGAGAGTAGCAGCCATTTTGTTTGTGGTACACACAACGGCTTCGTCTACTTCCTCCGTCTCATTGCTTTATATCCTCTTTACTTTCAGATGCACATGATTTAAAGCTATAGAACTGCAGAACTACCTTACACATGTACAAACATGGTACAGATACACACACTGGGATGCAAATACATACACTAAGGTGTCGACACATACAAACACATTCACAACACACACACACACACACCCTCAACAATAATAACAAGCACAGCACCTTGATAATATCATCTGTGTCGATACCAAAGATGCTGTTCATCTGCTGAGCCACCACATCAGGCTGAGCTGACTTCAGGTCAATTTTGTTGAGCACCGGAATGATAGTCAGATCAGACTCCAGAGCAAGGGTGAAGTTGGCCACAGTCTGTGCTTGAACACCCTGCACATGGGACAGAACAATAACATGCGGAGAAGGTAATATATGACACAGCATGCAAAAACCTGGCTAAAAACAGTACTAATCTTCTTCTTCTTCTGTGTTCGTGGGCTGCAACTCCACGTTCACTCGTATATATATAGGTGAGTGGGCTTTTACGTGTATGACTGTTTTTAACCCGCCATGTAGGCAGCCATACTCCGCTTTTGGTGATGTGTATACTGGGTATGTTCTTGTTTCCATAACCCACCAAACGCTGATATGGATTACAGGATCTTTAACGTGCGTATTTGATCTTCTGCTTGCATATACACACGAAGGGGGTTCAGGCACTAGCAGGTCTGCACATATGTTGACCTGGGAGATCATAAAAATCTCCACTCTTTACCCACCAGGCGCCATCACTGTGATTCGAACCCAGGACCCTCAGATTGAAAGTCCAACGCTTTAACCATTCGGCTATTGTGCCCGTTGGTACTTATCATTTTTTAAATTTATGTACTTTCAGAAAGATTTCACAGATTAACGCACAAAAAACATAACTGATCTATCTATCAGTTTTTTTTTCGATATTTTTTTTTTAAAGTTGGTTCTTGAAAAGAACAAAATGGAGAAATCGGCTCATGAAAAAAACATACATGTTGCCTGCTTGTAACTTATTATTTCTCTCTGTACTCAAAAGAAGTCAAGAATAGCAAGTGCAGGAATGATGTAATACCACGAGAGAGCAGTCAATGGTGACAGTGAATGTTCAAATGAGAGACAAAGGCCTCATCTGTGTTTGAACAAAAATATTTCTCATAATGCTGATGAGTCTTTGAACATCAGCTTCAGATCCCAGATGAAAATGATATTTACTAATTGCAGTTATTGAGTGTATTGCCACATCATCGGCTGACGCAATTTCAGAAAAGCCTGGTGTCAAATGCATTGAACACTACAACCTTAGTGATGAATGTGTGCAGCAGTACCAACAGCGCATGCACCTGAAAACATTTAAAACACTACAGTTTCAGGCAGTTTTATGCTACAATACTTACTGACAGCAAAGATAAGACTTCAAAGATGCGAAAGTTGTAAAAATCTTGATTTTCATTATTTTGACCCCAATGAAGTGTTTTTGTACATAGCTATGAATTGTTGGCTAAGCAATGTAATTCTTTGTTATCTAAAATATTTTTTGATAATGCTTACCTGGTTAGCATCCACCAACAATACAACCCCTTGACAAGCTGATAAGGACCGTGACACCTCGTAATGAAAATCTACATGACCCTGAAAAAAAAAATGCAATAAAAGTTCAGATTAGTAAAATCATTTCCAACTATTACATTTAGAAAATCATGGATTACTATCAAAGAAGGAAGCACAAAAAAACTCACAAAAAACAGCACAATGAAATAATTTTCTCATACTGAATTGTATCGTATTATATTAATCCTTTGTCACAACAGATTTCCATGTGTGAAATTTGGGCCACTCTCTCCAGGGAGAGCGCATCGTTATGCTGACAAAGCCACCCATTTTTGGGGTATTTTTTTCTGCCTGCAATGTTATTTGTTTTCCTATCAAAGGGGATTTTTCTACAGAATTTTGCCAGGGACAACCTCTTTATTGCTGTGGGTTCTTTTATGTGCGCTAAGTGCATGCAGCTCATGGAACCTCAGTTTAACATCTCATCTGAATGACTAGCATCCAGACCACCACTCAAGGTCTAGTGGAGGGGAAGAAAATACTGATGACTGTGCTTCCGAGGCAGATGAGTTACCACCAGGCCAACACACCACATATGATATTGATAAACCCATTCATTATTGTCCAGCCAACTGAAGTGGCAAAGCAACCAGTATATCAAACTGGACTAAAACTATATATGTACAGGTTCTAATCTTTAACATTCCAAAGCAACACAGTATGATTAGACAGCTCTAACAAATTATACTACCCTACCCGAGTTTAGCATGTTATAACCTTTATCAGGAAAAAAAATCCAGATTTATAGAAAGCTAGAAATACTACTAATAAAAAGTGAACAAGTGCCATACACACTACAGTAACTTTTCAGTACTTTGGGAAACATTTTACATCAAAGCTCATGTCAGATATTTTAGTTTTAAAATCATTTAAGAGTCGAGTGGTTAAAAAAAAAAAAAGAGTCATGTTGTTGAATAACAGAACTGAATAAAAGCACACTTCACACATGAGAACATACAGGTGTGTCGATGAGATTTAGCAGGTACTTGTGCCCATGGTATGGATGTATCAGGGAGGCTGTTTGTGCCTTCACTGTGATGCCTCTCTCACGTTCCACCTGGAGTCGGTCCAACACCTGCTGGTTCTGAGGCACTTTGGGAATAGTACCTATCGAAAATATCACTTCACTCTGCAGATGAAATTCTCAGAAGTTTTCTCTGTCATCTTAACAGTATTATGTAATTATACACACACACACACACACACACGCACGCACACAAGTGTACTACATGCACACATCTTAACAAGCATACACACATACGTGTATACACACGCACAGCTACTGTTTGCAAACACACTATAGTGTTACCTTAGAAATGTGTAAACACATATCTCAGCCTCATAACCTATGAATGGCTAGACAGTAGACTGTTTTGACTATTACCACAATATGCATCTTTCAGTGGCCTCTTCTCTTGATCATCAGAAAGGAATGACTGCACAAGCATTTAAGATAAGTGTATGACATTTCAAAAAGACAAAGACAGCCACTGAGCCAAACCTACCAGTAATCTCCAGAAGTCTGTCTGCCAGTGTGCTCTTCCCATGGTCAACGTGAGCAATGATGCTGAAATTCCTTATGTTCTCCACTGGAAACTGGGAGAGGTCCACAGCATACTACCAGCATACAAGCATTTGTTATAGAACTTTTTTTTTCAATGCCCAAATGTGAGTGCAGAATTAGACAAATAAATCAAGTTCCTTAAATGTCTCAAAAATAAAAACAAGTATGTTACATTGTTGTGACATTATTGTGACATAATTATAAACAAGTTATGGACAGTTAACCCATTTGATGCATGAGAATTTTGTATAAAAAAAAGAAAAGAAAAAAAAGCACTCTCCCCTTGCCAAGGAATTTTGGGGATTCAGGGGTAATACAAATATTTCTTTAATTGTAGTGAAAAATTATGGGAGATACAGAAGCAAAGTAAACATTTTTGTGTGAAAGAAAATTAATATGGATCCTGCATCTGAGCTTCCCCCCCCCCATTTCTTTTGATTGTAGTTAACTAACTAGGCCTTTCAAAGTGATGATAAAAATTTTTTGTCAAATTATACTGTAGAAGAAAATGAAACAGGTTATTTGCTTATGATAACAATCACAATGCTGGTAGTCATGAAAGTGAATAACTGTCCCAACAATGACAAAGGCGGGTTCTGTCATGATAAAAAGTCAATCATGTTCCCAGAAACTGAGCAGTCAAGCTTTTTTTTTTTTTCTTTTTCTTTTTTTTTTCTTCACCAAAAAGCATCCCCCTATATAGGGGAACGCTCTTTCATGATAGTAACTCACTCCTAGTTGTAAATTACTCTTTACTGAGCCAACAAAGTGTCTGCTGTGCACCTGGTTTGCCTGCTCTACAAAGAAGTCAGTCAAATGATCAGTGACAAAAAGCGGAAAAAAAATGAAAACATGTAGTTCCAGTCCATTGTCTGTCAACCCTGAGTTTCATGAACATCATGAATTATTGGCTGTTGTCCAGTTCTTGCAGGGTGAACACGGTAATGACTATGCCCCCCTCCCATGCACTCTGATTTCGACCTATCATCTTACACCACTCCTATCTGAGTATCTCTCTTCCCCCTCTTCTCAAATTATGTCAAAGTACTGCACCCTCACAGTGTCAGTTATTTCACCCACTCAAACCTGATGTCTGACTGGATAGATGGACTGGACAAAGTGTCGAATATTGCTGTCAGTTATGTCACTGTTGTTGTCATGTCATTATCTTTGAGTTCAAACCAATCATCAGACAAAATACATCTCTCGTTATTACCACACGTTATCATCTGAACCGGATTCTTATGAAGGAAATATTGGAACAGACACAGACCATCAGTGGGCATCTTATAGGCACTATGGTACAATTTGGTATAGGTTGTTAACTGACAACTTTTACTACTACTACTCACTGAACAGGTCAAAATCTTCAAATCTTATGAATATAATTGAAAACGTACCTTATTTGGTGGATTACTTGAAGCACATCGTTTCTGTCTGAAATTCCTGAGATGAAAAAGGTTTGAAGATATAATCTCTCTCTCTCTCTCTCTATATATATATACATACATATATATAAGTGTATGTGTTACATGCGTTATATATGATAATTAAGTCTTTTAAAACTGGCCATTCTTCTTCAGTACTTCTATTACAGTGCAGGTGAGACAAAGAATGGATTAAATCTGTTACAGTTACACATACTTCTGTTACAGTTAGACATACTATGACACCAACATACAATTACATCACGTCATTATTCAGAAATATTCCTTTTCCTTTTAGTAACACATATGTCTGTGTATATGAGAGAGAGAGAGAGAGAGAGAGAGAGAGAGAGAGAGAGAGAGAGAGACAGAGAGAGAGAGAGAGAGAGGGGGAAAGAGAGAGAGAGAGAGAAACAGAGACAGGCAGATAGAGACTGAATAAATACATGGTTATGACATGGTTATTTTTGTGTGTCTGGTGTTTCAGTTTGCATGTAGTGTATGCATTGGTTTGGTTGTGTTTTGTGTAACTTGTATAATGTTAACAGATATGGCAGTGGTGTGCATGACTGAGTAAATGAACAGCACATAATCGTTTCGTTTGTTTTTTTTAACATTTTTCTCTTTGTGGGTCTATAATAATAAGTCACAATACCTTCGGCACATATAACCTTGAAGAATCAAATCCAGAATGAAAGCTAGGCAAGCAAACAACTCTAAAAGTCTTTTGTTAAATGGCACAGGGTTTGATAACAGAAGGTTACTTCATCTCTCACCTGTCAGTGTCACTGTCTGTGTAATTATATCCTTTTCTTGCTGCAGTGGCTGACTGGGACTGCAGAAAGACCGACAGGAGTCTATTTTTGTGACAAGGAAGATGGATCAGACGACTGATTGCCTGGCTAATGACGTGAGTCTGTTTGCAAAAACAGCAGATACGATTAGCACGATTCTGTGATAGCATTCGTAAAGACATCAGGGTATTGTCTGCTTTTCTATTGGAAGTAGAGTGTTGTGCTGCTGCTTTTGTTTTCTCTGGTGCACATGCCCTTCAAGAAAAATAACTCCATTCGTCCAAAATCCATTCGTCCAAGTTATCTTCTCCTCCCTGAGGAAGTTACTTCATCAAAAAACAAAACAAAACAAAACTATTAATAAGATAGGAATAAAATAGAAAAAGAGAACAAGACAAATTTCAATTAATATTCAAATGGGTGTATTGTTTAATAGTTATGTGCTCCCTTTTAAAAGACAGAAAAGGTAGAAACTGTTTTCATCCAAATAAGTTTTGGTTAGCCAATATCGCCAGCACTGTTCGTCAGTACTTAGTGTTAGAGATCGCCTTGACAGTCGAATGACGACTTCCTCGTCAGATGTGTCTGCTGCTAAAGCGATTGACACTGCCGAAGTAGGAAGCGACTGTTTTATTCGGCATTTTGCCCGTTTGTGTTGTTTTTCCTCTTCGTGTTAATGATGGCATCGGTATAGATTTTTATTCTGTCTCCAAGATGTGGAAGAAGGAAAACCTGCGCAAGAACTTCTTGCGCGTGAAACAGATCGCCGACCAGAATTTGGGAAGGTAGGTTGTTACCACTTTGGCATTGTTTGTTTATTCAAATTACAGTGAATCTGCTAGAGATCAGTGTTGTTTCTGGTGTTTATTTTACAAACTGTAAAGAATAATGCCCGATATGTAAGTGCATGTCAAGGACGCCGAATCAGGTGAACTTGTCTCCACAGCCACACCCCTTCGTCACTGTCATTATTGACGTAAATCGCATCAGTTGATTGTGCTGAATAAAGATTTTTGTCACTAGAGTTTCCTAGTTTGACAGACTGGGTTGTTGGAAAGGAAAGCAAAAACAAAAAACAGTGGAGGTGGAAGGTTACTTAACGGAAAAAGAAAAAGGCCCAATGAAAAAGAGGATTACGAGATACTTTCAAAATGAACGCGAATCGATCAGAGTGCAGTTTATTGCCAACTGGACTTTACTACAAAGTAAGACGTACTGTCTAGGATCAGATTGATTGCTATGGGGAAAAAAGTCTTTTAGACCAGCCTTTCAATGTTTGTTGAGTAAAAAGAAAAGCAACACTGGCATAAAAATAAACAGTTTTTTCATTTCATTTTTGTATGTGAGGTGATCCTTATCTTGTCCCCTCTCCTCCCCATATCCCATTCCTTTTAGCACCCCCGTTCTCACACATCTATATAAACAATAATAAATAGATGGTATTTATTTATACACAGTTGTTTTGCTTAAAATACTATATATATATGTTATGTTTTATTTTCATCTTTAGTTTGCTTTCATCATGCTTTCGTCTGTTTTGCCTTTTCCCCCTTTCTTGTATATAATTCATATTTATGTCAGTTGTCTATGTGTTATAAAATGGAAATTAAAAACATGTTTTAAAAAATATACTTGGTAGTTTATGGTAGTTTTTCACTTTGTTTTTGATCATGAGTAAACTTTGGAGCATAATAAATTCAGCTCATTGAAGAGTGACATCAGATGTTGAATTGTATTATGTTTTTAATCTCACTTTCTGGATTTTTTAACCCTTGTCCAAAACCGTTTTAGCTTCAGATCCACTCCAAATAATACATAAAACCTTTCCAACTTTGTAAGCAGCCAATGTGCCAGTTTCTCTTGATTTGTTTACAAATGTGTACATGTAGTTAAGTGGTCCTGCTCCATTACCAAATTTAAAGTGATGGTAGCCATGTACTAAATTTTATTAGTCTTTAATTTCAACAAAATCACCTTTAACTCAGAGAATTTACAGCTCAGGTTTGCTCGATTTTCACAGCCTTACAAAAGTATTGTTTAACTGTGTAAAATAATGTAAATATTAATATCATTGTTAATGTAGCTTAATAAATGATACAGTGCCCCACATAGGAGCATACTATTCTTTTGTGACTAAAAATAGTAAAATGAGATAAAAGAAACTTTCTTTAATGTCAAGACATCAGTTGTTCAGTTGCTGCTTTTCAAAAGTTCTGTTGCTGTAAGTCAGTGATTTTTTCTCTCTCTTGAATTAAAGGTCAGCAGGAAGCCTCAGCTACAGCAAATAAAAAGAAATTTGTGACAGTGACTGATGATTCAGTGAAGGACTGGGAAACAGAGACCTTTACTCTTCAGTGGTATTTACTGCTTGGGTGGCTTTAGGATTCTCCTGACTAAAGCAGTTGGAGTAAATGTGGCAGCTGGGAAGGATCATAGTGACTCTTTCTTTTGATGGTTGTGCACTTTGAATTTTACATGCTAGACTGAGCCAAGGTGAGAAGGTACTTCGGAACAGATGTTGCTAGTTTCAGGGCACAGAAACTATTGAACAGTTGGAAAGATCACTTTCTGACATACATATTTGACCTTGACCTTGACGTTGTAGATGTTTGAGGCCCAAGGGCCAGTTCATCTGCACTGATGTTAAAAAGTGAGACAAGGTAGCTAAGTA
This sequence comes from Babylonia areolata, assembly GCF_041734735.1. Lineage (NCBI taxonomy): Eukaryota > Metazoa > Mollusca > Gastropoda > Neogastropoda > Buccinidae > Babylonia > Babylonia areolata. Next base: position 48,613,760 of record NC_134893.1, on the reverse strand, counting down.
AAAGTAAGCTAAGTTAAGTCTATTGTATGTTCTTTAGCATGTCTTAATCATTTTTCAAACTTCCACTCAAGCTTGTCCCTGAAACCCCACACTAGCATGCATGTAACTGCATGTTTGTCAGTGCACTCTCTTGTCTCACAAACAGAGACAGACATATGCTCTCACAAATTGCATGGACTGATGGAGACTCACATTTTATGCACACAGGCAGACTGACTGACCTAAACACACACACACACATGCACATACGCATGCATGCACGCACTGTCTCTCTCTCTGAAATTGTATTGTGGCCCAAGGCTGATATACATTAAACTTTCTGAATTTTGAGCTCTCTCTCTCTCTCTCACCCCCACCAAAAGTACACTCACTAAGTTCTGTGTTTTACGTTTGGGTATAGAGTTCTACAGAATTCCAATATGTTGTGAATAATGATGGCTGGTTCTTCATATCTGAACTGGGTAGGTTGACCTCCGGATCTGGGTGAAGGGTGGAGATTTTTACGATCTCCCAGGTCAACATATGTGCAGACCTGCTAGTGCCTGAACCCCCTTCGTGTGTATATGCAAGCAGAAGATCAAATACACACGTTAAAGATCCTGTAATCCATGTCAGCGTTCGGTGGGTTATGGAAACAAGAACATACCTAGCATGCACACCCCCGAAAACGGAGTATGGCTGCCTACATGGCGGGGTAAAAACGGTCATACACGTAAAAGCCCACTCGTGTGCATACGAGTGAACGCAGAAGAAGAAGAAGAAGAAGAAGACCTCTGGATCTGATACAGGCTTTCCTGTGGCTGTACAATCCTGACTGTAGGTCTGTTGCAGTTGTTGCAGACTATGGCTTGGACTGGAGGTGTCAGAATTATGATAATTTGATATACAGTATGAATCAGTCCACAGAGACCCTAAAGAGGAAGTCATTCAACTAACCACCACCACCACCCCTTTTGATATGTCAGTAATGTTAGTATGTTGGAAGTATTTTTGTAAGTACTCATCATTGTCAAGGGGATGGATGGAAAACTGTGGCATTAATCAAAATGTCAGCACTATAACCGTGAATGGCTGTAATCAACATCAAGTGTGCTAGATTGCTGTAGGAATTACTGTTATTCCTGAGACCGCACTAATAGAACATTCAAATATGCTACATAGGGCATGTATATTAAACACATCTTGCCCAAGAAACTTTAAATAAACATGATACATGTATAAGAGAGGCGGAAAAGAGAAGATAGAGAGGAAATGAGTTATTTGTTGTGTTATATCATCAAAATATGAAGTGACGTTAAAGTATTGAAAGGAACTATGAAACACTGTCTATTGTAATGTATGGATTTATGCGCTTCAATTTCTTCCACAGTGCTTTTTTTTATTTGGTTGTGTGTTTTTTTTCATTCTTCATTGAATTTGAAGTAAATCACTGCATTAGATTCTAATTCTCTTTCTAATTTAGAAAAAAGGGTTGGAAAAAAGAAGTGAATAACTTTGGAGATAAGTTTCTAATGTAGAAAAAAAAGGTGTTCTCTTGAGGTGTGTGTGTGTGTGTGTGTGTAGGTGTGTGTGTGTGTGTGTGTGTGTGTCGGTGTGTGTGTGTTGTGTTGTGTTGTGTATGTGATAGTCAGAGCTCAGGTTCTTTCAACTGTAACAGTGTTGGCTGCATGCCATGTAACATTGTCTATGGGATCCTTTTGTCATTCTCAACCTCAGCACCTTTACAATTACATGCTCTGTGTTTACAGGCACACTTGCAAGCACTGACACAGATAAATGGTACAAGAATAAAATTAAAGACACAGTGACTCAGAAGCAGGGCACATGCATGCACACATGCACACACATGTAAATTTATTATGCATACATGCATGTGTGCACTCGTCCAAGCATGAAGTTTACACACACACACACACACACACACACACACACACACACACACACACACACACACATATATATGTATGCACACACATGAGTGCACATGTGTGTACACAGACAGACAGACTGGCAGACAGACAGGCAAACAGGGACAAACACACACACACACACACATACACACACACACACACACACACACACACACACACATCTCAAGAGACCAAACAAATTTATTTCCTCGTAATATTCCTGTCAGTGCTGCTGATATGATATGCATACAAGTGTGTGTGTGTGTGTGTGTGTGTGTGTGTGTGTGTGTGTGTGTGTGTGTGTGTGTGTGAGGGGTGAGTACATGCATGTTGTATGTCTAATCCAGAAATTTTAGAGAGAGAGAGATTCAAAGATTCAAAAACTTTATTTCTCAAGGATAAAGATTTTAGGCATCACCCAGTCTTCCAATCTGTCCTTGTGACAACAATAACAATAACAACATGATAATGACACAACAATAATCATTTTGTTAACACTGCTACATCTACTGCTACTACAATGAACAATAATCACCATCATCATCATTAACATCATAAAAAGTAATAAAACGAATGCATTCACACATTCATATCCATACACATGCGCACACTCTCTCCACCCAACACACACACACACACACACACACACACACACACACACACGCACACTTATGCACATATAGAAACTTGACCGAAGTGAGAAACATATAGCGGACATAAAGGGAACAGAGAAACACAACTTTAGCATTGTGCATATACAAAAGTGATTAATTAGTTGATGCAGATGTTACAGGTAATAACATCCAATTAACAGGTGAACAAGTAAAAACATTAAAGCACAAAGGTAGAAATAAAATAAATTCACTGCATGTAAATGTATAGGTACAAATTTCACAAAAAGCATGATTTTCTGTCTTTTTAGCTGGTAAAAAAATTTGCTTTGTGGGCCTATTGTTTGTGGAGCAGAAGTTTTTGTATGCTTGATTTGAAGGAATGTAATGAATTGCACATCTTAATGAATGAAGGAAGAAAGTTCCAAACAGATGGTTCAAAAAATGCAAAGCTAGATTTGAAAGAGAGAGAGAGAGAGAGAGAGAGAGAGAGAGAGAGAGAGCAGTCCAAGCATCTTTTAATGAAGTGCCTGAGGTTCTGGCAAGTACCAATGTGTCTGGAACTGTGCCAAGACAGCCCAGGTGGCACTGAAAAACAAACAGTTTTTTGCTTTTAGAAATCCTGTCTGTGGCAGACAGTCATTGGGATATATATGTGCATTTCCTGTGTGAACTTTTCAGGTGTTTAGATGAACACATATACATACAGACCCATATTGTTCATAATGCTTTAGATTAGCTTGGTTTCTGTGAATAAGAAATATTTTGTAGGAATTGAATGGAGAATTTCGTGGTGTTTGTCTTAACATGTGAGTAATCTATTACTTTCAGGAAAAAAATGCATTTGCTAAATAATGTAGTCTAATACTGATCCAATTTCATTTCAGTTATATATATAATACATTTTCTTTACAATATCATTTTTTAAAGCAGATGTGATGTAGCATGTATATGGATCAGTCTGCATGCTTTTACGCCTCCTAGAAAGTGAAAACTGAAACTGAACTTTAAGTACTTGTCCAGATCAAAATATTACTCTTTATGTTAAAAGCCTGTGGTTGCATCAGGGATGTTAAAAGGCAAGGAGTTTGGGCAGGATAAGTCAGAAAGAAGTGGATTGTATGGATCTGTCTGTTAAAGTATTAGATTTACTCATTTTAGTGAAAAACAAAACAAAACAAAAAAACAAAAACAGAAACAAAAAAACACAAAACAAAACAAAAAAAACAAAAAAACAAAAACAAAAAACAACAACAACCCCCCCCCCCCCCACACACACACACACACACAAAAACCCATCTGACAATATTATTTTCAAGTGAGAAAAAGTGATGAAGACAGATATGAACAAATGTTGAATGCATAATAGACATATACACACACATGTGACAGGACACCAGTGTACACTTAGTCACATTTGAACCCACATTCACATATATGCATATGCACACACACATACATATGCATGTGCGGTCATATGCACACACACACACACACAAACTCATAAATATATGCACATATATATGCACACATGCATACACACAGAGCCATGCATATTCAAGGGGACACACACACACTCACTCACACACGCACACACACACACACACACACACACACACACACACACACACACACACACACACACAATTCTTAATTATATTTCAGACATTCCAGAAACTGTATGTGGGATTTTATTAGGTGTAGACTCGAAGTCAGTGTTACAAACTGTAGAATCTCCAAACTCAAAGAAGCGAATTGAGATGACAGTGGAAATCAAACATATTATTCATCAATTGTCAAAACAGGGCATTAACATAACTTTCTGTTGGGTACCTTCGCACTGTGGAATATCTTCTAATGAGTGGGTAGATCAAGCAGCCAGAAGAGCAGCACATAATTTCGAAGGAGCAATACAACTTGACATCCAGTTAGATCTACATGAATGCTTCAGTAGTATTGAAAATAGAAAATCTAGAAATTGATTTAAGAAATTTCTTATAGATTGAAGTAATCAATATTACCAACAAACAACAAAAAAAAAAAAAAAAAATCAATTTTACCAGTATTGTATAAACACAAAGAAGGCAGCGAATCCCAAACATTTTCTAAACTTTACACCAACAGCACATTCAAGACAAATTATGAGTCTAATGTACAGAATTTGTTTGAATGCCTTTCGTACAAAATTTTCTAAAAATATAACATGTATGTGCGGTAAGCAAATAACTGTAAACCATTTACTCATTCATTGTCCTACCATAAAACAGTTAATTCCAAAAGATGTTGTTGATGGCTTGTTTACCAATATTCCATCAGCCACTGAAAAGATTTTGAATGATTATTCATTGCTTAGAATGTTTTCGGAAATTTTAAACTCCAGTCGAGTTGGTATCCTCCTGTTATGTATTCTAATTAATGTCGCTATTTATATTTACATTTTTGAAAGTGAATGCTTGTTGATATGCATACATATATTCTCCTTCCTATAACACCTCATTCATTACATACCACAATCTCTTTAACCTTTAATATCTTATAATGTACTTTTCCTCTACTACATAAGATGAACACTTTCTTACACTAATATTCACATGCATTCCTTTCCTTTATCCACTTCTTTTCTCTTTTCCGTCTAATAACACTTACAGTGAATAGACGTTAAGCTGAAGAAAACACATAATTCTTATAGTATGCTTTTGAGTTCAGTGATAGGCAGCTGTACAAACAGTGTTCAAAGAAGCTCATCAAAGATTTTGAAATTGTGTGTGTGAATGTTAACACATACTGATACTCTGTCAGCTAGAGGGTGATAAAGTTGCCTATATTTGATCTGATCATGTCTTTTTTTTTTTCTTTTTTTTTTCTTTGCAAATGAAGCACAGATAATAGCTGCCAGTTCAGATAAGAAGCTTCCATGCAGCCATGTCATCAGTTTTCATTATGATAAGAAAGATATGATAATATAATTTGTGTGTTATGCATTTAAAGATATTGACAGTATGGTTACTGACATGAAGAAAATATCATTTTCTTAAAAGCAGTGGAAAGGGTCAAAAAGGGAGACAGCAGCTCAGTTACTTGTGCTCTGTCAGGGTAATTTGCAGTGTAATGGTTTACAAACATCTTATCAGTGTGTGAGGTTGAAGAACCAAACTGGTGAGAGATGTTCGGGCAGTGAAGTGCTGTTTACGTGACCTGTCATTGGAGCTCGTTACATATTTCTGAAAACTTGACGATTGAGCTGTTTCTTCACAGCATGTGATTCTGATGTCTTGTGGGTTAAATGTATTTGTACTGCATTGAAAATAAAATTACTTCTTTCTTTCTTTCTTTTTCAAATCTTTTTTTTTTTTTTTTTTAGACGCATCTTCACACTGTGCCTGACATTATTTATTTATTTATTTATTTATTTTTTTTTGGTACACTTATAGTTGACTTTAGCAAGTTTTTGCACCTTAAACATATTATTAGTAGTAGTAGTAGTTCTTTTTTTATGTATTTATCTATTATTTATTTTACTCTTTTTTTTCTTCTTCTTTTTTTTTCTCAAGGCCTGACTAAGCGCATGGGGTTACACTGCTGGTCAGGCATCTGCTTGACAGATGTGGTGTAGCATATATGGATTTGTCCGAATGCAGTGACGCCTCCTTGAGCTACTGAAACTGAAACTTCACGCTGTGCACTGACATTACCTACACACCAATTGTATAACAGCCAGTGATATAACTCCATCCCTCCACCCCCCTTGCCCCCCCCACCCCTCCCCCATCCCCAATACCTCAAACCCAACTCTCTCATACTGCTCACTTTCCAGTGTAATAGGAAATAGGAAATTGACTTACTCTTGACTGAGGTGAAATGAACAAGTCCACCTTGTTGTTCTGACGCAAACTGAATTGTGTAATTGAGAGCTTTGAGTTTGGTGCTTGTTAGTGTTTTTTCACACAGAAACCTGGTGGTAAAAGAGTTTGAGTGTGGAAATTTTTATGAGCCTTGTATAAATCTAGTTTATTCATTCATTCATTCATTCATTCAGTTGAGAGCTTGGAAATTTTTATGCACGTTATTTGAATCAAGTTCGTTCATTCACTTATTTAAGAGTGTGGAAAGTTTTATGTGCCCTATATATTTCTATTTTGCTTGTTCATTTGTTTAAGAGTGTGAAAATTTAAGTTTTATTTGCCCTATATAATTCTATTTTGTTTGTTCATTTGTTTAAGAGTGTGAAAATTTTTATGTGTCCTATATCAATCTAGCTTTTTCATTCATTCATTTAAGGGTGTGGAAATTTGCATGTGCCCAATATGAATCTATTTCATCGTTCATTTAACCCTTCGACTGCTGCTGCTGAATATTATCATCATTGGTGGGCTGTTAACTGAGATACGATTGAGGTTACAGGTCAGGATGTTGGTTGCCTTTTTTTTTATTTGGATTTCTGCCTCATGGGATTGCATTAATTTTGTTCGGTAAAAAAAAAAAAAAAAAAAAAAAAAAAAAAAAACGCTATGTAAAAATACACAAAATTATTTCTTGCACTATAAATTCATGTCAAACTGATTTCATTTCATCATGGTTTAGCAGTCAAGGGGTTAAAGCCAGAAGGGAGGTGGGTGTGACTGAGTGTGTGGTGACTGCTGTGGTACAGGGCGGAGAAGTCGGAGGTGCTGACGGAAGACCAGCAGGAGAATGAGAAGCGGGTGGACATGGTGCGGCAGGTCAGCCACAACCTGGTCAAGAAGGTTACTGCCCTGTTGGAGGCTCCGCCTGGCACAGATGGGGAGAAGAGGCTGGTGGGTGGATTGGTGTGTGTGTGTGTGTGTGTCCGTGTGTGTGTGTGTGTGGTGGGAGGAGTGGGATGTGTGTGTCAGTGTATGTGGTATGTATGTGTTTGGGGTGGTGAGTGGGGGGTGTAGGTTGTATCTGTATAATTGACATGCATACTTAATAATTATGACATAAATATCACTTGATGTGATTTTCATGTTGGCACTTTGTGATATTGAAAACTGTAATTGTCACATAGAAAATATTTTTTCTTGCAAAATAGAGGTAGCTCAGAAAGTAATATGCATACCTACCATGCTTATGTGCATAATATCTAGATTAAATTAGATCTACACACAAGTTGCTATGAATATGTTATGATTTAGGGGCTCATAAACTGATGCATGTTGCAATCCAATGCATAAAAATGTTATGGCAAATTAAAGCTTGAAAAGTACATGGTTCAAATTCCAGCAGCACCGAATGGGGGTGGGGGGGGGGATTGTTTTTTTAGCTTCCAGTACCTCATCCTTGTTCATGTGTTGAAAAAAAAGAAGAAAAAGATATTAACATACAGAACATTGAAGGTCTCATGATCCATGTCTGCATTTGGCAGGTTATGGAACCACAGATACAGCTAGCTTGTACTTATGCCAGAAAATGGCATATATATAATTATAAAAGAATATAAAAGACTGGGTAAAAATAAGTCACACATTTAAAAAGCCCACTCGCTTAACTTTTATAAGTGAAGGTGCACCATGACCTGCATGCATCTGAGGTGAAAAAAGAGAGAGAGAGAGAGAAAGAGAGAGAGTGGGGAAAAAAACAAAACAAAACAAAACAAAACGAAAAAGTTTCTAAGTGTTTAAACGTGGGTGATTCAGCCCATTTTCTGTTTATCATTGGTGATATAATAAAAAGTAAAATAAATTGTGGGGTGCAACTAGCACACGGCACAAAATAGGCAACAAAAAACAAACTATACTTAACCTATTACACAAAAATTGCAAGAGGTTAGCAGTGGTTTTTTGGGTTTTTTTTTTTCTAGAAAGAAATTAACACACTTTATGCAATGATTATATCTTTTGTATGCGTAATACAGACCAAAGTGTGGAGTGATTGTAGGCTTTGTAAGTGAAACATAGAAATGTATGATTAGGTGGTGGTGTTTTTGGTGGGGGGGTGTGGGGGGTGGGGGTATTTTTTATTTTTGCTGCCCTGTTCTCTGGCCCTCTAAGTGGCATCACACACTACTCCTAGACTATCAACACTCAGTCACACCCAGTCTCATTTTGTCACTTTGTATGGTCCAAGTGCCTGCTGTTCACAGGAAGCTCTGTCAGGTCAATGGGAGGCCAGTCACTGGAGTTGACCCTGCGCTGCTGCTGGGTCACATTGGTGGTGTTTTTAATATCACTGCCTGTCATAATTCAGGGCATCATGTAGCTAATACTGATGACTAATGACAGTGATAGACACACTCATGCACATATCACTCATACTTGCTCAGTGAGACTCATACAGTTGTAGAAGTGGAAACAAGATACACGCACCCACACATGCATATGTGCACATGTGCGGGCACACACACACACACACGCATACACACACAGATACATGTATGCACGTGCACTCACACGCACACGCGCACATGCACACACACACACACACACACACACACACATGTGTACACACTCATTAGCACAAACACACTCACACACACACACACAGATACACACACACACACACACACACACACACAAAAAAAAAAACCACTCACAACACACACACACACACACACACACACACACACACACACACACACACACACACACACACACACACCTTTCTGGTGGCCAAGCTAGCCTTGTCAAGCAAGGAAAGGTTGTTTCGTCTAGAGAAAATGTTATGTATTGTCAACAATAACAATAATGTTTCCAAATTGAAAACAACAAATTTTTTTTGTGGTTTTTTTTTTCAAATAAAAGACTTTGAAAAGTAGAAACAGTTTCAGAGAAGTTTTAGGAACAGTATATATCAGTCAACATGAAATGTATGTTTTGAAATGTTACAGAAAAAGTTACCTGAAACCAGTTTGAGTCATGCCTTGATGGAATCTTCAGCAGTCCTGGGGCCAGACACCTTAATGGGGTAAGTGGTGTGTTCTTCTGTTTCCTGTATACTTGTTTTCTGTCTTTTTTGCTGGTGTTAAGAACATGTGATCTGAAAATTTACTTTTATGTCATTATCACACAGATAGTGCTTTTTAAATTTTTTTATCTTTATTAAAAAAAAAAAAAAATGTGTGTGTGTGTGTGTTTTGTTAAAGCTCATGTCTCCTTAATTTTACAATATTTTAGTCATTGGCAGTACACACCATGTAGCTTTACCAATCTGTCCAGTTGCCTCAAAAGAATGCTTTCCAAAGCAGTGAAAAAGGTTCTGATCATGACTATGCTCTGCACAAGTCAAAGACAAAACGGTAATTTTTTCTGTTCATGCGGTCTATCCATCTCTTCATTCAATGATTTTGGTACTGATGAAGTATGTTCACCGCATTTTGTTTTGATCTTTGCAGGACCATCTGTCAGCAGTGTGGAGAATGTCAGAGTGAAATAGCAAAGGAAGAGTTGCGCTGTGAACTGGAGATTGAGAAAGAAGTGCTTACCCCCTTACAAACCATAGCTGAGGTATGTTTCGTTTTGTTGTCTGTCTGTTTTTTGTTTTTGTTTTTTACCTATTCGTTTTGTTACTTAGTTATTTATTGGTGTATTTTCTTTTTGCAGGTCATTTGTGGAAGATGTTATTTTATCTTTCACAGAAAAAGAAGGGTTTGTGACAGCTATGAAATTCTAGCAAAGGAACTAAACAGTTTAGAGTTCTGTTGGAAATAAAAGTGAGTTAATTTTTTTTCTTGTTTAGTTTTGTGTGCTTATTTGTTTTAGAGGGTCTTCTGTTTATTTTGCCAAGGAAGGAATCACAGTTTCAGTCTCAAAAAGCATGGTTTCTAATGAAAATAGTTGAATATTTTCTCAAAACCATGATAATTAAAATTTGGCATGATGTTAGATTGGAATTTGTATTGTATTTGTATTTGGATACAACAGTTCAATGATGACCATTGTGAAAGATCTTTTCCTATAGTCAGCCCAGGTGGGAATATTAAAGGTTTTGGTTGAAAAATTACCCCCCGCCCCCTCACCTCCTTGCTTATGCATTTTAATGCAGTTTTTTTCACAGACTGCATTGAAGGACTTGCCTGTGGAGAAGAATGGTGTTGATAAGTAACATTTAAAGCAGTCCCTTGTGTTTCATTACTTTATTTTTGTTTTCATTTATTTATTTTTTAGTAGTATAAAATAGTTGTTTACTGTTGCTTATTTTCATTCTCCAAAGAAGCATATGAAACAAAAGAAAACAACCACACACAGTGATATTATGATTAGAACGCTAAAAAATGTAATATGGTTTCAGGACGGCAAGACCTATGACTTTTTTTTCATGATTTCTGAGTGGGTTGCTTCATATTCCAGAATATCATATGGTCATGGTCAGATTGAGTTTTGGCATATACCTTGTTAGAATTCAACTCTTATGTATATGTCTAAAATCAGATTCAGTGATGTCACGGCCTTCAAAAATTGACTGTTTGATGTGCTCAGGTGCTTACATTGTCTTATATGAGGGATGTTCATTAAAGATTTCCCATGACCCACTTCCATTGGACTGAGAGGAATGAAAATTTGTACAGTTATTAGTCTTTGCCTACGGAGATACCACCAAGGGTGTCACACTTTTCCAATTGTTTTATGCAGCTGTTTAAAACTTGCCTGTAGAAGTCTGCAGGCTGCACAAGAAGCCACGACTTGCACTTGGAAATAAGTGCTTCATCATCTGGGAAGTGCTTGCCTTTCAAAAATAACTCCATGGTCGGAAAGAGGTGAAAGTCAGACAGTGTGAGGTCAGGAGAGAAAGTGGGTGAGGAAGAATTTCATAGTTGCAGGACTCTGCTTCCGTCTGGACAACATGTGAGTTGTGAACTGGGGCATTGTCTGGCAGGAGGTGGATACCTTTTGTCAGCATGCCATGCCTCTCGGTTTTGATGGAGTTCTACAATTTCTGCAGCTCTGAAGCATAGTATGTCCCGGTAATTGTGGTACGCTTTGCCAGGAATTCCATCATCACTACTCCACACTGATCCCAAGACTGTGAGCATGATCTTGCCCGCCGAGGGTTGAACACATGCCTTCTTCGGAGGTGGTGAGTCAAAGTGCTTCCATTGCTTCAACTGGGCTTTAGTCTCTGAATCATAGTGATGGACCCATGATTCGTCCTGCATGGTTAGTCTGTCAAAGAAGTCCTGGTTTTCTTGGCACATGGACAAAAGAGACTGGGAGCACGTGACTCATTCCAGCTTCTGGAAAGGTGTGAGCAACTGGGGAATGCATCGAGCAGACAACTTCCGCTTGTGCAAACGGTCATGGATGATTTTTTCCACAGACCCCATACTAATAATGATATCTCGGGCTATTTGATAGATGGTTATGTGGCGATCCTCCAAAATTGTGGCCTCCACTTGCTGGAAGGTCTCTTCATCAATGGTGGACTTTGATCTCCCAGGAATGGGAGCCGTTTTCAACAATGTCCAACCACACTTGCACTGACAATGCCAGTGCTTGACTACATCATACAATGGGGCATCCTCCCCATAAGTCTCTTTCACCTCCTTGAACATCTCCCTTGGTGTGCAGCCTCTCAAGTACAGAAACTTGGTGACTGCTCTGCATTCAACTGGATCCATTATCACACCTTACTCCACCATAACACCTGTAAAAGAGAAACTGTTATGAAGTCAGAGATGTAAATTACAGTGCAAACTATAGAGATATGTGTTATTACACATGTACAGTTTCAGCCTCCTGCAATAACTGGAAGTAAGTCAGGGGAAATCTTTAATGAACATCCTTAGTACATCAACAGACACAAAATACGTGTGGATTACAGTATATGCATTCAATGCCAAAAGCAATATTGAAGTCCAAGCATTGTTCATACAATGCAGAATTTAAACTTGATGCAATTGCAAGAGCAAAAGAGCCCAGCAATTTATAAACCCTTTTTGAGTGGGGCTAAATAAGACACTGAAAAGTAGCATTGTGCCCACATCAAAAGCAGACAAACCACTGGAGGTCAGAAGTGATGATGAAGTTTGTGATGTTGCTGCATGTTCACTACTTTTTTCATGTTTGATGTTGTTATGAATGTAGTATTTCCCACAGTATCAAGTGTCTTTTGTATAATATGATTATGAACAATGATAATTGATCATTGTGTTTTGTAGCCTTCTATGTATGTGGTAAATATATCATGATGATGGACAATTGTGTTTCAGGTTGACATTCCAAGCATACAGAAACTTCGAAAACAGCTCAGCAAGTCAACACTGGACATGGACTCAGCAAGGAATAGGTTTGTACATTTGCCATAAATCACTCTATTTGTATGCATGTGTGTGTGTGTGTGTGTGTGTATCTGTGTGTGTGTGTGTGCGCGCGCACACATGTTTAGGTGTATATGTGTTTGTTTGTGCACATGTATATGCCAAACCAGTGGTGGTGTTTTCTCTTTTCATACATACTTCTACTGCTTTACTTTATTTGGATTTACCTCCACAGTGTTTATTTAGCATATTTGCTAATCCATGGGTATTGTTACTTCCCTAGGGTAGGTTCTCAAGGCCTTCGTTGAGTGTTAGGTTTATGTGTAGGTCAGGCATCTGCATTAAAACACAAACATTTTGTTTTGTAGACGTTGTATTGCATATATGGGTCAGTCTGCATGCTTTGACACCTTAAAACTGAAACTAAAACTGCAACTCTTTTCTGTACACTTGTGTTACTTTGTTGTTCTCAGGTTGAACTCAGCTGTGCGCCAGTCGCATGTTCCAGGAGCCAACATGGCATCAACGGCAGCAAAAGCTGATGCCATGCGGGACGAATACGATGAGGCCTACAGCAAAGTGGAAACAATTAAGGTCTATATTTGAGTCATAACATCAAGCTTTTGAAGGATATTTGACAGTGTACATCATTCAGAATGCACTGTATATAAAATGAAAATTCTATACTCTTATTATCATTCATTAGTTGAGTTTCTTCACTGCATTCTTTTTTCTTTTTGAAGGAATAAGAGATAGCCTTTCCTCAAATTTCTAACAGTAGGGTTTCAAAGTCAAAGAACAATAGGTCATTAGTAACACAATTTAAATATCTTCATTTGCAACCTGATCTACATTGTCAAAGTTGTACAGCATGACAGCATTCTGTTTCTTTATATCTATGAGTAGATGTTTAATTTCTCAACATTACTTTTGTGTCTTGATAATGAATTATGAACTTCCAGTACTTTGTGTTTTTTATTGTTTCTTAACCCCTGCATTGCAATACAATTATCTGACTGACAGCTTGGAACCATTGATTTGTGTTTTTAATTTGATTATATGGCATAACTTTATCTGAAAAAAAAAAATTGAACATACATGTTTGGTAAGGTGCTTCTATAAAACTTCAAGTATATGTTCAGCTATTTCAATTTGGTATTTAGGAATGACTGAAACTTTTGAAAAAAATGTATCTTTTGGGGGGAAAAGATGTCAGTGCCATGATGAATTATAGTCACTTAAATTATGTGTCTTGTATTGTTACAGGATAATCTTAGCATTGAATTATGCAACTTCGTTTCCAAAGAAAGTGACCACTGTTCAAGACTGGTTGCTGTAAGTATTGTTTTCTGTTTGTTCTGTTAATGAGTTGTTTGTTTTAATAATTCAGACTGTAGGCAGATATCATGAACCATAAAGGGCATCCCCATTCCCCCAAAGTATACTTGGTAGTTTTTTGTTAAGGGCAGAAAATTTAGCATATTTGCTCAAAGCTGTTAGTTTTGTTTAAAGAGATGCTAACATTTTGAAACTGTGGTTAAAAATATTTAGGGAAAGATAAAAAGGATCTTTATTTTTTTATGTTCTGTTTATTTTTTGCTTGTTTATATCTTTCTTCCCCCCCCTCTTGTACCCATTGACTAGAACCAAGTGAAATAGAAGTGTAGACAGAACTGGTTTATCACTGGAATTTCTGTGAATGTTGACCTTGCCTTAACCTAACTCTTTTTTTTTCCCATTCTCTGTCACTAACATATAATTATCCAAAGTAGCTGTTCACACACTTTGATACGTACACTTATTCCTCATTTACTGATTGACAGACTCTGCATTGTGCCAAGCACTGACAGTGTCCAAACCACATATTTCAGTGTTAGCAATTTTTGTTGTTGAACATGTGATCTGTTGACAGTTGCTGGAGGCCCAGGCAACATATCACAGGAATGCTCTGAGGGTTATTGAAGACATGGTTCCCAAGATGAAATCCTCAATAGGTAAGACGCTCTGCTCATGTGTATTGGTGAGGAGCAAACATTTGAAGATGCTGCATTGCATGTGTTCGTTCTTTGACTAAACGTCTTTTCACTGTGGCTGATATTAGACGTGTCATGTGTGTTGTGTGTTTGTGTGCGTGAGGTGGAGGGTGGTGGCTAAAGGGGGTGGGGAGGGGGATGGAGTGGGGGGTGGAGGGGGGGGGCATACATAGAAAAGTTAAACCGGAACAGTGAAATCATGAATCCATAGATATGAAAATATAACAGCAATTAATAAAAAAAGGAAACATATAGACAAACAAAGGCAAGAATATTTGGATATATTGTGTTTGTGTGTGTGTGTGTGTGTGTGTGTGTGTGTGTGATTAATTTAAGATCTGTTCACTAAATTGATTTTAGATGAGGAAAAATTATATGTGTGTAACGCATGTCTTTGTGTTTAGTACACATGCTCAAATTGTGTATGTTTACATATTTAAGAGAAAAGAGAAATCGAGAATGGACAAGGAAATTTTGGGGGAATACAAAGTGATAGTAATGTAAACAAATTAACTAACCATGACTTGACTAATGAAAACAAACAGTGTCTGATGTTAGAATACTTGTAATTAGCTATTGGACATTTGGATAAGCTAACTAAAGATGCGGTAAACTAACAAAAAAAAATTTGTAAGTCACAGAAGAAGAGTTAAATATTTTTATAATTGTGTTAAAGAGTTAGATGTTTTTTTCTAACTGTGTTTTTGTAAAGTATAGGAATTAATTCATATATCTCGATGCAGTAAAAAACAGTAATACTTGTTATTTTCTGTTGGTGTGTAAGCATTTGTGTGCATGTGTGTGTGTACACACATGTGAATATGTAACTGGTTCACGTAAGTGAAGTATGTTGTAATGTGTGGTGTGTGCTGTGTGCTGTGCACAGAGGCATCCCCTGTGAAGCCAGTGTTTGGCATGTCCCTGGAAGACCACCTCCATGTGATGGAACGTGACATCTCCTTGGTCCTTGAGGCGTGTATCCTCACTCTCCTGGAAATCGGCATGGAAGAGGAGGTGAGTGCTGAACTACCATCTTGATTCTGGTGTTTTGTGCATGCATGCGTGTGTCTGCATGTTGGTTTTTTTAGTTGTTTTGTTTGTTTTGTGTATGTGTGTGTTTTGTGTGTGTGTGTATGTGTGTCTCTGTCTCTGTCTCTGTATTTGTGTGCATTTGTGTATGTGTGAGTGAGTGTGTGTGCATATTGTATGTGTGTGCATATTGTGTGTGTGCACATAGTTTACATACTTATGTTCCATCTTCGTGTGCAACTGTGGTGTGAAACTTTCAGAAGGGATAATCGCTGAGTCACGAACGTGACAGGTGTGCACATTAACATATAAAAAAACAAATTTAATTACATGACAGTTACTGGTTACAAATGACACATGAGGGAAAAGAAGACAAAAGAAATGAGCCACATAATTGTGCGACCTGTTTGAAGACATAATTGGACACAAAACAGAAAAGCCAAAGAATCGATAGACAGATAGAAAATGCAAAAAAAACTTAGACGTATGAAGTGCACAGGAACAGGTGTCGAGATGGCTGCCATCAAAAGAGAGCGCTAGCCAGGGGGACAAAGGGGACGTTACCTACTTCCGGGAGGTTACCGGCTGTAGTACTTTCGTTTTCTCTGCATAGGCGGATAGTAGTTTGCACAGGACAGGAATGTCAGACCCCGGCCAGAGTCTGCACTAGTTGGGTCACGGTAAGTATGTTATTTAAACGTAATTTTAGATAGAAAATTTCCTTTAATTACATGACAGTTACTGGTTACAAATGACACATGAGGGAAAAGAAGACAAAAGAAATGAGCCAGTCTTGAAGTAGGTGGTTGTTTATACTAGAGAGGATGTGAATTTCACTGTCAGCATTACTGGTGAATTTCATTCTTTTATTTCTGAATTATCCGAATCATATTTTGAAATCATCGAGATCATGGTCTTCTTTTGTGTTGCTTTCTCATCTGTGAGGAAGTTTCATATTTTTGTTTGATTGATTTTTTTTTTAATATATTTAATTTTTTTTTCTTTATTGGTGTTTCTGATTTTTACAGGGCTTGTTCAGAATAGCTGGTTCTGCCCTGAAGCTGAAAAAGTTGAAGGTAAAATTTAATTAGAAGCCAACCAGTAATTTGTGTGTGTATGTGTGTGTGTGTTGGTTGGTCATCAATTTAACGTCTGTTCTCTAAAGTGATTTTAGACTAAAAAAAAAAAAAACAAAGCAAAAAAAAAAAAAGTGTGTGCAATGCATATGTTTATGGGTATGGGAACGTGTTCTGACTGCTTACAATTACAAAAGTGACAAGAAATCGAAATTTGGAATGGAGAACAAAATTTGGGGAATGGAAACAAACTAAGGAAACCAATTTATTAACCAAAAAACCATCCACCTGATGAACAAGAAAAAGAACCATGAAATCAACTAATTGATAAAAACAGGTAAGAGTCAGATGTTAGAATACTTACAGGTAATGAGCTATTGGACATTTAGATAAACTAACAAAAAAATTGTTAGTTAATGATGAAGAGTTAAATATTTTTGTAACTGAGTTTTGGGAAAGTATAGGAATAAATTCTTTTAACACACGAAAGAATCTGCGAATTTTCTGTCCACATAGGCATTCAATATTTCTGGAATATTTTGTTTTGAAGGCCTCAGTTTTCCATCTTTACATAAGAGTCTGTATTTCCTTACTGAATTGAATGTTCATTGTGTCATTGTCAAACTTTGTGTGATTAATTTCGTTGGAATATATCCCAAGCAAAGTTGTCTACAAGAGTATAACATTGTTGTAGAGACAGAGGAAGGTGTATGTCATTTAGATCTAATATGTTTTTTTGCTCCCCTTTTCACTGCTATGTCAACCTTATCATTGTAGTGTGTGTGTGTGTGTGTGTGTGTGTGTGTGTGTGTGTGTGTGTGTGTGTGTGTGTGTGTGTGTGTGTGTGTGTGTGTGTGTGTGTGTGTCACTGTCATTATGTTATTGTGATTTTTGTTATGATGTAAGTTGATTGTTCAACTTTGTAAGTGATTTAACTTTCACTGTATGAAAATTTGAGATTAAGTCTGTTGAAACTGTTGTTGGGATATGTGTGCGTGCGTGCGTGGGTGCGTGTAAGTCTATCTATGCATGTGCCTCTGTGTAGCTGTTTGATATGTGTGTGTGTCTGGATATGTCTGTGCATACAAGTGCAGGTGTATGTGTGTGTGTGTGTGTGTGTGTGTGTGTGTGTGTGTGTGTGTGTGTGTTGTGTTGTGTCGTAACTGACTGCTGGACAGTCTTTGTAAACATACACACGTACATCAAGTGACAATGATGTGTTCTATAATGTATTGACATTTACTATAAGATTAGACTCACTTTGTTGGGTCTCGTTGTCTCCTGTAGGCTTGCTTTGATGCCCATGCGGTGGACATGGTTGAGTTTGCCACAGATCCTCACAGTGTTGCAGGTAATGTCTACACGTTTGATAGTTTTCTTTCCTCTGATACATCGTTATATTGTATTAGCCATTCGAAATCTTGGTCTGATCTATTGATGCTTTCACTGACATCCACACTCTAGTTGTATTATTTATTTACCTGTTTGTTTGTTTGATTGTATTAGTTTCATAACAGCATATTACATTGTTAATGTTTATTATGCTTAGGCTTGTAGGTATTTTTCCAAAGGAGGGGGAGTGTGGGATATGGGGGTATGGGGGTTGGGTGGTGGTGGTGAAGAAGTTGTGTTAGGGCTTTTGATTAGTATGAATGAATGAAAGTTGTTCTTCTGTGATGCCTAATGTGAACTATGGAAGTGCTGCTCTTTGGCTTAATTCTTGTCTTACTCTGGTGATATTTGATTTTTAAATGAACGATGATCTTTGTAGTTGCATTTCTTGTGAAGAGAGAGACAGAGAGAGAGGGGATGAGAGAGAGTATATGTGTGCGTGTGTGTGCACGTGGCGTGTGTGTGCGTGGTGTGTGTGTGTGTGTGTGGGTAGATGTGCAATGCGGTTTGGCCGACTGAAATGGAGAGGCACGTAAATTTCAGTAATCTGTATATTTGTATATAGCTATTTCCATTTGGTGCCATTTAATTTTTCTTTTTCTTTTCTATTCATTTTATTTGTTTGTTGTTTTCTTCTTATGTTGGACATGTGCTGCTGCCAAAAAGAAAATCTCTGTACCAAAGTTTAGACAATAAAGTTTGTGTATTGTATTGTATTGTTATTTGTTTGTTTTATTCCTTGATTTATTATCATATAGTGTAAGTTTTTGTTGTTGTTCAAAACATGCTGGTGTATCTATGTTGTCTATTTTTGTTTGTTTAATAATGCTTGAATTCATGCTTTGGGGAATCAAATAGTGAATATAATCAACTTTTTACTGTTAAACATTATGTTGGTCGGTGCAGTTCATGATCTTTATTGATAGGTATAAGTGTTTGCACATTGTTGATGTTGAATGTTTACCACCATCTCATTATTATTATTATTGTTATTATTATTTAAAAGATATTTTTTGTATTCTGTCTGCTAGGAGCCTTAAAGCAGTACCTCCGAGAGCTTCCAGAACCAATGCTGACTTTCGACCTCTACCCAGAATTCATGCATGCCATGCAGCTGTGAGTGAAAGTGATAGTGGTGATGACATGATCAGATTTGAACAGAGTTGCTGGTAAAATAACAGCACTTTGCTTTGTTTCACTTCTGTCTCCTTTTTCTTTCCACTTTCCTGGCCACACTGAATGCCTCCAGACCACATGGGTGTTTTGCATCAACACTTGTGGACTGGAACCAAATCAGAATAAATATATTTATTTCTTTTTATTACAACAAATTTCTCTGTGTGAAATTCGGGCTGCTCTCCCCAGGGAGAGCGCATCGCTACATTATAACGCCACCCATTTTTTTGTATTTTTTCCTGCATGCAGTTTTTTTTTTTTAATTTGTTTTTCCTATCGATGTAGATTTTTGTACAGAATTTTGCCAGGAACAACCTTTTTGTTGCTGTGGGTTCTTCTACATGCGCTAAGTGCATGCTGCGCATGGGACTTCGGTTTATTGTCTCATCCGAATGACTAATGTCCAGACCACCACTCAAGGTCTAGTGGAGGGGGAGAAAATATTTGCGGCTGAGCTGTGATTGAACCAGCACACACAGATTATCTCGTTTCCTAGGCAGACGTGTTATCTCTAGGCCATCAGTCCGTAGAAGAGAAGAGTCAGACTGGAACATTAGCTGTTGCGTAGCCATGCTGATGTATCTGTGAGCTCATTGGTCTGTTGAGTCAGTTTTCAGCTCTTTATGACTGGTGTGTGATCACAGGCATGATCTGACTCTTGCCAGTATGAAGACTACCAAGCATAGTCCTCTTACTGCTGAGCCTGCTCCAGCTCACTCTCTCTTTGTTTCTTTGTCTGTCACTCTCTCTTTTCTCGCTTTCTCTCTCAGTCTCTTCCTCACTTACTGCATGTATGTGTCTGTATATATGTATATCCGTGTGTGTACATATGGCTTTATTCATAAAGAATTTAATCACGATGACCATTGCTAACTGTAAGATAGGACACAACAGTAAAAACAGACAATGAGGTGGGTGTTGGGGATGATGAGTGATGAAAAGGAAATATTGAAGGAAAGGACAGTGAAAGAAGGTCAGTTATGTAACACTTTTCTTCAGGGAAGTCACCCAACATTAGGATGTGTGAGAGTGCGATACTTGTGGGTATGAGAGTGAAAGTTTGAATCTTCAGGTAGCTGTGATCAGTTAATGTAAGTGTTCGTAGTGTTTGTGTTCTTGTTCGTTTTCTTCTGAAATGCTGTTCTATACTGAAGATACAATTGTGATCAGTGGAACTATGTTTGTTTCAGTGCCCATGATCAGAAATTTCAAGCGTTATACACAGCTATAAATAATCTGCCAACCTGCAACTACAACAATTTTAGGTGAGAGTGTGTACTGTATTCTGTCCATTTAAAATTTTTTTTTTTATATCTGTTTGGATAGTGTGGGGAACAAAGAAGGCTTGTTGTTTTGTTGGATGTATAATGTACTTTTTATCTGGATTTCTTATTTTTATGTTCAGAGAAGTGTGTGGGTGTGTGGAGGGAAGGTGGTGAAATAAACTGGCACAAGGCAAAAATCATGGTCCTGCCATTATCATTTTTCTTCATGAGTTTTTATAATGTAATTTTTATGTTTTGATTTGTGTTTCTCCTCGTCTTTCTCACTCATTTTGTCCTACTGTCTGGTTGTCTGTCTCTGTCTCTCTTTCCATTTGTCTCCATCTACTTTCTTCTTCCCCCCCTCCCCCCACCTCTTCCTCAGTCATTGCCACAAATTCCAGCTGTCCATTGCCCTCAGTGTTTGCTTGTCCCTGTAGATGTTTGAAAGAAATCTTTTTCTTTTAGGTACTTGGTGAAGTTCTTGGCCCAGCTCGCTGAGAAGAGCCAGATCAACAAAATGACGCCAAGCAACATTGCCATCGTTATGGGACCTAACCTGCTATGGGCAAGGGGGGAAAACACGTAAGTAATGGACTGGCACCATGTTCTGTCACGTGTTTGTTTTCCCTGCTTGCCTTCAGCGCTGAGCTATCAAACTGGCAGTTCTTGAACCTGATTCCCTGATGATTCTCAACCAATTTTTTGACTCACTTGTGTAAAAATAACCCGGTGTTTGGTTGTGTGTGTGTATGTGTGTGTGTCTGCATGTATATCTGTGTGTCTGTGGTAAACTTAAACATTGTCATTTTTTCTGGAAAATTTGTATTAAGTAGGCAGAAAAGATCTTTACACTCATACCAATGATAGGTTATGTCTTCTGGATTAAGCTGTATTTCTGGATCATGAACAGTTTAATTTTTGGAGGATCCGGCTCCAGAAAATCACAATTAATGTTTGGGTTTGAAGATGGCATGACCTCTTTTTTCATGTTCACAATTAAAAGAAAAGAATTACAAATTCTAGACGGAACATACAGAGACACTAACTACACCATCAACGTGTTTAATGAAAATGAATTTTTTAAAGTGGATACTGAATTAAGTAGAATGAGCATTAAAGAAATCGAATGGACCATGTTGTAGTTTCTGTAAGCCTATCGAACATGGATCTTTGCAGATCTTGAGAAAATGGCTACATGTTGTGGTGTGCCTGAGGTGATTGCATCGTCTCCTTTACCGGGGACTTCAAAGAATTTCTTAGATAATTGATGTACACCAAAATAACATGATTTAAACAGCTTTATCAACTCGAATACTGTAATCAATTTATCATGCTAAAAACACATAAGTTTGAATATTAATTTTTGAACTGCATCAGAAGACACTCTTTAGCACTGTTAGTAAGTCTACTTACTCTTGACCAGAAGATGCTTCAGAACACATTTTAATGATTTTTTTTCATTTAAAGAAATATTTTTTTACTGGATAAAGTGGGTATCACAAGCGAGTCTGAAAGGCCTTGCCTCTCTTGTTTAAGTTTAATTCAGTTATCAATGTGCACTTGTCAGATCTTTGAGCACCTGAAACTGACTTGTGTATCCAAGTGTGCCGTGTTTCAGGCCCAACATGATGACAGCTAGCACCGTGAGTTCCGTCATTGAGACAGTCATTATCCATGCCGATTACTTTTTCCCTGGAGGTGAGATTTGTTTCTGCCGCTTTTTCCTTTCCTCTCCCTGTTACACACATCCTACTGATCATTTCCCTGTCACTTTAAACTTCTTCTGTATCCGTCTTGTTTGTCTCATTTGTATATTTTCTGATGTGTACTGAGAATATGAGATACGGATTTATTCAGTCTAACAATCCAATTGATTTAATGCTCTTCACCTGCAATTCTGGAGATATAATATTTATTGTATTAACATTGCTGTTCATTTAATGAATGGAACCCACATGTTTTAGAATATAAGACTGCTAGCTTGAATGCTCTGATAAATAATGATCATGTAAAAATTTCCAGATAAGTTTTGTCATTTAATAAACAACAGGAATAACTTGTAAGTCATTGAATAAAAGAAGAAATCAAGAAAACTTAAGTTTATTCTGCAGTGTTGATGCAAATAGACTTAAAAAAGAGTATTGGAGTGTACTTCTGAAAAAAAAAAGCCATTTGCAATAAGCTGTTTTGTTACTTGAACACATACTTCTGAACAAAAATGTGTTATTTGCAGTAAATATATTGTTACTAGAACTATGCTAGCAAGTCTTGATTTTATATTGAAACACTTATTTTCCTGTTTTTAAGTGTTTCATGTTATTGCTTTTTACATTTTTCAGCGTTTTCCAGCATAACTTTTGAGAAACAGAGCACTAGATTTAGTCACTTGAAAGAGGACTGACATGTTCACAGAACTGTGTGTTTGGTTCCTCATAGTTCAGTGCTTTGTTTGATCAGTGTAGTCACCAGGTGTTGTGCTGTCTACTGTTGTAATTTGGTCGCTTTCTTTCTTTTTATTCTGTTGCATTGGCTGCAGGATTAGATTTTCATTTGACTGGGCGTGGCTGTGCCCCTCCTAGCCCCTCGGTACCCACACCCCCAGCCAACCAGCCCACTCAGGTGTCCATTTCTGTAAGCCAAGATGAAGCAGTCAAGACTACAGAGGGAGAACCACAGATGCAAAGGACTGCACAGCGCATGGGATCTTCCGTTTCACCTGGTTCAGGAGAAGAAATGGTTGGATTGTTGAGTTCTACAGGAGATAGCGCGTCTGAAGATGCAGGGAGTGACCCCAGAACAGAGATGATCGGAAGCTCCAGCCCAGGTGAAGGTGCGGTGCCTGCCCACCATGGTGATGGAGTCTTGCATCCGACTAATCTTAGTCTAGCTGGTAGTGCTCCGCGCCAGAGACCCACTATGCCCTCCCAGGCCCTGGGCCCTCGCGGGTCTCGAGGCGCCATGTCCACCCCCAACCTGAGTCAGGACAGCACGCTGAGCATGGGCGCTGCATGGCCCAACCCCACCAGCCCCACCTCCCCCAGTCAGAGCGTCCACTCTGACATGTACAGCACAGTCTTTGCCCTCCACTCTCTCGGGGAAGGGGGCGCTGTCGTGTCTGACTACCTTACTCGGGTACGAGCGCTATGGGATGGACAGTTCCAGTCCACATCCTCCCTCCCCCCTCCTTCTGCGGAAGGGTCGCAGTCATCACTTCAGGGAAGAGGGTCAGGGGGGCCCCCAGCTAGGTCAGATGGGCAGGTTCCCTCCCCCCTTAACCAGTCGTCGGAGGCAGAGCAGAGGGCAGTGGCAGAGAGAGGGCAGGCAGTGGAGGATGGCCGTGCAGAGAAACCAATGCACAGTCCACAGGCCCAAGGCCATCAAGGTCAGAGTCTGTTTCGCTTCCAGGCAGCCAAGTTGTGGGCCGCATAGTTGCTGTCTTTTCCATTTTTTCCTTTCTGGTTTTTACTTATTTTTTGCCCACCTGCCCCCTTTTTAAAAAAAAATATCTTTTTTTATTTTCATTGAAGCCAACTTTCTTTCTTCCATTTTGAGAGATGTTGGGGTGGTTTTTTTCACTAACGCCTGTGGCATTGATTAGATCCATTCAGAACTAACCTGCAGTAGAGATGAATAAGATTGTTTTCTGAGCCACACCCTGACATCCTTGACCTCTTACTGCCCTTAAGCCTCTGCCCTCTGCTCTATGCCTTCTGAGTTGGCGTTCAGTTTGTTTTTTGGCTTTCCACTGGGATCAGCTTGCTTTTGGCTCTGTTGAACAGTTTCCATTTTATTGTCGCCTTTTTTTGTGTCTTTTCTTTAACAGAACAGTTTGCCTGTCTGCTTGCTTTGGTTTCTGTCTGGATTTTATGATTTAATTTTTTTAGGTTTGTATTTCAGTATGCATCAGATACACATCTGATGCAGATGTTTGTAAGCTAGGATTAGTTTACTGAACAAAATATTGTATTTTCTAGCGGAAGATGTTTGTAGTCAGTTAATTAGGCATTGTTCAAGTAGATTCATCTCCTTTGGTTTTAGTGGGTTGAGAGTCAAGTTGTGCTGCAAGCTTTTTGCTCCAAGTGAAATCCTCCAAGCTGTGAGCTTGTTTTTGAGTGAAAAAAGTGAATGAGTGAGTGTGTGTGCCTGCGTGAATGTGTGTGTGCTTGAAGTGTGTGTGTGAGTATTCACCTGGCATTGTGACATGAAGTTATGTTTCCTTGCAGTGAATGGTTTGACTCTTTTGACTATCACAAGCTCAGTGTAAAGAGCCGTTCAGCAGTTTGAAGAGTCATCCAGGACCTTCCTCTGCACTCCACTCCCCCATACCCCCAGTCAGTCTCTGTGTGTACAATATATCAGAAGAGATGTCCAGACAGCTGCTTTCCCTTCTGATCCAGGCTTCTCTGTCCCATTTTCTTTCCTTTTTATTTTGTTTTGTTTGTTTTGCACCATCTTCTGTGTTTTAACTATGTCACTTTTTCATGCCCCTTAACCCAACTGGCTCTCATCCTCCCTCCCTATCCAAGGCTTGATTACTCAGCCGTATTTTCAGTGTTTGCAAAGCACAGGGAACAGTTGATGCCAGGCTGCCATGCAGAGCCATCAGAAGAGACCATGTCTTACCAGTTGCTATACTTGTGTGGAAATGTTTCAGTTTGGATTCAGGACATGTTCGATAATACTCATGTCTAACTATGCCTACTGTTGAAGACATTTTTTTAATTTATCATTTGAAGAATGAAACTGTATGAATAACCTTTTATTGAGATCACCATTACTTCCACCCCTTCCCCCGCAACCAGAGCCTGCATGATATGCTGACACCAAAACCTTTGACATGATCCCCCCCCAGGCAAGTGGAATTGAAGTGGAGGTTTCCATAAGAGGACTTGACACTTTTAATCTCAGCTGCATCCTCTCCATCAAGATCATCTGTGAATCTACTAGCACTGAAGACAGTGGAGGAGGACCAGAAACCCAGATCACTTTGACAGCAGATCATGAAGGGAAATACAATTTGAAACAATTTCGCTATATTTCATGGATTTTCATTGAGGATGAGGGTGATTATGGTTAAGCTGTGCAGATCCATGTCAGTTTTGATGGACATGACAGGGCTGCAAAGGTGTGCTTCCTTTCAAATGTTCTGGTGTCAACCATCATAACCGATGAGTCATTGTCACCCAGGATTTTGACAGTTTACTGGCAGTGGTGTCATCACACTGCATTTTAGTGCTTTCTGTGCTTATTTTTGCTTCCTGGTGTCTGGTGGTCATATTTTCCCCAAACATGTTCCTTGTAATTCATGGGCCATTAACTCAGTCATGGGCTGTACTTAGATGGCTTCAGTTGTGCTGTTTTCTTAACATGTAATTGCAGATTCATTGTAGGTATGCATTTTTTGTCACTTTTAGATATTTGTCTCTGTGTGCATTTTTAGTTATCTTTGAATGCTGCAGGCTGTTAGAGCTCGAGCATGTGTTCATGTTTTAGCATTTAAACTGACAGGCATGCAACTGTTGTTTACTTTGTAGCTTTTGCATTAATGTGAAATGTCATTGTTCAGGCAGAATACAGTGTTTTTGTAATTTTGTTATATCTTTTAGACAGTTAAACCACAGTAGTCCTGAATACCTTTCCCCATTTGTAAACATGTTACATAATGACTACCAAGTTAAACCGATCTCTCAGTCAAAGAAGGCTGCTCACTTGCGTAGCTTTCGTCGGTAAACCTGCCTTCGGTGTACTCCTCACTCGTCAAGTCGCATTGTTGTAAGTTCGCTCATGGCGATGCGTACAGGTGCTAGTTCTCTACACAGCAGTTGCGCTGAAGAAGCCGGCTGGATCGCCGACGAAAGCTACGCAAGTGAGTAGCTTTCTTTGACTGAGAGATTGGTTTAACTTATTAGTCATTATGTCTACCCCTCAGTTGTTAAAACTTCCTCAACATGTTACATCTTTAAGAAAATTAAACCACAGTAGTAAATAACACTTTTTGTTTATCGTGTAAACATTTGGAAAGTTAAGCAACAGTTATACTGATATTCGCATGTGCTTGTTTTTACATTTCCATGCATGCTTAAACACATGCATAAAGCACACAAGCATGTACTGGTGTGAATAAACAGAGACAGATAAGGAAGCACTATTCATCTTTGTGTTGTTCATGAATATTTCTTAAGTTGGCCATACACGTTTTTCAGTTAGAAATTAAGATGAGAAAAAAAGGAAGGGACAGGGGAAGACATGAACTGGGGAAGGCATATAACTGCTCTGTATGACATGGAATGGATGGGCCCACGTTTGTGTGTTCTTACATGTGCTCAGTTTTTATTTGCTTACCGGTACTTGCCTTTTAGTAAGCTTGTTTTACCTTTCTAGAGCAAACTGACAGAAGCCTTGCAGACCCTTCAAGGGAAGAGACTGATTAGGCAAAACAGGACAAATATTCAAACTCTCAAGAGGTCTTTTCGGATGGCAGGTACTATCAGCTGATGGGCAAAAGATGAGTAGGCGAATTGGACCTGCTACTAAATCCTACAGGAATGGGCATTATGTTATAGGTGTTAGCAGATGGGTCTGTGTGGTTTGGGAATAAAGATGGCAGCCTTAATTAGCCTGATAGCTTTTCACACTGCTGGAGTTACTGCTATGCAGTGGAGGCTAGAGAGAGGTTGTTCAAACTCCCATTCTGTCATCACTTACCTCAAGACTTTTCCCCCTACCCACCTGTCTGTCCTTATACCTGTTCACGCAGTCTGTAAGACAAAATTTAGATTTTTGTTTCAAATGAACTTGGCACCTTTGCTCACCTTCATTCATTTTCTGCTTATTTTCCTCCTTTGTTATTTTTACTGGAAGTGGTTTGTTATTATCATCTTTGTTGTTATTGTTATAATTATTAGTATCATTGTTGAGAGATAGAATTTCTTTCCTGTTTTATTTGGGTTTTTTAAATAATATATATATATTTTTTTACTTTAATGGGGGTTAGGTGATTAAGATTTGTAAAGGTGACAAGCAAACTAAGGGCAGCATAAGTCTGACAGCTCTGACACAGTCAGCATAAGTCTGACAGCTCTGACACAGTCAGCATTACTGTCTGACAGCTCTGACACAGTCAGCATTACTGTGACTATGAAATCCAGTGGTAGCCTGACAAGGGGAAAGAGATGGTGAACTGTCAGTTTGACATGACAAGATAAATCTTACACTGAAGTCAACAATAAACACTCAGTCGGCAGACCTGCTTTTTGGTGTGGGTATCACCATCAACACCCATGGAGTGGAGAAGCTGTTGGTCATGTGAATCCCATCAAAATCACAGTCAGGCACACAGTTCCTTGGGTGTTTTGTGTGATGTGGCCAAGGAAGGAAATATGATTATAGACAGGTTCATCCGTACGCACAGGTGGAATACCCAAGGACTTCAAGTAGGAAGAGCTTTACTGTTGCTCAAGAACTGGACTGTTGAGTTATTGCATATGTTTTTGAAGCTCCATCGTGTGAGGACTAACAGACATAATCCATTGTGTTGTGAAACAGATGGGGGCCACCACTGACATGACTAGCATTTTGTTGAAACGGATTTGCAAGGTTTGGGTCATAGTACACTCCAGGAAAGAGAAGCCAGGATATATTTTGGGTCTCCAGGAAAATGCGTTTGAATGGGAAAATTATATCTGAATGGGAAAATTATATCTGATTCCTGCTGTCTTTTAATGATTATTGCACTTTACCTTGGCTTAGCTATGGTTTTGTCAAGCAAAGAACCAGAACCGGCCTTTCATGCTGGCCTGATCTGAATAACATTGTCAATTGACAAAGGTCAGGAACAGCATAACAAATCACATTTCCTGCTCATGATTCCTCTGGTTTTATCGATCAGAATTGAGGATATGACGGCATTATTTGATCCATACCACGCAACATTTTTTTTTTACTCCTCATCTATCATCGACTTACTGTGTCATGTCATGCATAGTGATCCAGGCAGGATCAAAATGACAACAAAGAACTGGTTGCATGCAGTTGGCCATAACAGTATGTGCACCTTGTGCATGACTGAGTTAAAACTTATAGTTTACCTGCAGTAAGTCTTGTATCCAAATATGTTTTGTGCATTTGATGTAACATTCCATGAATTTGCGCCTTGAGCAGTGTAGTGCCTGATATTCCACAAAGTTAGGCAAGTGATAGTTGAGAGAATTGTTTTGCATAAAACAACATTCTCATTTTCAGTTGATAAGCTTGTTCATGGCATGTTCATGTTGTGTTTATATATGTAGCTGAACATAGTGAACAGTATTGACTGGTTGATCCTTTGAAGATGAGTTGTGTGCTGATATTTTGTTCCTTGCCATGCCACAGTGGTGTGACATGAGTATGGGTCTAATGGGTTTTAACATATTTCAGAATTCTGTCTTGAAGATGTTAGTGAAAATTGTATGTGTGTAAGAAATCGGTTTTGAATGTATGACATGTACATGTTTTTAATATAGTTTAGTCTCAAAGTACAGATTTTAATTACCAGTTGATTATTCCTTGTACAGTCTTGTTTCCAAGTAACACATCTGAATGATGATGAAGTATCACAATAAATCATTCCTTGTAAGTCTTATTTCCAAGCAATGAATTTTTATCATGATGAAAAATCGCATTACATTATTTCTTGTATTGTCTTGTTTCCAAACAACACATTTGAATCATTAAAAAGCATTACGTTTCTGATATACTTTGTTTTCTACTCTGATTTCCAGAGATAGAGTTTTCGGTGAGTGGGGGTTACCCTGCAGACAGCGTTGGCCAAGAGATGGCCCAGGAGAGCACAGTCATGATGCGGTCCTCTGCCAACACAGCGCCTCAGTCCCCTGTCCCCAGTGCTGGCAGTCCTGTGGCTGCGAAACTCAGTCCTTCCCTGCCTGTCGACACCCTGTCTCCCACAGTGGATCTGTAAGTTGTTCCTCACTCTCAGCCAGAGATTAGTTTCTCTCTTTTCTTGTATTTGAGTTTGGAAACTATTTTGCTTTCTTTATCTCTTTTGTCATGGGGCGGGGATGGGAGGGTATATATTTGTAAGAACTAGTGGTGTCTGCATGTTATAAGGCAAATCAGCCACAATGCTGTAGACGTTCTGTGAAGCAGTTGTACTGTTTATGTTTTGACTACAATATGACCAAATTGTTTGAACCTGTTTAACCCATTCACCTGTCATACCTTTTTTTTTCTTTTTTTTTTTTTAATCTGTTTCAGCCCTGAGGGTCCAGGTGTGAGTCCCAAATTCCAGCGTCGTGTGACCAAGAAGCCGGCACCGCCCCCTCCACCTGAGCGGCCATACACTGTGGCAGTGACTGCCAGCACAACAAGAGGATCAGGTAATGGTGGTCTGTCCTCACAGGCCGGGCATTCTGGTGCCCCACCTTCCTCCCCAGAAATGTCAGGAAGCCAGCAGGCTGATGGAGAGAAACGGTTGTCCGGCTCGGAGCGACCGCACGGTCCGCCCCCGGAGAGACCCAGCACTCGCCCGCCTGAGCGGCCGAAGGCTCCTGCAGCCCTGCAGTCCGGTAACCAGCTTCCTGCCGCAGCACCGGGGGGACACCAGCGGTCAGCCTCCACAGGGGCCATGTACATAACCACTAGTGCCGGTCCCATCAGTCCAGGTAGTGCCTCTCATGAATGCTTACAGGCGGAGACAAGTGCCTCACTAACAGTAGGTCAGGGAAACGTGTTGCCTAGCGGCACGGCTACACTGGGCAGACATACCACCATGCGACCTGCCCGCCCCCATCCCCCTCCTCCACCCCCTCCTATCAACCAGAACACGGAAGAGACTCACCTGTGATCTGTATGTGGGCAGGGATGGTGTCATGAAGCAATCAGCTGTTATGGGGGTCACTCAGTGTCTGACCTTGCCTTTGTTGCTCTGTATTATACTGCTTCCTAGTGACCATGCATGTGGGAATGAATGAAAGCTGGTCAGGTGCAGAAGGTGGTGGGTGTAGTGTTGTCTGTGTAGCACGTCTCCAAGAATCAATACCTAGCTGAGCTTTATGATCTCATCTGAGGACAGTTATCCTTTAATAGCACAAAGGCCAGCTTTCTGCGTTGTATTGTCCCCTTCTTCACCATACGTTAACACTGTTTTTCTTGTGACTTGTTTCCTTCATACGTGGCCACCACCATGCCTTTCTTGTTTCTTTGGGTTTTTTTTTCTTATTTTTTAAAATAATAAAAGAGGCAACAAACTGTCTAGTATCAGAGTATCCATGAAGGCAAAGTGGTCAACAATTGTATGGCTTGTTTATCATGATCCATGCTGATACAAGGTGGTGGTTGTACTTAGGAGGATAGACATTTGTTTTTGTGTATTGATAGTCTGCTTAAGTGCTTGTGTGTGAAGAGAAACGTGAACAGTGCCAATGTTTTCTTCCAGTTACATAATGATAAATTTGGTTTATCAGAAGTTATGACTTCCTTGACTTTTGCTGGGACATATCCCAGGTTTAGATTTGTTAGACTTGTTTTAAAGAATATTGATTTTCTTTTGTCCGTGTATATAAAATTTGCTTCAGATGATAAAATCTTTACTTTATCAGCTGCAACGAGAGTTGTAAATATGTTATTTTATATTGTTATCACACTCAGCTGACTTATGCTGACTACAGCTAAGCTATTTTGATGTGATTTGGGCTGAGGACATTTGTATATTTTGTGTTTTGTAGTGAAAATGGTTTTGGATAAATGTATTCTGCATCATTCTGTATTAAATGCCTTTGTGATAATAAATCATATTTTCATTTAAGACAGCCTTCAATGGGAATACATTTTTCACTGTTGCTGAGGTTCTGATTAAGGGAATTGGTGTGGACTTGTAGATTTTGTATAGTTCAAAATCAGAAGGACAGAGGAACAGAGCCGTCTGCTTTTATTGTATATTGACCCGTGCTGTGAAGTCTTACTTCTGTTTTTCTGATGTTTATTTGATCTTTATAGTAGAAGCAGATAGTTACTTACGTAAAGAAAGAAAAATGTGACAAGGAAGATATTGTGCTGAGCTAAATTATGATGTATGAGCATTGCCTTTAGACTTTGTGAGACATATCAGTTGTGTATGGGAATTATTTTTATTTACACTCTGTGCCTCTTTCTTTCTTTTTTTTTCACTTTTGTTTCATAATGTGTAAATGCTTATGAAGGGAAGCATGAATGTAATGGGGCATGAAATCAGGGTTTTATCATCCGCAATGATGAGGTTTAAACACTCATAAGGAGTAGCCTGTTTAATGGACAGACAATCCTAAGTATGAACAAAAATGGTGATGTTCCTTTGCGTGGGTGATGAAATCATCTTTTGGTAAACCTGAGAAATTACCCTCCTTTTTTTGTTTAGTGAAAAAAATAACAGAAATTTCCTCTTTTCTGTTGCTCTATTTGCTGGTGTCTTTTTCTTTTTTGTTAGTCATCTCTTTGTGTCTCATTTCGTGCCATCATCTTTGTAGTCCTTTCACCACTTTGGGAGCTGCTCTGCTCATTATCACGGGCCCCAAGACACCTGATTGAGAATAGCTGTGGAAGAGGTTTGAACATTAAACAAAGCTGGTACTTATTGAATTCCATTCATATCATTTTATTAAAAGAAAATTATTGGTCATTTTTCAGTCTTAAGCATCCCTGTTTACACACAAACGCATAAACACACACACACACACACATATGAAAGTTCGTCAAGAATCACACTATTTGAATGGATGTTAAACTGAGGAACACACACACTGAAGTCTGATCCATTACACTCACATACCGTGAATCTCCACAGACATATATATTAAACATCAAAGTCAACTAGTCATGCCCAAAACAGAGATTTTATATACCCTAAACCGGAGAATAACTTGGGGGGGTATATCTGACATGAAACAGGATAGATTTTTTTTAAACAAAGTGAACAATGATTAATGAGTGCAGCATAGTCTGTGTGGACATAGCACATTATAACCTTTTCATTTTATTTATTTATTTTTTTATATATTTTTTTTAGTACTGTCTTGTCATTTGCAATATTAATAAAGGATGAATATTATTGTAACAAGCCCAGAATCAGTAAATGAAAAGTTGTATTTATTCCATAAATGCTGTTGATTACTTTGACATAGTTATGGAATGCTGTGCATTGCTTTGATTATTTCCATGGTGTTTAGTTGATTGTGTAAAATAAAACGGTGGTCGACCCAAGAAAGTCCAGGTTAAAAAACAAAACAAAACAAAACAAAAAAACAAAAAAACAAAAAAAAACTGGTCATGCCCAAAGTTAGATGAAGAAGTGAGAGAAGTGGGGAAAGGGGAGGAAACTGAGGTCAGGATGTCCCAGATAGCCTTGTCTTCACTTATACTTAACCCTGTCACCCCCTCTCCACCTCCTACCCACTGTCTCTGGGCTCCACAGGGCTCTGCTGATCTCCCTCTTTCTCTCTGCCCCAGTTATACTCATTCAGTTGAGCATTGCTGACCACCCCCACCCTCTCTCTTTGAGAGCTGGATGTAAAAAAGCAGCTGTGCTTACTCCACTACCCTTGTAAAATAAAAATTTGCTTCGTTTCGTTTCTCTCTGTCTCTTCCCCCTCTCCCCTATCCCCACAGCTTCAACATTCGTCTAAAGATTCCTCTAGCTTTTTCCTGTTTTCCTCCTCTCATTCTCCTTCTGGTTTCTCTTTTCCAGACTTTCATTGTCACCAGCTGTATTACGATTCTGTTTTATACTTGTTTGATTTTTTTTATGTCAAATGAATCATTTAAAAATGAACAGTTAGAAGCTGACTAATCACAAACATTCATTCAGATTATGTATGTGTCTCTTCAGTATGGACTGAAACTCAAGAGAAAGAAAAGTGATTGAACTGAAACTGATTGAATATTACACAAATCATGAAAGTGTGAGCTGTTCTGAATGAGAGACAGCATATTGTTATGACCTGAGGTTCAAACTAAACTCTGGACTCAGGTTTTATATTTTTTCTTTCTTTTATGTTCGGTTGTGTTTTCATCGTTTTAGGTTAAGCTGTAATCTGTGTAATTAATACCTTTCCGTATGTCATCAGTTTTATGTTGTCCTCTTTGTTTGAAATATTGCTGTCTGTGGTGTTTGTAAATC
The DNA here is from genome assembly GCF_041734735.1 of Babylonia areolata. Taxonomy (NCBI): domain Eukaryota; kingdom Metazoa; phylum Mollusca; class Gastropoda; order Neogastropoda; family Buccinidae; genus Babylonia; species Babylonia areolata. Next base: position 48,579,911 of record NC_134893.1, on the reverse strand, counting down.
ATGCATGCACATGTGTGTGTTTGTGCATGTGCATGCATGTGTGAGTGTATGTTTCATGCACATGTTTGTATGAAAGATCTGACTGTGATGAAAGTGTTTGAAAATAGTTCAGTAAGATACACTCACAAAATTGTAAATGAAGGATATAGTGCTACTTTCATTACTAGTAATTGCTATTTTTTCTGTTTGTTTGGACAAACATATTCTCAGCAAACAAAGTAAACATATTCAAGAAAAACGGAATGAGTTTTGGATTTGTTTAGAAAAAAATGTTAGCAGTTTGGGAAAATAAGTAATTGTAATGAATTAGCACTTCAACCTCCTTTTCTTTACATTGGAAAGTTTGAAGAAGAGAACAGTGTTTCTCATGATATTGTGATGGAAACAGAAGTTTGAAAAGAATTTTTTGTACTTCAGCGTTTTATTCATAATGTTGTATGAATAAGGATGAAATATCTTTTATTATGATTATCATGATGGAAAGTGGAAGTTTTTGATATTACATGTTTTTATCATTGAAGTTTATGTATTTGTTTATGTGTGCATGTCCCTGTTACTATGTTTACAACTTTAGTTTCTGTCCAAATTATGTAATGTAATGGGAGTCAGGGGGTTAATGAATAAAGAAATAAGATAAGCTTAAGAAGTGTACAAAGAAGAGGAATAATGTGGTCTTTGAAACAGTTTCTTCTTTGTCAGACTTTCTGTCTGCTTGTATTTGTTTCTTTCTTGGTTTCCCACTGTCTGTCTGTTTTCTTTCTTTCTTTCTCTCTCTGTCTGTCTCTGTCTTTCTCACTTTGTGTCTCTTTGCTTCTCTAACCTTGCTTTGTAACAAATAATAGGATAGAGGTAGTTAACGCTTTGACTCATCATATTAGTAGTGTTTGTACTGATTTGATTGTTGTGGCCTACTTTCTGTGTTCAGTCCCAAACAGATACTTTTACTTATCCTTGTACGTGTGTTAAGGCTGATTTGATTCATCCTATTATTAGTGTTTATACTGATGTGATTGATGTCCATTTTCTGTGTTGACACCCAGACAGAGCCTCGGTGTGGCTGTAAAAACATTTTTGCTCATTCATTAGCTGTGTTGACACTGAATTGTTGGTTGTGGCCTATTTTCTATGTTTAGACACAGATAGAGCCTCAATGTGGCCATTAAAACTGTTTTAATAATCCTTTGAGCAGTGTTTACACTGAATTAATTGTTTTGGCCTATTTTCTGTGTTCAGACCCAGATAGAGCCTAAAAGTGGGTGATAATTCCATGGTAAAGTACTTTTCATCTTGCCCTACAAATGTCCTGTCACCCTTCCCCGTACACTGCTGTGAATACACTGAGTTCTTGCTGTGCACTGGTATCCTCAATGCTCTGTCAGGCCAAAGAAAATGATGTTGGTTTACAGGTTCAACGTTAGAAGAAACATTATCAGGCTGGAAGTGGGTCCCCCCCCCTGCTCCCCCACACCCCCACCACCACCCCTCTTTTCTTTCTTATTTTGGTGGATAACCATTCATGCATACAGAATGAGTTCAAGACCTGTGGGCTGACTCAAAGATTATGTGTGCTTGTTTCTTGCAAATGTTATCAAGAGGTTTTTCTTTCTTTCTGTGTGTGGCTATGGCCCACATTCACTTACATCTACAAGTGGGGCTTTACATGTGTGACCATGTTAAACCCAGCATACAGGAAGGAACACTTTGATTTTTAGGGTGAGCGATCAAGAGTAAAGGCAAGCGCATGCAGAAAAAAAACAACTTGAAACGACTCTTTTTATTTACATTTATGAAGTTTTGAGATGCGGCGTGGGTGATGGTGTCGTAGAATTATAGCGGTCTCTCATGTCAGGCTTTTTGCATTTCACACATTTTACTTCTTGTCTGTCGTTTGTTGTTTTTGTGACTGAAAGAGGAAGGCTTTTTTAGACTCACTTGACTCACTTGTGGGAACAATGTCAGACTATGTTATAACCCGGTGGTCGGTTGTCTGTGTCCATGGGTGTGGGTGTGTGGTAAACTTTAACAAATTCATATTCTCTTGAAATACTTTATGTGCCAATACCAAATTTGGATTAAACATAGTGGGAAAAAATCTTCACATTCATCACAATGATAGGTTGTAAGTCTTCTGGATTAAGCCATGTTTCTAGATCTTGAATGGCTTATTAAATTCATTTAGTTGATGCTTCGGATCCAGAAAGGCTGTTCCCAGTTGTTGTATATTTCGGTTTGAAGACAGCATGACATTGTTTTTCTTGTTTGCAATTAAAAGAAAATACAAATTCTGGACAGAACACACACACAGTGACATTAACTACACCCATCGGCATGTTTACTGCATATGAATATTTTAAAGTGGATATTGAATTAACTAGAATGAACACAAAAGAAAAAATGAATCAACAGTTTCAGTTTTGGAAAGCCTGGCATACACCAGTCTGTGCAGTTCTGGATAAAACGGTCACATGTTGCGGTGAGCGATAGCAATGTCTCCATTACCGCGCACTAAAAAGAATGTCATAAATAATCAAGATACATCAAGATAACATGATTTAAATGGTGTTAACACCTCAAATACAGTAATCAGTTTATTGTGCTAAAGAATATGGGTTTAAATATTGATTTTGGTTGTTCTTGGCAGATGCATTTTAGCACTGTGAATAAGTCTGCTTGCTTCTGACCTGGTGCGATCCCACTCATCTCTCTCTCTTTTTTCCCCCAAGCTTGATAATATTTAGTTTAAAACTGATTTTTAATGATTAAGAAAATCTTTTTTTCTCGTCATTTCTTTAATGGATAAAATGCTCATCACGTGTGAGCCTTGAAGGCCTTGCCTCTCTTGTTTTGTCATGTTAATGTTTGTTCGGCTGGGTGTAAAATTCATGGGGTCAGGGCATAAAAATGGAAACTGTAAACCAACCTTTTTTTTTCTTAGGCCTGATCCTCTGAAACTTTATTTGACCTTTCAGATTGTTTTTTGTACATTATAAAGAAGGCTGCTTGTTACATTGCTTCTGCATTTTCACAGATTTTTTTTTTTTTTTTTTTTTTTGTAATCAACAGTGCCACAGGGCTCAGGCACTTGATGCATGTAACAAAGTCAATGCATGTCTCAATGAATTGTTTGTTTCCATCTGAAAAAAAGGAATGCTCCAGATAAATGCGCAGAACCCTTGGAGACCAGGTGAAGTTGAGTGTGTGGTGTGTTAAGAGACAGGTGAATGTGTTGTGCATCTTGATTTCTTCTTTACTTGTGATGTCTTACTACTTACTTATCACTTGGAACTCGTTCCCTCTTTCACTTGTCAAACCTCAGCACTCAGCTCTCTCAAGCCTGGTCCCTGGTCTGACCTCTTTCCAAAATAGCTTTCTCTCCCCCTTTCTTTTTACTGGTCAGTTTTCGTTAGATTTTTTCATGTGTTTATTTGTTGTCTTTCATCCCACTGAATCAGTGATGCATGTGTATGAAGGACTGATGTGGAAACATGTAGGTGTCTACCAATTCAGTGCTGTATCGATACTTTTATTAGTGGTAGCAGTATTTAGCCTTGGATTTTATTTTTGGAAAGCTGTCTGAAATCATAACAAGACTTTATACATGGAAAGTGATCAGTCTTGCAGGTTAACAGCACATCACCAGTTGGTTGTGTGGTGTATATCTGATTCAAACAGAACATGATTGTCAAATGTTACAAATGGTTTATGTGTGTCTGCTTTTGAGCCACAACTTAACATCTTGGATATTTTTTAATCCCACTTTTTGCTTCTTCTTAAGACATTGTTGTCATGTTACAGTGGATTTTTATCCTCCTCCTCCAGCATTGGCAACCAGTTCATGAGTGGTTTGGTAACAAATAGAATGTAATGATTCACGTACGTTTACATTTTTTTTTTTTTTTAATTCATTAGGTGTTTCAGTCTACTTTATTGAAATTCATAAAGTGTTTCAGATTAGTTTGTTGAAAATTACAAAGTGGCTCAGTCTACTCTGTTGAAATTTATTAAGTTTTTCAGTTCGCTTTGTTGAAATTCATTAAATGTTTCTGTCTACTTTGTAAAAATGTTAATGACAACAGCTGTTGCCTTCATGTTAAAGTCAGATTGTCATTTCTTTAGATGAACATGTACTTTGTAATTAACTTTTTTTTTTTTTTTTTTTTACTGAATTTCTGGCATGTGTTTTCCTCCATAATGATCCTTTCCTTCCCAATGATTCACACTGTGTCAGAGCTTATAAGTTTTGTAATTCACTGCCTGTTCACTGAAAAACCTAAGAACACATTGTGTTTATCTTAAGGGAGCATGGTACACATGTGTGATTGTGTGTATATACGTATTCAGGAAAGAAGAAGTAAGCATGTGTCTTAAGTGTACTTGACCTGCTCTGCAGTTTGCATTTGTGTATGTTAATGTTCACTGGAGATGCTGAACCATAGTTCTTTTGGCCCTTATTTTTCCTATTCTATTTTTTTGAGGCAGCTGTAAAATACGTCATGTGTAATCAGATTTTTAATCATCATTTTTTGCACATGTGTTAAAACTGCATGTCTGGATGGTGTGTATTGTTGTTTGCCTGATACAAGGGTAATGTAAACGTTGAAATGTTTTTAAAAAAAAAGACATTCCATTATACTGTTTGAAAGTGTGGGGTTGAGGGGGAATATGTCAGGCAAGTGTAATTGTGGTAAGAGGGGATGCAAAAGAAAAGTGTGTGCAGTGTCATTGTCACTTTGGAGATCAGAGCTTATGAGGGATTCACTGCAGAACCAGGGAAGGGATCCTATTGTTAAACACAATGGGCACAAAGACAGGTAGAAGGCTATCAGGGATTGTGTTGACAGCTTGCATTGAAAATTCAAGACATCGGATCTTGACGTTAAAAGTGTGGGGGCAGCTTACGATGAAATTCATTGTTCTAGTCTTGTCACGAAGAGACCAAGATGCCAGATGATGAATATTAAATTAACTGATGATGAAACGTTACTGTTTTTCACACAAGTTGGAGGTCATAATTCATAGCTGGTAAGATTTTTCTTGATGGCATCGTTCATTTGGAATTTTTACAGGTCGTGATTTCATCCATTCTCTCAAGCTTTCTTACCCTCTCCCCATAAAAGTCATCCTAGCAAAATGAGGTAGATGTGTGTGTGTGACCAAGAATTCAGAAACTTCCTCAGCCGTGCTGAAACTTTCACAGTTTCATATTGTTTTTTGAATTATTTTGTGCTTTCAGTGTGTTTTAGAAACTTCCATTGATATTTATTATGTTACTCCATGGTGGTGATTAGGTAATGTTCAGCGTGGAACTTTATGCTGGTGATCTGTACAGGTGTTAGGGTTTGTTCACATTTTGATACATAATTAATAGAGGAATGATCCAAGACTTCAGTCACAGCTGACAGCAGAGCCAATGAACTCTATTCAAGATTGTTGGAGACAGCTCATGGGTTGTTTGTAAACTGATAATTTTAAAAAAAATTAAAGTGGCTGGACTGTGCATACTTGAGATGGGTACCTGGTGTATAAATTGACCTGGAAACAATGTTAATGTTGGTGAAAGTCTTCATTGGGTGAACATAAATATCCTTTTCATTCTTATGTTGATGTGCATCTGTTGTAATTAGAATGTGCATGCTGATGAACATGTTCAGAAAAAAAAACATGGATTGCAGATTACTGCATGTTGCTTCTCCTGTAAGCTTTTGGCTTTTCTGATGTAAGGTGATAATCAGTAGCTGTTTGGTTGCTTGTGTTGATGTATCCGAAATGCAGATAGTAAACTTTTTCCCTTTGTCACTGACATTAATATTGTCAATATTGATATTATCATTATTATTATATGCTTATTGTAGTTTTTACTTTATCACTAACTTTTTTTTCATGCCTCTAACATTTTGTATTTTGTTTTGTAAGATTTTTTTCATCTACTATGATTTTTTGTTGTGACAGATTGTGTCCATTAATTCAGCGTGAATGTTATTGAATATTGATACAAGCTTGTCTGATTTCTTTAATATCTTATTCATACATTTTTTATATTAACTCATTTATTTGTTAAGTTATTGATTTTTTCCATTTGTGTTTGTTTATTTGTCATTTCATTTACTTATTGATCTGTTGTTTATTTGTTTTGTTTTTTTATTTTTCAAAAATTATATTTGTTTATTTATTTTCCAGGGAAAGGTGGAGTCATTGATATTAAAAAAAAAAAAAAAAAAAAAAAAAATCGATTTTGAGGATTACAGCTCCAACAGTTACTTAGTTACTACAAGTGGGCTTGTGAGTGAGCTTGACTGTCAGTATCCTGCTGAACTGTGTGTATTTCCGTAACACTGTGAAAAAGAAAAAGAAAAAAAAGAAAAGAAAACAAAAAAGAAGATAACAGATTGTGGGATCTATAAATATGGGTAATTTGATAATTCTGACAGGTGAAGGTTTTAAGGTGACCAGTCCTTTGCATTTTTCTGAAGGGGGGGTGTTAGTGTATGTGGAAAAATCTGTTATGGCATTAAGCAGAAATATGCATATATATTTATATGGTCGATAGCATAAATAAATAAGTAAATAGGTAAATGAATAAATAAATGAATGAATAAATAGACAATAAATGAATAAATTATAATTCCTCCAATAATCCAGTAGGTCCTGCCAGGGTTCGAACCATGATTTTATTGGGTGAGAATCCAACACACTGGCTGCCTCACTGTCACACACGTTGAGAGTTTTGGTTTTGTTATTTTTGAATGTATATATAATATTGCATGTACATTTTGTGTGCCTATTTATTTTTTTTGCGAAGTGTTTGTGTGTGTGTGTGTATCTATATATATATATATATATATATATTTATATATATATATATATATATATATATATATATATATGTATGTGTGTGTGTGTGTGTGTGTGTGTGTGTGTGTGTTTATTGATTTGTTCGTGTATAATCATATTCTACACTTTGCTTTTAGTTGTACTTTTTTTTTTTTTTACAAATGGCCAACCTGAGTTGACAAACAGCTGAACTTCATATAACGAGAACAGTAGAATTATGACTGGTGTCGGGGATATGGGAGGCATTGTCATGAATGGTGTCGGGGATATGGGAGGCATTGTCATGAGATTTTAGGGTGTTTTAATTTCTTCCAGGAAAGCCAGTTAAAAAAGATACTGGTTTTATTTTTATTCTGAACAGCCATAGTAAACTGTACAGCCATACAATCATCCAGGGAAAAAAACATCACAATGAATTTAGATTTACAGCTCTTTTCTTTAATATAAAAAAAAAAAAAAATTTTTTTTTTGAATGATTTGAACAATATTGGACATTCTGCCAATGTCCAGCACAATTTTGCCACAGATGAAAGACACATTTCATCATATCATTTAAAAAATATAACCAAGCCAGCTCCTTTTTAGAGCCACTTCCACATTTATCCCCCCCACGCCCCCCGCCCCCTCACCTCCGCCCCCCTCCCAAATCCTACTGTCACCAACTTTCCTGAAATCCTTTGAAAGGTCTTGCTTGACAGAGGTGATGTTTGCAACTTGTCTTTTTTTCTTTTCTTTGTGTGTGTGTGTGTGTGTAGGTGTGTGCATGCGTGTGTGCCAGTATTGATTTTAAAACATGCCATCATATGTGAAAGATAATTATTCAGATTTACATGATTAAATGAATTACTGTCTAAGGTTTAGTTCTCAGCATTTCTTTGCACACCCCCCTCCCCATCCCCCCACCCCCGGTCTTCTTATTCTGTCCTCCTCAGTCTCAGGTTTTGTTTTGCTTTGTGTTTTTTCTTTCCTTTTTTTTTTCTTATTATCTGTCATCTGTTTTGTGTGTACTGTTTCCTTTATTTTATATTTGTTTGCAGTTTTTCCTTCCTGAGATCTCAGCTGTAAGGCTTTTTGATGTTGAACTTGAACGTTAATTAAATAAATATTCTTTCTTCCTATTTGTTTTAGTTGTTTTCGTGAGCATTAGAGAGCATTGCTTTTGTTGTTTAGTTCAGTGCACATGTAGTGTAGAGATCAAGCATTAGTGATGTAAATAATCTTTTTCTACAGCAGTTATGTTTTCCACATCAGCTTTACTGAAGAATGCATGCATGCACTCTCACATGCGCACACACATACACACACACACACACTTTCTTGCCTTCCACATCCTCTTTTCCTTTCCTTTCTCTCTCCCTCTTCTCTCTTCTTTCTTCCTCTCTCTCTCTCTCCAGTTCTCTCCTGCCCCTTACCCCCCATGTCTTTCTGTGTCTTTTTCAGTCCTTTTGTTTTAATATACCACACTGCTGTGGATGTTTGGCCTGCAATTTCCAGTATTAAAAGATATAACAAATGACACTGTTGTTCACGATGCCATCATTTGCCTTGCTGCAGAGACAAAGGGAGAAAATTAGGTGAGAGTGCAGGAGTGAGTGAGCTTCACAGGATGACGCAGGCAGTAGTGTCCGGCCACAGACAGTGCAGCACACCGACTGGACGATGTCAACCACCCTGACCCGCACCTGGCATCCGTCTGGAGACACTTGACAATTACAGTCAGTGTAAAGCAACATGTTTTGTTCATTTGTGTGTGTCATTAGCCTTGCCGAAACCCTGCAGTTTTACCCTGAAATGGATGTGTTCTCTGATTTACATTTATTTTTGAAAACAGAAGTTTGAAGAGTTTTCTCTCTTCTCCATATTTACCCCAGTGAATAGATGTGGCATCCATCCATTCCTGTTGTTATTTTGGCACAGTGGAGAGGCATTGAACTTCCTTTGTTTTATTTTGTTTGGGGGATGAGGATGAAGGTGTGGGTTGGGGGGGGGGGGGGGTAGGGAGGTCGGGAGAGGAGGGTCAGAGGTGTGCTTTGAAGTGTGAGGGGCACAGTGGATGTGCACCTAAAAAAAACAAATTCTCTGTTGTTCTTTGGACCAATTAATTTGGATTTTGATGACATTTATGAGGATGGTTCTTGATGAGAATGTTAAGGTAGTTGTTGACCAGCAGTTTAAAAAGAAAAGAGGGTCAAGGCAGACATCTACTCGATTTTGGTCATGTATTAATCCAAGTTGCTCTTATAATTTTGTTGGCTTCAGTGGTAAATGTTTTCTTATCCTGATACTGCAGAAAATATTCTCAGCATTAGAAAAGAAGGGATTTTCAGTATGCCTTCATTACTGGGGTTTATTTTTTGTTGCATTTGTTGTTGTTGTTATTGATAAATCATTTTGAGTAAAAGGAACAGGTTCAAAATGAATTTAAAACAATAAAATGTTAGATAATAGAGATGGTTTGCAGACCCACTTTCATCTGAATTTCATTTAGGCTCCCCAGTTATTTTTAGCGAGAACCACGTGTGTGTGCAGATCTCCATTTCCTGTTTATTTTCCAGATCAGCGAAAGGCTAAAATTTCGTTATGAATATCGTTATTGTGATGAAAGGATTTTGAACAATTTCAGTGACTATTTTTTCAAGTTTACAAGATATATTTGGTTTTATAATTACACCCCTTATTTTCTTTGTCTTCATTGTTTACTTTGAAAGTGTTTCTTGTAACGTCTCCATTATATGTTCAAACTGATCCACTGATAACCTGTGCCGAAAAGTTGTCCAAACAAAGACAGTGTAAATTCAAAAAAGCTATTTACAGTGGTGGGCTGCCTATGATGTTATATCACCTACTTCTCGCTCTGCAAAGGTCCATCATGGAAGAAGGCTTGCAGCCCCTCCGTATTGTTCCCATACTCACAATCCCCAACATCTTCACTGTGTATTGCATTTTAGTGGCTTATTATCTTTGGCTCATGCTTGGGTTTACAGAAGCTTCCAGATATGCTTACCACCATGTAAAGCCATATCAGTTTTGCTGTGATATAGTTAGGGGTGATATAGTTTGGTTGAAATTTGATTTAGAATAGAAAGAAAGAAAAAAAATCCTCTCTCTCCTTCTTTTAAGGAAAGTTGATCAAGTTTACAGACAGTGATTGTAATTTTTCCCCTTGTGACTGAAATACATCAGACATGGGCACTGTGAGCAAAAGGGATTTTTTAAAAGTGTTAAGTTGAAAAGGAGGAAAAGATCTTGATTTACTTCAATGGAAATAAAAGTTCAAGGCCTGCAGACAGGAAAACAACTTTTCCAAACAAGGATAGGTGTTTCCAGTGCTATTCATACATTGTAACAAATCCTTTTTTTTTTCACAAACAAATGTGTAATAATAACATAGGAGGTATGTTTTCACAAACAAACATGTAATAATGATACAAGAAGTTTGTTTTCACAAACATGCAATAATAACACAAAAGGTTTGTTTTCACAGACATGTAATGATGATGCAAGGTTTGGTTTCAGATACAAACATGTAACATACAAGAGGTTTGTTTTAACAAACATGTAATAATGGTACAAGAGGTTTGTTTTAACAAACATGTAATACTGATACAAGAGGTTTGTTTTCACAAACATGCAATAATGATACAAGAGGTATGTTTTCACAAACATACAATGATACAAGAAGTGTGTTTTTACAAACAAACATGTAATAATGATACAAGAGGTGATGGAAATCAATTCTTTGGCGTTGGATCATGGGATATTCTTGTTACGTTGCCAAATCCTATTATTTTTTGTTTTTGTGATGTGCATATTAATGATGAAATAATACTTTGCTGAACATTGCACTTTATAGTCTGTGATTCATATCTTCCATATACTGTGCATATATGTTGGATGTTTGTGTGACTGTTTAATATGCCTTTAGTTTGTAAAGCTGATGTGACGTTAATGATAGTTTTTTTTGTTTTGTTGTTGTTTCCATTTTGAATTCCTATTCCATTCTATACCTCTTTGAATCAGCAACTTTTTGCTTCATGTGTGTGTGTGTGTGTGTGTGTGTGTGTGTGTGAACTGTGGAATCCAAGGTCACATTTATAGTTCCAGAACAAATGAATACAGATAATAAGGGTTGCATTGGAAGTACATTTTCTTCAACACCATAATTTCAATCTTCAGTTTTTTGTATGAAATGGTAACTATTATACACATGCAATACTCGCTTGGCTGAGCTTATGGTAAGTATGATCTCCACTGATAGAATATTTATGTTTTTTTAAAGTTAATCTTTCTCAGTATATTTTATGAGACTTGGATAATTTAAAGCCACTTCATCTATCAGATCAGTGGATGTTGGTCTCTCACGGAGTGGATAGGAATAGTTTTGAAGGATTCATGTCTCTGTTTCTTGGAAAAAAACCTAACAAATGCTGATAAGAGTTTGTTTCTTGGAAAAAACCCTAACAAATGCTGATAAGAGTTTCCCATTGTTACCTTTTCAAGAGTGTGTCCCTAAAACAAGAATAATTTCACATGTGCATAAATTCTCAGAATAATCAGTTTCCCAGGTGACTGGATAAACATCAAGAGAATGCTGGCATCATGATCATGTCAGTAGATTGATGTATGAACATGGCTCATGCTGGGTTTTTTTGGGTTTTTTACGGCAAAAACATTTGACTTTGTGTCTGCCACAGTTCATTTGTCTGGGGAAAAAAATAAAAAAGAAGAATGCTGTTCCAGTAATTCTCTTTCAGTCTCTGGTCTATTTTAACTTCTCAGAAACTGGTCAACTGATTTTGTACCTTCATGCATGGATACAGCAAGAGAAATCTTTTTTTTTTTTTTTTTTTTTTTTACATTTGATTAAAATTATTATTTTTATATCTACATCATTTTGTACTTCAGTCAATTATGACTAATGAAAACAAAGTCATGCTCTTTATCTAATTTTCACAGTTTGTATTTTGCCGTAGTATATATAAATATAATTCTTTGGGAGGTTTTCTGCTCTTTGCTTATTAATTTTTTAAGCAGCTCTTGTGAGAAAATATGTAATATATTGACAATTTTAGTTTTATTGTGTGTAGTTGTGATTTTGGATGTTTTAAAGTACTTGATTTGGAATTGTGAAGAAACATGTTCAAATATTGTGATTTTGGATATTGGGAATTATTTTTCTTCTGTTCTGCTTCCATTACATTCTGGTTTTTGATTAAAATTGTCTACACAATATGGAGCTGAAAAAGGTTTGGACCGGAGTTATTTTATTATTTATTGTGATATGTTTGGATTTTCCACTTCTTGGGCTTGAATTGTGACAGGAGAAAAGCTCAAGTGTTGGAAAGATTGGTTTTTCTGTGTTTAATTAACATCCTGTAAGCATTCGAATGAGTCTATTTCTGTTTTGTCGTACAATTCAGTTATTATTGTAGACTTCATGGTCATTGGAACCTAGATTTTAATATTCTTTGTAAGAAAACAAAACATGTTCATAATTAATGGTCAGAAAAACAACAAATGTATTTAGTGTATCTTGAATTGTAATATCCATTAATCCTTTTCTACTTCTTCTGATGAAAGTTGTAGAAAATGAGGTGGAGGTTGTGCCTACTTGCAAGGTGTTTTTGTTTTTTTTCCACAAGATAGATTATTGTATACATGTGTTGTGGTTTTACACTGGACAGTGAGCAAACATGAGAGCACCATGGGTTAAAAAAATCTTTAGTGGTTTCTTCCAGCACAGTAGTGGAACAGTTCCATGTTATGTGCTGTAGTACACATGGAACGGGTGATGTGATTTGGTTTACTGTGAAGGTCATCTGCTTCCAACAAGTTTCATACCATTGTTTTATATTTGTCACATAACTTTTTTCCAGCTTGCTTTTTTTTTTTTGTACTTGATTTGCCAATTGCTTCTGATATATTTTTTTTCACGAAGCAGAACATTGTTGAACACCATAAAGGATGTATGTTCATTTGTCAGAATGCTGCCAGTAAATTAAATTATTTCTTCTACTTGCATGTGGTTCTTCTTTTCTTGTGAAAGGTCACTGGAGTGGAGAAGTGTGTGTTTCCCAGGTGAGTGAGGTGTGTGTGTATTTGTGTGTGTGTGTGTGTGTGTGAACACTGGTGCAGGCTGTGGAAGGGAATGTCAGTATGGAGAAGATAGGGAAGAGGAATGGGCTGAGATGGTCATTGTTTTAATGCCAGTGGTATTTATGTATATTCAAGTGCAGTCAAAAGACACTTTCCATGACTGGTGCACAATCACAGTTTGCATGACTTTCATGTCTGTTAGAGGGTAAAAATCTGGTGTTTTATTACCCCTCTGAAAAAGTATGGTTTGTGTACACAAACACACACCCATACACACACTGCAAACAAGAGCTCAGTATAAGATTATTTCTTAAAAAAATAAAGGTGTGTGTGTGAGTGAATGTTTGTGGCTGCATATATGTGTGTATATGTGCATAATAAATACTATTTATGGCTTTACACTGACAAAACAACACTAACACTGACCTAGCTCATCAGTACTGCAGGCTGGTAGAAGTTTATTCAGAAAAAAAAAGATATAAAAACATCATTCAACTGGAAAAATAGTCGCAAAGTGACACAGAACAGCTGTTGTGGATCCATTCACTCATTCACAGGACTGCAGCTACTAAAGTCAGAACTTTACATATCCTCCATTTCCATAGACCTGTTTCATCATCCGTCTATCCTGTTCTTATTTTTCTTCTGATTGTTTTCATTTTTATCATTAGCGTACAATTACAAAATATATGAAAGACATCTTTGTCAAGACATCCCATTTTATTACACTGTTTCATTAATGAATATATAATGTCACTCAGACAAGCTTAACTTTGGATGAAAAAAAGTAAAAGTTTTTTTCCCATTCTATATTTTCCATTTAAAATGAAAATAATAATTTCATTTGAAAGAGGCTGGTTAGTTGGATGGTATGACACCTATCTATTCATAGAGAGTTGACTCAGTTACAAACGGAACCACCACTTAGACTACTGCTATAATTTTGTCTTAAAAAAAAAGAAAGAAAGAAAAGAATAAAATACAGAACCACTTAAAAATGCAAAGATTTTGACATTACACACAGCCTACAGCACAATATTTCTGTCATCTTTTTCAAATAATATCAAAAACATGTTTTTCTCACAATCTCAACCAGAGGATATAAATGGAAGATTTTTTTCTCTCTTTTTTGTTGTTAATTATCACAAACTGCATTCTGTGCTAACAACAAACTGGGGCTACATATACTGTGTGATGTCTTGTGAATCCAGAGACAAATTAAACTTCATAACTTCCCTTGCTCACAAATCATCTCCACTAATCTGTTCTTTTTATCTGGGGTGTATTCTGTGATTATTTGTTCCTTTCATCATTTCAGTGCTTGAATGGTGCAGTTCAACTTATATTAAAAAAAAAAAAAAGAAAAAAAAAGAAGAAAGAATAATGACAATAAGTAATGCAAAGTTAAATTTGCATTTACAAATGTACACAATATCAGTGTCATTTTTTCTGTCACTGACAAATATCACCACAATATATGAGTTCTAAAATAATGCTGGAATACGACCTAGCATTGTGTTTGAAAAACAAAACCAAAAAAAAACTATTTCATATAAATTCTCCTGTGCTCTGGTTATGAAAAAAGGTAAGTGTTGTTTTTTCTTCACTGTTTTACTTTAAAAAATGAATTTTTCAACTGATTTCAGTGAAGAAGGTGGACGAATATACACATTTTCTCTTCAAGGATTATGCTAATTCCTTGCTGTTATTGCATTATGAACAACATTATAAAACAAAAGCTAAAAAATGGAAAATAAAAAACAGAACAACAACAACAACAAAAAAACCCTTAAAACTTCACATCAACTGACATCCGACATGTAACATTGTTGCTTGTAAACCAAGTGACCACACAGGGCCATATCAGGATTGCCCAACTATATAAACATTCAACTATGTTAAACACATATCTGTCAGAACTATAGAAAAAAAACCCACTTGCAAAACAATAATTTATGACATACTATCTTAACCATTAAGCTCCATACCTTTTCTTCGCCACAGGCGACTTTGATCAACCTTTAGATGACATCAAAGGGCCATGTTAAAACGACCATGATCACATTGTAACAAAGCCTGACAGCTGCAACAGCAGCTGAGGTTCCAGGCCAAAAGAACAATGACTAACCTTCACCCCCTGACCAAGTTTGAAGCGAACAAGTCCACTGTGTTGCTTTCACATGAATCTGACTGTGTGACTGACTGTGTTGAGTCTTATGTATATGGTGCTGGGGAGTGTTTTTCACTCACATATGTGGTGGTGAAAGATATAAGGCAAATAAAGAATTGGCTGTGTTTATCATATTCAGATTGGAGTGGACTAGGGAGGCAGAAAAAGCAGACAACAGTGAAGGGAAAAAAGTAAGAAACAGAATTTCAAGGCAGGGATGCTATGTATACTGAAAGAACCCTGGCATCCCTTGAGGGGTCATCATCTCTTTGGGAATCTAAAATTCAAAGAATCTGTTGAACCTCAGTACTAGATGCAGCTGATCTCTGAGCAAAAGGATTGTTCCAAACACTTTTAACAACAATGTAACCTTCAGCTTGGTAACCTGTTTTCTCTGGCCTAACCACAGTGTTTATAAACCAAATGTGGATCCGCACAGAAGACGACCATCTCAATTCCATCTTTCAGTCTTGATATGCAACCAAGATTTATGAAAGATACCCTCAATAACAAATGAGAAAAACTGTTTTATATTAACCTACAGAGGAATATGCATTATTCCATGAATCTTGCTCTGCACTGATTTGACAATTCTGATAACAAAGAGGAGACGAGTGAACCACCACTGTCCACACTGAAAAGCCTGCAACCTTCAGTCTGGCATAACTGAATGCACAGAGAAAGCAACACCAAAAAGCATGAATATCAATCTGCTTCATTCAGTGCAATAAATATTAACACAAAATGTTAGTTTTTAATGGTAATGTGAACACAACAGTTCACTTTGAATATAAACATCTTAATTGATGTCATGACTAATGGTAATCTTTTTACTTTCAAACTATACCATGAACTCTTCTTAGCAATAATCCTGTGATTTCAAACACTCAATCAACTAACATGAGTATTATGATGAAACATTAAAAAAAAAAGGAAACAGAGCATAAGATTGTCTCTATCTTAGCTAGAGGTTGAGCAATGGAAATGAAAGTATGTATGAAATTCTGCAATAGTGAATGTATTAATGTGTAGGATGAAAACAATAAAAAAAACAACAACAACAACAACAAAAAGCTGGGTTTGAGTCAAAAAACAAACATTCTTGGTTTTTGAATTCTCACCAAAGCCACATGTGTCAGCTGACTGGGTTATCACTGTAAAGGAAACAAAAGTTTATTCAATAAGGCCATGGCCCTATTTGAAAGGGTGTTTACATATTTTGTGTGAACAGATTTGATAAGGATATAATCTTACTACATGTATGCTCAGACAAAGCTGTGTTCTGTTTGACCTATCACTGTAAAAGGTGGCTTAAAAAAATTTTTTTTTTAAATCTGTCTGTTTTAAAGACATCCTTATTCCCTAGCCTTTCACTGACTGCATTCTGAAGTTCACTAATGTATTCTTTGGCTCACTGTAGCTGTAGTAAAATCTTCATGGCTATGTGAAATTCTGCAGCATTTTCACTTGATGAAGCATAGCTCAGTATTACTCAGCTGACCCTAATGACCAGCCACATCTGCACCGTGGCAAAGCAGAATAACCAAGCCTTCAGCTGGATGGTTCTGAAAAAAAGTTCTATCACAACAGAGCACAACACATCTCCCCCTTTCAACCCAAACCACCTGCCCCCCACAACACATGGCAGAACACACAATCAGGCAAATAACATAAAATAAGCTGAAAGAAGACAAAAAGTCCACCACATCCTCTTTTTTTTTCTCTCTCTGTCTTTTACCCTTTAGTACACACATCACATCCAGACAAGAAAACCACACTACCGCAATTTGGGACAGAGAGATTAACAGCATTACTGCTGCATGACAGGAAAATCAAAGGAAGACCCTAGCATTTCAATTAAGCATAAAATGGGGGTTGATCAGTATTCAAACTATTTACAGAGATAATATCACAATGAATAAAACCTGTGGAACTGATCGCCCCACTTCCCGGCATTCCTTAATCAAAACACAGCACACACACATATAAACATACCTCACATTATCCAGTGTTATGTAATATCATGTCCACAATGTAGTGAATTCCATGCAAAGAGACAAAGATGGAAAAAGAGAAAGACAGTAAGATATTTAAGTGAGATGGGGTAAAGTCAACAGAAGTAAGCCAAGACATGGATGTAAACTTTCGTGTTTTCACATCACAAGGTGAAAGTAGTTGGCCAGTTACTCATTAAGTGTACAGGTCCTCACAAGTGTTCAAAGAGTTGATCATTAGCAGATTCAAATAACATATAAGTTCTACTTTTGGAAGCATGTTACCCATGTGACAGTTTTATTGCCACCAATGAAATAAAGTGTTCTGTGAGCGGTTAGTAAAACAGGTGGGCAAAGAACCACTGTGAAACCTAATCAGGCTAAATTTATTTTTCCATCTACATTTGGACAATGTACTATTCTTGACTGAATTACTGTACCTGCCGTTGGCCATCTTTCAAAATTGCATAATTTGGAAAGGGACAACGCAGTTAGAGCTTTTTATGGGTGTTCACCACTCCACCCCCCAATAAATGGCATAATGTTTTAATAATCATGGCCAAAAGGTTTCACTATACAGTAGTATCAAATGAACTGTTTCAACAAGTTCTAAAACAAAAAAAACAATAACAACTTAAGAATAACTGTCACAATAAGCAGAAAGTGTGGGCAATGTGAAATAATCAATCAACAAATCATCTGACACTTAAATTTCCCAATCCATCCCAAAATTACGGTGGAAAATACACATCAAAATAAAAACTAGGCATGGAAGATTGCCTAACCCCCATTTCATGGGGCTGAAAAGGTTAAAACTGCAAAAACAGCACTGGACAAATGGTATGATATGGACTCATCAAACAATACATGTCACAAGCATGGAACAAATGCAAAGTTTTCAAAGATAAAAGAAGTGACATGAGTTCCAAATGCAGACACCTAGCAACCAGATGATGAGAAACAGACACACAACACCACAAGAAAATTAACCAGTAAATAGATAAGAAGAGGCAGAAGTGTACTGATAAAGATTCACATCTTAAATGATTCATAACAATGTCCACAGTGCATATTATATCTCATCTGAATAATTACAAATGCATAGCTCTGCACAAGCACTGATGCAATGATTTACATAGAGAAAGTGGCAATGAGAAATACAACAACAACAACAGAATAAAAACAGAATCCATCTTGTCAAAAGTGTAGTGTATTGTCTTATATCCAAAGCTATTCCATCCATGAATGCAGCGAATAGAACACAAAACAAACCAAACAAAATATCTTACTCCACCACTTTCGAAAGAAAACATTCCCACATGACACACAAATAAGTTAGGATGCAATCTTTGTAAGAAACAAACTACAGTCGTGCCACCAAAACACCCAGTACCTTACAAGCATGAACAAAAAGATAACACACATACACATGTCACTGACCACATTCACAAAATAAACAAGACCAGTCGACTACGTTAGTCTGGACGCCAAAGGGCCGTTGTCAAAGAACAATCGTACCTGGGCAACTGAAGACAACTCAACAAACAAAAAATCAAACCACAAAACAAAATATCTATTAAAAAAACCCAAAAAAAACAACAACAAAAAAAAACAAAAACAAAAAAACCCCAACAAACATGTGTTTGTGCAAGTCTGCTGTAAACTGATGAATTCTGATTTTATGTGGTCTGCCCCAAATCTGTTGTCATGTAAAAAAAACACACCAAAAAACAAAAACAAAACAAAACAAAAAAAAACAAAAACAAAAAAACAAAAAAACACTACAGACCAGAATGACAAAAAAAGACACAGCAGGAATCAAGGGCATCATCAAGACATAATTTCCGAACATAAAAAAAAAGACCTCCAAAGATTAACTGGTAAAAACCAAAGCAACTTGCTTTTACTGTACACATTCTGTGTTTATTCCACTCTTTGTTCACTGCTTTACACAAATTCCTTAAAACTGAACTACTCTTTGCAGTATAGAATTAAAATCTAATTAATGCTTAACTGAATTTAGCTCATGTCTCAATCATAATGCCCACAACAGATAAGTTATCAAACTAATTTTTTGTTGAGCAGTGTGGCGAAAGTGTTTTGAAAGACTCAACAGAATACTGTTATCATTTTGTGTTGTAGAATAACAGTCACCAAGTTCCCAGTACTCTTCAACAGCATGTTGTTCTCTGCTGTTTTAAAATATTGTGATTCACAAAGACTGAATCATTCCATTCAATAATATATACATACAAATATGTACATGCAGTAGAAAAGAAAAGACATCAATGTTGATGAAACTCCACACAGAAATTACTGAAATATCTCACGTTTTACCACATACATATGCACAGGGTTGCAAGCGACCATGACGACAAACTTTTTTTTAAAAAGAAATACGAGTCTGCCAAAAAGCTCACACCACACAGTATTCATGAATATTTTGTTTAAAAAATTAGAAAATATTGAAGAAAGATGATTAGATGTAATAAACTGACATTTTTGTTTCAGATAACATAAACAACATCATTATAGAGAGTGCAATGTATGTACATCAACATCACAGCAAACTCCTGCTCACTGTCTGAAAAGGGCAGCCCTAAGAGTGGTCTTGTCTGGAGTTGTGTGCTGTACAATTCCAGTGAATCAGCAATTGATGCAGCCCACAAACATACATTAGCATTCTTTTTTGTGTGTGTGTGTTTAGTCATCCATGACCAAGTTTCACATTAACCCCATGTCAGCCATAGTCTGTGTTGGATAATTTTGCAGTGAAAGCTTCATACGAATAATGAAGAACAATCAAGAAGTAATAAGAGAAGTCATGCTGTTATTTGAAATTTTATTCTCCTTTTAACGCTCATTTATACTGAATGCTTATCCAGTTCACTGGATTATGCAATTAAAAAACAACAACAAACAACCTCTTTTCAACCATGTACTGTAACATTATATAAAGACATATTTAAATCACATCACAAGAAACAGAGTTTACAGAAAGACTCCAGTTCATTGCAATGTGGAGACAATTTGGTACCAGTGTTTTTGAAAACCTGATTTCTGGATATATCCAGATGTACATGAACTACAGTACACATTTAATCATCAATGTATTTACTGCCTGTTGTGCTCTCTGGCATGCAGTGGAGCAATGAAGAAACACCATTGTGCTGATCATTTTTTCCCCACTGTGACAGTTGCCAAAAACTTGACTTCCGGAACATAATTATGGGCAAACTTGTACCTCCTTACACTCAAACATCATCATGTGTATCTGTCATTTTTATTTATTAGTTATTTTGTCCCCCTTTGGTGATGGCCAAAAACCTAATACCTGCAATTAGGATTTATACCACTGTACACACAGTAAAACTCATCTGTGTTTATCACCTTCCCTCATGCTGACTGCCATATAGTAAAAAGCATAATGAACTTGTAAAAAGCATAATGAACTTGTGGCCTTTCCTTACATACACAGGGTGGTTGCCTAAGAATTGCAGAAAAGCTTAACATACAGTAATGATCCTTCTGTCTGTGATAAGATTGTAAATAATGATTCCCTATCTATGAAGATTGTAAAATATCATGCTGACATGAAACAGCAGTCATTCATATCATTTTTTGAGCATCAGGGGGAATGTGTAGCATGTGTGATATGCACATATGCAGTGGTGTATTTGAATGTGCGATCAATTTAAAGTGTATTGTTTCTGTCTGATTGGTGAAATCCTTAAATGCAAAATAAAACCTGGTAGCTGAAAGTCAGACTTGTCACAGACTGCAGTCAGTCTTTCTTTCTTTCATGTAAATAGCCCTGAGTGCTTGGATTGGATGGGGGATATACAAATGTATATTATTATTATTATCATCATTATAATTCTGAATTACTTTTACTGACAAAACAAAGGCAGGGTTTAACACATCCAACCCTATCTCTCCACAAACACATACACCATAAAGACACCTTCCTGAAATCCAAAATACACAACACATAACACACCATAACTGACTGACTGACCTGGGAAGGATTACCTTAAAGCTAACAACAGGAACATTTATGGGCAGAATTCATGGGTAGAAAAACATCTAAAAGAAAAAGAAATCTGTGTTGTGGTTAATCAAGTTTGGTCAAGGAGCTGAGAAAGAAAGCAAAGAAAAACATATACTGAGACTGATACAATACCTGAATGGAAAATGATGGGAGAAAATTTCCAACAAGAAAGGAAGAATAAAACCATGACAAGAAAGGAGGGGTGGGGGGTGACTGGCCATGTCAGTTCACTCCATGTCATTGCTTGTTCTCTCAGCATGTTGCCTCCACAACTTCCGACAGAGAGAAGTAACTGGCTGGAAGCCCTGCCATCTCTGCATTCAATCAAGGTCAATGAGTTTTTCTGGGCGTGTGCACTGCGAGTGTGAGGAGCTGGCAATGCTGGGGGTGGAGGGGGAGGGGCTGTCGTCGTCGTCCAGACCATCTCCCAGTATGTTCTGCAGAATGTTTCCTGAAATCAAATCGCCCATCAAGATCGCTCTGTTATTGTTCATGTCTGTTCAAATACCCTATTTAAAAATGTTTATTTTATTTTAAAGGTCAAAGGTCGCAAAGCCTTTTACGTCATTGAAAGCAGTGCTCACAGACTGGACTCTGATTGAACAAGTTAATGAAATGGGACTTTACAACAGTGTACTGTCAACAAGGCTGTAAGCTGAAAATTACAGTATACTTTTTCACATGCTTTGATCACTGACCACTGTTGACAGGCCACTACTGACCACTACCCAAAAGTGTATGATGAAACAGGTATAGACCTGGGGGAACTTAGACCTACTGGAATATAGATCTGAGGGAATTTACAACTGGAATATAGACCTGTGTATATAGAAACGGGGAACATAAACATGCCCCCAGAATCTCTACAATAAAGCTGAAAGGCATGCGGAGGGTCAAGGGTAGGGGTAGGGATGGAAGCTGTGGGCAAAGTGAGGTGGGAGAGGGTGAAGGGACAAGCAAGGCATTGGGGGTGGGAAGGTTGGTGGCTTGGAATCTTCGGAGGAGAACACAAACAAAAAAAACAACAAAAAAACAACCCACCAACCAACCAAACAAAACCCTTTCAACCAAAAAATAAAGCCACAGGTAAATAAATAAACTAACAATGCAATATGATAGTGTTTTCTCTTTAAAGACAACAGCCCAAATCTGATATGAATAGAACTGTGACAACAATCAGTTGATCTGGTGTAAAACAATTCAACACAACAGAATGTATGCAATAAATACAATTATGTTATATATGATCAGGCATAACAACACACTTTGTTCTCAATAACAGGCTCAGATTACATGAAATAAATACACCATATAATGCCCAATAAAGCAGAAAAACAAAGAAGTGGTTTGCTATCACAGAAAAGGCTCAAAATACTTCTACACCTATAGTAAATGCAACAACATACAGTGTAACAATACCTTATGTAATCAAGAAAGACTCACTCTACCTTAAACAGTGAAAAGAGATACAAGCAGTGAGACAGACAGACATAATCAGTCAACTCACCAAAAAAGCCTTGAGAAACAGGAGGAGGGGGTGGAAGACCAAAAAACAGTTGGCCAATTTTGTCCAAATACTGAAACAAATAGGGCAATGACATCCAGTGGCATCATTCCCTATTCCCAGTCATCAACCATGTTGGAGAGAAAAAGGAACAATAAAAACCAAGAGGGGATATGGGGCAAGGAATGTTGTCGCTTTGAAAGGCACATATCTAACACCCAAACTGTTAGAATGAAAGATTTATCTCAAACAAAAGATAAATATAAAGAAGATATGAGTAAATGTTCATTAAAATGTTTTACACTCAAATACTGTTTCAGACAAAAGGCAGAAGAACCATGAACAATCTCTAAAGTCAAGCAACCACACTCCCTCAACAATTCCTACATGTGTTCAAGATTTCTTTTGTGTTTTACACAAAAATACTGTTTCAGACAAAAGGCACATGAACCACAAACTTTCTCTAAATTCATTCATGCACACTCCCTCAAAAACACCCAAAATTGTTCAAGACTTCTATATGTTCAAGTGTAATGAAGCAAACCTTCTGACAATAAAATCACCTTATGCTCACTGCTGTCATGCTAAGTTAAACATATATCCCTCCTTCCCCTTACTCTTTTCCCTCCCGCCTTTCTTCCTGAATGCGGCGCAACAGCCAAATGGTTAGAGCGCTGGACTTTCAATCTGAAGATCGTGGGTTCGAATCTTGGTGATGGTGCCTGGTGGGTAATGGGTGGAGATTTTTCTGATCTCCCAGGTCAACATATGTGCAGACCTTCTAGTGCCTGAACCCCCTTCATGTGTATACGCATGCAGAAGATCAAATATGCATGTTGAAGATCCTGTAATCCATGTCTGGGTTTGGTGGGTTATGGAAACAAGAACATACCCAGCATGCACACCCCTGAAAATGGAGTATGGCTGCCTGCATGGTGGGGTAGATAAACAAAACGGTCATACATGTAAAATGTTATATGTCTGTTTGAGTGTGTATGTGTATGTGCCTGAAATCTTACTGAATGACACAGGAAACGAATGATGAGCGCTCAGTGGCAGTCATCAGTCGGCTCTACCCAGGTAGTCAGCCTTTTGTGCAAATGACCCCGTGTTTGTAAAGCGCTTAGAGCTTGGTCTCTGACCGAGGATAGGCACTATATAAGTATCCACATCAATCAATCAGTCAATGTTAAATTCATTCTTTCCATTCTTTATTTGTGGGGTGTGTGTGTGTGTGTGTGTGTGTGTGTGTGTGTGTGTGTGTGTGTGTGTGTGTTCCATGGAAATTAGTACAAACAAAACAACATGGAATAATAACTTAATATGTCGTGTTCTGCATGCCATCAGCCTCACTTTTCATGAACAGAGTAAATGATCTAAAAATCTCTAGACAAATTTTCAGCAACAGAGTGAGTGGATATAAAAATCTGTAAATAAACAAGCACATGGCACATAAACACAATGACAACATTTCATACATATTCTAATCAGCAAACCCACCTCTCTATAACTGGGATCTCGTTCAAGCGAAGGCTGGTATTTCTCACACAGGATTGTGAATACAGCTATTTTCCCTCTGATTAACAAACAAAAAGTAAATTATTAAAAATAAAAAAAGGAAATGCACATCAGTAGTAATCTGTGATTTTATAATTCTGCTTACCAGTCAGCTGAAACAACAAAAACCATCACATGGTTATAAATACACGTGTGGGGGTGATATCCAGATGTTGAATTGCCCATGCTGCCCATGTTGCATGGGATTAAACATTTTCTAAAGCACATTAAAGAAGCAAAGGTAGGAAGTAACTTACCCATACCTGAATCAATAAAATAATTACAAAAAGAAGGTATTATGTGATTTGCATTATCAAACTGAAAACAGATTTACCGTTTATCATCACTGTCATCATTGGCTTGTGCCAAACAAGCTGTGTACTGTTTCCAATGAAGAAGTATACAAGGTAGCTCACATCCACCTTCATTTCTCTTTTTGATGACCATGATTTTCCAGCTAGAGTGCTCTGACAAAAGCAGTCTTGCTGAATGGGCAACAATAACAAATTCCTGAATGTCTAGGTGCCCTTGAAATGCTGTGTACTTGTATTTGTTTTTGTATTTGTATTTCTTTTTATCACAACAGATTTCTCTGTGTGAAATTCGGGCTGCTCTCCCCGGGGAGAGCAAGTAACTACACTACAGCGCCATCCCCCCCTTTTTTTTTGTATTTTTTCCTGTGTGCAGTTTTATTTGTTTTTCCTATCCAAGTGGATTTTTCTACAGAATTTTGCCAGGAACAACCCTTTTGTTGCCGTGGGTTCTTTTATGTGCGCTAAGTGCATGCTGCACACAGGACCTCGATTTATCGTCTCATCCGTATGACTAGCGTCCAGACCACCACTCAAGGTCTAGTGGAGGGGGAGAAAAAAACCAAAACAACTTGCATTCTTACTTGCATTCACATACGCAAATAACAATAATAATGTGGGTACAAACACGACTAGGCGTATGTCCAACATGCACTCAATTTTCAATCTGGGTTTAAAACTCTGATGACCTGCATTCTGATTTGCACAAACCACAATGCTACACTGGCTGGCTGTGCCATTAACATTGAATGTGATGTCAAACTCACCCCTCTACAGCTAGGAGAAGGAACCATATAAAGTTGAGCAGAGGTAACATGTAGGGTGGTCCTGCCTTGATTGCCGGGTGGTTGGATGTATAGGCTTTGAAACAGCTGGAGGCCGTGGTCTTGTTCTTAAGGCACAGGTACCTTCACAGACAATCATTTAAGGGTGGAAATACTTCTTTTCCAATTTGCCAGGTCAACGTGTGTGGAGACCTGCTTGTCCATATTCCTCTTTGACTGTATAACCATGTTTAAGATCAAATACTCACATTATAACTTATCTTATGGAATCCATGTCAGCATTTAGTGAGATAATATGTTGATATACTCAGCATGTGTACCTCCGGAAACCTAGTATGTTTGCCTAAATAGTGAGATAGAAATGTTCAGACAACATGTAAAAGCCCATATCTATATGTATGAGGGGACTTTGGAGATGGGACCCAAGAAGAAGACATTAATGGTAATCCTATTTGAACAGCAGGAGTCACATTTAGGCATTCTTAGGAGTATGAACCAAAATATTTTAGGGGTAAAACTGATTTCAGAAACTCACAGCAAGTCATTGAATTTATACTGTTGTTACTGTATAAAATTTGACAAATTATTTAGCTTTGAAAATCAAAGATTCATTCCCCTCCCCCTCCATAATATGCAACATTATCTCAGCTCTTTGAGTGCTGAATATGAATGGTATCTGTTGACAGCCTCAGAACCAGTGCTTTAACCCACAAGGAGCTACAACTGGGATCACAGCCAGGAGCCTAAGATTGGAAGTCCAACACACAAACTATTGTTCCACTGACCCCAACAATTCCTTTTATAATCAATAAAGTATATCATATCTTGTATCATATAAATGTAAAACAGTCTGTACTTACTGCAACACTGCCTGGGTGATGAAAAGATCCACCTCAGATGGGTAGCCCCTGGCTGTGTGGTATTCCAGTAGCATGGATGCACATCCTTCTCCATCTTCAGAATGAATGTAATGGTATCTAGCCTGGGAGTAGTTGTGTTCTGGGAAAAATTGACATTTGTCAGTGGATGAAATGAACTGACAATACCAAGGGGCAATCACAGTGGGGGGAGGGGGGCGGGGAGTGTGTTCAACTTGACTGGGCCAGTATAAGCATTTGTTGCTTATTTTGTAACCTTCATTTCATTTAGGAGAGTATTTGTTGGACACACACACACACACACATGTAACATTCAATTAAATAAATGTATCCAAAAAAAAAGAAGAAAAGAAGATAATGTATAGATTTTTGTTCCTGTGATCCAAACAGAAAATTCATCTGTGAAAAAAAGAGTTAAAAAAAAAAAAAAAAAAAAAAAAAAAAAAATCAAACATTCATCCAAGCTGAAGAAATATTTCCAACCCTCATTCAGCTCCTGGCTACAAACAAATCCAAGCATCAACCAGACATCTTGACAGAACACAAACCAGAGAAATCCAAATATTCCTACCACAGTGTCACTACAACCACACACTGACTGACTAACTACTGAGTAACTAGACAGTCCAGCTACCTTGCCAGAAGACGCCACCAAATTTCTGGTGCAGGGTGGGGTGTCCCCTGTTGTTGGACTGGTCCACAGTCACTGTCCACTTGATAGCACGGCTGATGTATGGGGGACGCTCCGGGCAGTCAGGGTCCATCTTCTCAAATAGATGGGCCACACGATCTTCACCAAAAATACAGCAACAGATAGAATTATCATATATAAACACTAATGTGTTGATATCATAATTTTTGTTGTTGTTTGTTTTTGTTTCAGATTATAAACATTTACAATAAAAGCCATGCTAAAGTATCTTTACCTTGCCTTGAAGTGGTAAGTCTTACTTCTTGAAATGAATGTAACAATAAACTTGCCTTATTTTAACAGGTCAGAAACGGAGCCCACTGTTTCAAAACCAAGACTACTCCATTATCATTAACTACAGTCACTGTTAAATTAAAAAGAAGAAAACCTGACAGTCAAAAGTAGAAATCTGTTTGAAAATTATTCTCATAACTGTGACATTACCTGTTGATATGGTTACAGACTAACAAGGAAAAAAAAGGCAATTTAACCCCTTGACTGATGAATCTGGGTGAAATGAGATCAGCATGGCAAGAGTATGAAAGGCAGTCACTGCTGTTTATATCAGCAATAGATTTATTTCACTGAAAAAAAACAGTAATGCTATCTCAGAGGAAGAAGTTAATTAAAATACAGAATGGTGACTGACACCCCGACCAGTAAGCTCAGTCATATTAGTGAAGAGATAATATCCCTTCCCTGTTAACTGTACTTGTCAGCTGCAGTCAAGGGATAAGCATCATTTCAATTCATTACATGTCAAAAACAGAATGTCTTTGAAGTTTATCTGTAATTTTGTTACTGGGCTCTTTCTTGGGGACTTTTCTTTTATGTTGTATCTTACATCTATCTATCTATCTATCTATCTCAGTATCTGTCAGTATTTCTCTCCCTAGTATGTGACTTGCTTGTGTGGTAATCAAGTCAAACTCTACTGATACTGACTGCTTTTGTTTGAAAGTATTCAAAAAGACCTTGTTAATATGTTAGTACCAGTGTTACATAGCATTGTGCAGTACTGCCAGTGGTACCTGATGCTGACCAGCCTAAATTCCCCAACACTATTTCATTTCCATCATTTTCGCAAAAATAAAACAAAAAGCAGTACAGTATGGTGACCAACCTACACTTCACATACCCCTGAGCACGTCACCAGGCAGTGAAAACAACCCTCCAAATGGTTTCAATATCATTTTCCAATTTACATCCAGCACTACACCAAGCCACGGTGAAGGTGACTTACCAATAGTTTCAGTGGTGACAGGACTGCAGGATTTCTCCAAGGTGTCTACCAGCAGTAAGCTCAGGTCAGCTCCACTTCCATACTGCCCAAACATTTAACTAACATGTTGTATAATGTACCGGTACTATGTCTAGATTGTACATTGCCAAAATAATATTGGTATAATCTTGCTATTGTCCTTTGTAAAATATTTACTTTCTTGTTACTTACACCTTAAATTACTAATATTCAATATAAACAAACAGCATCACTAGTCTTCTGTCTAACAATGAAAGCCGTTTACACCCAATTTCGGTATATCTAGATAGGGACTCAGTTTCAGAAAACTGAAGAAAGTTACCATTCAGTGGAAATATTTCACAAAGTGTTGGTATCATGCATAACATAACACAAATATATCACTTTTTTATACCAGAACTTTGTAAATTCTATATGGATTATTTCACCATGAAATAAGCAAAACTGAATGGATAAAACAATGAAAACTTCACTTTATAAACTTTAACAAATGTAACAAAATCACATTCACTTCAGAATCATTCTTTCCCCAGTTCAGATTATATTTCTAACCTTCCCCCCACTCAACATTAGCTACAATTGTTCTTTTACTGTTTATTTGTATAGAGCACTATGTATGGGTGAGATAATATGGATAAAGGACAACAAAATACAACTTTTCTTTTTATTAACAAGTGTATTTTTCTCCGTCGACACATGACTTTTTAAGGCACAGAGTGTACAGTGCACGTGGAAATGTTTCAAAGTTCAATGTGCACTGACAAACTGAATCAATGCTAATCCAATAACAGAATTAAAACACACAGTGTTAATACGTTAATGTATACCATGAAAAACTCAAAATACATGTCTGAAGAGAATGAATGGTAGATATTTTCCTTCAAACTTGACCTTAAAGGCCTTGAGAACAGTTGATGCAGTACCAGAAAACCATTTGAACTATGGATCTGTCATAAATTTCATTTGATGTCCAAAATAAACCATTCTAAATCAAAATGATTAACTTTGTGTGATGTCAAACAAACCTGGTTGTGGTTAAGAAGTGTCAATGCCCCTCTGTACAGCAAATCAATGGCTTCCACATACTTCTGCTGACCATTGTACCTGGCAGAAAAGAAAAATAACACAAAGATTGGTAAAGACTGATTCACCAGCAACACAGAAACACAAGTGTGTGGGAAAGGGGCTTGAACATGGGAGAGAGAGAGAGAATGTGAGAGTGAGCAGTGTGTGTGTGTGTGTGTGTGTGTGTGTGTGTGGTGTGTGTGTGTGTGTGTGTGTGTGTGTGTGTGTGTGTCTGTTTCTTAAGGACATTAATGATTAAGTTCTGTTCTTTTTGACATGCAGGAAAACCAATAATCCAGAGATCTACTCTGATGGGTAATGTTGATAATGTACAATGCTTCATCAAACATAAGAACAGTCATCATTGTCATTTCAGAGATAATTCATTTGGGCAATTCAATTTATTTTTTCATTATCTATCTATCTAGATGAGTAGATCTATCCTTGACACTGGACACCAACTGCAAAAACAATGCACTTAACTCTCCTCACATCCCAGCCTTCCATACACTTTTCTGCCATGTTACGGTTAAGTGCATGTCCATTCAATAAATTGTACAACCCCCCCCTTTGCCTATTACTAGTAATACTACTCATTTTTGACTCACTTGTTTAAGCAAAGTGAGTCTATGTTATAACCCTGTGTTCGGTTATCTGTGTATCCACATATATATGTATGTGTGTATGTGTGTGTATGTGTGTGTGTGTGTGTGTGTGTGTGTGTGTGGGCATGCATGTACACTCATTTTCTCTGGAAAAACTTGTCTGCCAACACCAAATTTTGATTAAACAATATGAAACATAGTAGGAAAAAATCTTTATAGTCATACCAATAATAGGTTGAAAGTCTTCTGGATTCATCTGTATTCCTCGATCATTAACAGTTTATCATATTCAAGACTAGATCCAAAAAATAATAATACACCTGTTGTCGGAACATATGTTTGGTTAGAAGATTGCATAATTTTCTTGTTCACAATTAAAAGAAAAGAAATACAAATTCTGGACAGAACACATACAATGACACTAAGCATGTTCACCATCCATGTGTTTGCTGCATATGAATATTCTAAAGTGGATATTGAATTAACTAGAATGAACATAAAGAAAACATGCGGGGTCTCCACTTTTCTGTTAAACAGAGGTTGCAGCTCAAATGCTTTTGCGTTGTTTAATATGTCATTTTAACGAGTTGAGTGCCTGTAAGACATCAGCTGACGTCCTGCAAGAAATGTTGCCATAGTGTCTATAAGACGTCCACTGACGTTTTGATTTTTCCTTCACTTGAGTTTGGTTCAGTGCACATAAACAGAACAGTTAGTTTAACGTGTCTGGGTTATAAAAATACTGTTTAAATGAGCATACGTCAGGTAGGTGAGTCCTTTCTTCTGGATAATGCTTTGCTAACTGGACCATGTGGAACATGCGTGGAAAGGGGTTGCATTATATATATAAAAAAAGAAATGGCGTTGAAAACTTTGTCCAGTAAAGAAAGTAGCCCCAGCCTGATTAACACAACTGTGCAAGCTGTGCTTATGATTATGGACATATGATAGAGAAGGATCTCTCTTGTCTGATGATTGGTTTGAACATGAAAATGAATGACAACGATAGTGATGAAACTGACAGCCTATCTATAATGCAAGTTCAGTCCATCCATCCAATCAGACAGCATTTTTGAACAGCTAACAATAACTGGCAGAATACGTGCAGTGAGCATTGGAAGAGGTGTAGGAGAGGGAAGGACTGATTTAAGACGATAAGCCGAATGCCAGCCAGATGGTGTGGAAGTGGGCGTGAATTCAGTGAATTATCATTTCAATGCATATCGCTGGAAACAGACAACTGCCAATGCTCCACGATTTTCATGAAAAGCAGGGTTGGAAGTGCAGAGGACATAAAAGAAGTGCTTTTAGTTTTAACACGTTTTGTCAATGAATCAGATGGCCGACTTGTTTGAAAATGAAGCAATGGATGAACAGCAGACACTTTAATCGACCCACGTGCAGCCTAGATGGAGTGTCATAAAAGAACTTCACCCTCCAGCTTGAGAATGCTCTTAGCTGTCAAAAAGCTTGCTGTCTCAGTTTCTGAGAACGTGATTGTATAATCTATTGTATGGTATGGTATGGTATTGTATTACTTTTTTTTTGTCACAACAGATTTCTCTGTGTGAAATTCGGGCTGCTCTCCCCAGGAAGAGCGCGTTGCTACACTGAGAGCGCCACCCCCATTTTTTTTTCTTTTTTTTTCTCGTAATTTCCCTGCCTGCAGTTTTTTTTGTTTGTTCGTTTTTTTTTTATAATTAATTTTTACTATTGAAGTGGATTCTTCTACAGAATTTTGCCAGGAACAACCCTTTTGTTGCAGTGGGTTCTTTTATGTGCTCTAACTGCATGCTGCACACGGGACCTCAGTTTATCATCTCATCTCAATGATTTTTTATATTGACCATAACCATGTTTGTTATTGTTACAGTCATTCACTTACATGTCTACATGAGTTGTGATTTTATACACTTTTAACCTGTTTTAATTTCTTGTACGGGTATAATCTGACAATAAGCATACTATTTCTAGCTGCATTTTGTTTGCTTTCTTTGTTAATGCCATTCTGTGGAGGTGGAAATACATACTTTTTTGTTGCACAAAAATTATCATATTGACTTTATGGCTGAATCTACAATAAAACTGATTGGGAAAAAAGCCCAGATTCAGAATCTACATATATTCATTTTCCTTCACAAATATGTTTATATTCTTACTGTATCTCCCATAGTTTTTGTACTAGATAAAAAATATATAAAAAATTTAAAAAACAAACAAACCAAATCCTCAAACTTCCCTGGCAAGGGGACAGCACTTTTTTTTTTATACTAAAATTCTTTGGCATCTGAACTGGTTAAAGAAATAATTTTAGCAGTTGGTTCAATGGAATTGGAAAAGATTTATTTTGTTTGGAAAGTACAGTGGGGCATCAAAACATAAGGTAAATTTTGGGCCACATCTTTTATAAATCGAACAAAAGGTATCAAAATGTAATAAAAGTAGAGAAAATGATATTTTATTCATACGTCTATTGTATCAATTGGTTGAGACTGTGAGAGTACAAATATCTGTGACCTATTTTTGGCACCAACCCTCATTCAGACCAGAAGCAAAAGTTGGCAAACTTTTGCTATGCAGCTGTTTGGAGAGTGAAGGGTATCCCACTTTGGGCGTTCAGAGTCACTGACACTCCATCACACACACAAAAAAGAAAACATTCAGTGATTCACACGAAAAATACAAAGGCTGTTAAATTTTCTGATATATTTTTCAATTCAATGTATGCAGTATTGCACAAGTTTGCTATGGTGAAGTGAAAATGATAAAAATATGGTCTGTCAGCCATTGTTTTACAATAATAATAATAAATAATAATACTATTAATGATATTTATATAGTGCTGAATCTTGTGCAGAGACAAAGCACTTTCGCACTAGTCATTCACACACATGCTTAACTCTAAAAACTGGATTAACTGAACACAAGAAAGAGGCAGGGAAGGGAGGCTATCTTGGGAAGAGGTGGGTTTAGAAGCCAGACTTGACAAAGCGTAAGAGGAAGTTCATTCCAATTACAAGGTCCAGAGACAGAGAAAGAACAGCAGCCAACAGTGAAGCATTTAAATCTGGGTATATGCATAAAATGAGAAGATCTGAAGCCAATCGTAAAGAGTGAGATGGAGTGTAGAGGTGAAGACAGTCACAGAGATAGGAAGGGGCAGATTTGTGAATACAATTATAACACAGAGTGCATATTACAGTATTATGCATAGTGGCATGACCAACCTAATTAAAGTCTGTATGAAAGATTAATCAAAGTAAAATATATTCCACTTGCAGCTTGTTATTTTCAATACTTATTTGGACTATAAATGACATTACTTTGTTCATTGGTATAACTGCAGACACATTTTCCATTTCTGTTTATTGCAAAGTTCTTTCTTTTTTTCCAAAGCAGATTTGGTTGATCTTATCAAGTTATATGGATCACTACACACATTGACACCTCTTTGAAACTGAAACTGAAAGTGTGTTTTGCTAATGTAAGCCCTGATTCAGTGATTATATATATATAAATGTATAGAACTGGCAGTAATTTTTCAATCTGTTTTGATTTGTTATTTTCATAATTTTGTGTTATTCTATTAGGTATTAACTATTTTCCTTCACTTTCTTTACCGATCTGATCTGTTTTTGTTGCTTGTTTTCTTTTTGTTTACACACACACACACACACATGAATTTCCTCAGCAGAGAATGAGGTCTGCAACAAAAAGCAGTGAACCCAATAAGAGGCACAATACATACTATTTACCATCACATGCTTCCAGTGTGTTCAAGCATGGTCAGATGGCCTGGCTGGGGTGATTTAATCAAATTAATGGCAACCTGAACAGACACTGCAAACTTGAAATAAAACCTTGCTGTGGGACATGTGGAATTTTCTCCTGAAAATGCTGATGCTGAAGCAGTTTCACTACATGTAACGATTACTTTTCAACGCTTTTATTTCTTAACCAACTTCACATGCTCCTCCAACCGTACCATTCCACCATATCAGGCTTTTGCACTCGTCACGGACACAATCAACAGGATGGTTATCCTGTCGTCTCGTGTAACCTGGTTTTCGTCCATATTATAATAAGATCCTTCCAATGCGAAGGAAAAACTGATCAAGTTACAAATGAAGGCAAAACAACTCTGTCACTAGTGTCAATAATAACAACAGTCCATGCTGAAGAGAACAGGTTTGTCAGTGGTGACATCGATTGTCAAAAGTCAGTTGCACAGTGAGACGTGCCTGCCACGCATGACGAACAGTGATAAAAAATATTTTTAAAAAGCTCACTTAACTATTTCTGAAAGACACACAGAAAGGCCTCTCACCTAAAATACAAGGTCCTTATCATTTGATGAGCTTCGTAGAAATTCCCAGCTTCTATGCATCCTTCACACTTTGCGAGGACGCGTTCGATGCCTCTGGAAGAAGCCATGTTACACATCAAAACCGATTACGGATATATTATTTCTGAAGAATTGACAATTTGGGAACCTATCTTTTTGTCGTAATACAGTATAGTTTTGACAAAATATATTTTGAGACATGCACATTAGCATCTCTCTCTCTCTCTCTCTCTCTCTCTCTCTCTCTCTCTCTAAGTAAGTAAGTAAGTAACTATGTAACTCTAAGTAACACACACACACACACACACACACACACACACGACACACGAGTTTAACCTGACTGTAATTGAAGCGGCACCTCTGTGTCAGATGTAATGCCGCATCTTCCAGGTCATGACGTTTTTCGTTTGTGCGTGTGTATGTGTCTGTGGCCAAGGAAATGATGTAATGATAGAAGCGTAACGATAGAAGCCAGGGAAATAATATTGCTAACGAATTTCTTGTCTTTGGTCAGTGCTCAGTCGGTGCTGGCTAACCCTGCTCTCACTGATAATAAAGGGGCGACTGATGTTGCTGGTTATTTGGACGTGTTGTTATTTAACAATCAATCACTGATTAAACGTGCTGGGTTACGCTGCTGGTCAGGCATCTGCTTAGCAGATGTGGTGTAGCGTATATGGGTTTGTCCGAACGCAGTGATGCCTCCTTGAGCTACTGATACTAATTAGTACTCACATTGTATCTGTTGTGGTGAGAGACTTCTGGAGAGCTGACTCGGACTTCAAGGGTCGGGAAGGTGTACTGACGGTGTGTGTGTGTGTGTGTGTGTGTGTGTGTGTGGCACACACTCACCATGGTATGCAAAAACATACTGACACACACACACACACGAGCGCCAGTGGTGAAGGTGCTCGCCGCGCGCTACACTGACACGCAGTGCACATAATTATACACGTGCTCTCACAAACAAAAACATGCACGCATCGCACACACACAGACACACACACGCGCACGCACACTAACAAATTCCTCACTGAATGGTCTAAGGGAAACAACTTTGTATGATCGTTACAAAAAAGCAAGACTTCTTATTCACCTCCCTTTTAATTATGCCAGCAAAATTGCAGAACACATCCAGATTTCCACTGAAAAATATGTAACATTAATGTCTATTAGTAGTAAGAAAAAGTTGCTACATTTTGCTAAATTCATTAAAGAAGGTTTTGATGTATTTCTCTAGGAGTCAGTCTCAGTCTGGATTCTTTACCACTGATGCCTTAACTCTATTAAAATTTGTTGAGTTAGAGTTCGAATGACATGTGTAAATCTTAACACTGTATCCTGTAATTAATACCCATGTGGAATTGCTTGATCATAATCTGTATATGCTTTTATTCGCCTGTATATATCAAACCAGTTTCAGTAATTCTGGTAATGGGTGCTAAAATAACAAATCATTGTGTATTTCATTTTCAGTTACAACAAATCATTGTTATTGCTATGCTCCAACCCCTCAGTTCCCAGTTCAGGCTCAATATTATTTGTCAGATACAGAGCCGAACACGTCACTGCACTCACAATTAATTAAGTTGTGATCTGTGCATTTGTCTATGGAGTATTGCTTTCGCCATTCTTATTGCTTTGTATCAAACTGATGCTGATTACATTTGCCCCCCCTCCACCACCCCCCCCTCCCGCCCCCTTTATTTTTCATTTTATTCCCATTTGTCTTGAAATATTTTCGCTCTTCCTCTGTGGCCGTCATCCTGTTATTGTCACGCTTCCTTGTTTCTCTGTGGCTAGGCAGAAGAGTTAATGTAAACTCATTGTCATTGAACTTTCCTGACCTGGCACTGACGGGCGAGACCCTGCTCAAGAACTCAGTGAGGGGGTTCTCCCCACGGCAGACGCCGTATATAGTGACGTGTGACGTGTGATTGACTTGGTTGCATGTGCGTGCGCCTTCAAGTTCAGTTGGCACACACACACACACCTGCTATGACATTCAAAAATACTGCTATGCAAACACACTCTCACACATGCGCGCGCACGTGTGCGCACACGCATGAATGTAAACACGCGCAACTGAGCATGTACAGTCGGTGATGAGTGGCTGCACGCGCACACAGACACACCGTGGCACAGTGCACATAATTATACACGTGCACACACAAAAACATGCATCAGTGCACGCCGTGACACACACATACATGTATATATCTATACATTCGCGCACACACACACGCGCGCGCGCGCGCGCACGCACGCACACACGCACACATTAACTAATTCCTCACCGAAGTATGATCGGTTACAAAAAAAGCAAGACTTCTCATAGACCTCCCTTGATTATACCAGCAAAATTACCACTGAGGCAGCCTGAACACATCCCACATTTCCATAAATATGCAACAGGCGAGGCCTGTCCATTGCACTCCGGGCGGGTTGACCCCTGCGATCACCTCAAATGTAGGTGACTAGAGTGCATTTTTTTTTTTCGTAAGGGTGACTACGTTCGTGCTATCCCCTGCTTTTTCACTTTGTCATGGAATCAATGCCGCCTTATAATTCAGAATCTCCACAATCAGTACTTAACTATACATGTTACAGAACACGACCCTGGTCTAGTTCTAAGAAAAAGTTGCTAAAATTTGCTAAATTCATTTAAGAAGGTTTTAATGTGTTTCGCTAGGAGTCCGGCTCAGTCTATATTCATTTCCACGCCTATATGCCTTTACTCTACTTCGGTGTTGAATAGAAATTAGAATAATGACATGTGGTAATCTTAATACTGCATCCTGTGCATATCTACTGACGTGTATATGCATGAACATATATACATATGTCTTTTTCTCCGTTTAAATCAAACTAGTTTCAGTCACATTACTGGCAAATGGGTGCTAAAATAACAAATGATTGTGTATTCAAGTTTTATTTCGCCGTTACACCATGCCATTGCAAAAGCTACGCTCCACTGAGGTAACCTCCGAGTTTCCAATTCAGGCTCAGCTAGTCAGATACAGAGCCGAACATGTCACTTCACTCACAAAGTTGTGATCCTGTGCATTTGACTATGGAGTATTGCTTTTGCTATTCCTGTTGTATTAAGTTGTAACAGACTAATGATTACCTTTTTTTTCCATTTCTGTTATCGTTTTTGTTTCGTTTGTTTGAAATATTTTCGCTCTTCCTCTGTGGCCGTCGTCCTGTTATTGTCATGCTTCCTTGTTTCTCTACGACTGATTCAGTCGAAAACGTCAATGGGAATAAACTCATTGTCATTATCATTGACTTCAGCCTCTCATCCGTCTGTGTGTGTTTGCATGAGTGTGTGCATCTCCGAGTCTCTCTCTCTAACACACACAACGCACGCACGCACACACACCCATTAACAAATTCCCGACTATATGATCGTTACAAAAACAAGACTTATAGCGCTGAATCTTGTGCAGAGATAAATCTAGGCGCTTTTGCACCAGTCATTCATCACGCATGCATAACTCTAAAACTGGAGAAACTAAAGACAAGGAAGAGGCAGGGAAGGGAGGCTATTTTGGGAAGAGGTGGGTTTTAAGGCCAGACTTGAAAGAGCTGAGTCTCCTGGAGACTTGAAGCGAAAGAGGAAGTTCATTCCAATTGCAAGGTCCAGAAACAGAGAAAGAACGGCAGCCAACAGTCGAGTGTTTGAATCTGGGTATGTGTAAACAAAGTGGATCCGAAGCCGATCGTAATGAGTGAGATGGAGTGTAGAGGTGAAGGCAGCCGCAGAGATAGGAAGGGGCAGTTTTGTGAATACACTTATAACATAGAGTGCTGATCTTGTACTTTATTCGGTGTGAGACAGGGAGCCAGTGGAGATGTTGCAAAAGAGGAGTGATGTGCTCAGATCTTTTCTTTCTGAGGACGAGTCTGGCAGCAGAGTTTTTATGTGCTGAAGGGACTGAATGGATGAAGCAGGCAAACCAGACAATAGAGAGTTATAGTAGTCAAGGCGAGAGAGAATGAGAGAAACGACAAGTCTAGATGTTGCGTCAGTGGACAGATATTTCCAGATGGAACGGATGCGCTGCAGTTGACAGTAGCAGGACTGACATGTCTGACTGATAAATTTTTGCATGGACAGTGTATTGTCAAGGGCAACACCGAGGTTCCTGACTGACCTGGAAAGAGGGATGGATGTACTGCCAAGTTTGATTTTGTCATTTGTGATGGAAGACAGTTTTTGTTTAGTTCCTATGATCATTGCTTCAGTTTTGTCCGCGTTCAATTGTAACTTATTTAGAGTTATCCAGTTTTGAATGTCCAGGAAGCAGTTGGATGTTTCTTGCAAGAGTGACAACAATTTTTCAGGGGTATCATTCTTCTGGAGTCAAGTGTCATCAGTGTAAGAATGATGACTGACATTATGGCGGTTGATAATTTCAGCGAGAGGAGCAGTGTACAGTGTGAAGAGCACTGAGCCTAAAACAGATCCCTGTGGGATTCCATGTTCGATTTTAACGGGTTCAGATTGGAAATGATCAACATTGACAGACTGGAATCGATCAGTGTGATAAGATTTGAACCAGTTTAGAACAGTGCCGTTGATACCAATGTAAAATAAGACTGGAAAGGAGGATTGAATGGTCCATTGTGTCAAAGGCGGCTGACAAGTCGAGAAGAGTGAGAATGGAAATTTTTCCTGAGTTGGACGCCAGCAGTAGATTACTCAGAATGTGGAGGAGAGTGGTTTCAGTGCTGTGGTCAGCGCGATAGGCAGACTGAAATGGGTGGATCAGATTGTTGAAACAAAGGTGGTTGTTGAGCTGCTTCAGGACAGCTTTTTCAAGGAGTTTGGACAGGAATGGAAGATTAGAAACTGGTCGATAGACTTCTCATTAACCTCCCTTTAAAACCGGCAAAACTGACTGCAGCCTCTCATCTGAGTGTTTGCATGTGTGTGTGCATGTTTCTCTCTCTCTCTCTCAGGCTCTCTCTCCTCCTACATGTTCTGCATTTGGTGTCTCAGTGTGTGTGTGCACCGCACACACACACACACAAATTCTACTCTGACCACACACACACTGAGACACAGACACAAAATTAATGCACAGATACTATACGCACGCACACATGCTGACACTCTACCGCAAGTATAAGGGAGGGTAATACATAGTCTTGCATAACTTTGAAACAGTTTCTGCCGCTGGATTGTTGAAGCAGGGTTTTTTCATTTCCGACACTATTTGTTATTGGAAGGAGACACACAACTCACAGAGACACATGCAAGCATATGCACATGTATACACATACATATACACAGAGAGACAGGCCTGTGAGTAGTGAGAGAGAGAGAGAGAGAGAGGGAGGGAGCTGGGAAGGAAGATTTATAAATTTTCAATTCCCTCATAAAATCCTGCCAAAAAAACAACAAACATCAACAAACATTTGCAAAATAAAATATGTGTGTGTGTGTGTGTGTGTGTGTGTGCGTGCATGCTCGCGCGCACGTGCATGTTTGTGTGTGTGTGTACACACTCACGCACTTGAACACGACAAGAAACAAATCACTTCTTTCTCTTTTTGTCATGTTCATGAAAAGAGAACAAACACTTCAATCCGGTCACATTTATCAGGTGAAAAAATAAGAAAGACCACACGCTGGATACAATTCAAATAGAAACGGGAAGGAAGAAAAACACGATGAAAACATGATCATCATTTTAGGTAAAACAAAACCTTCACCGCACTGCTGTGGATCAGTCTATATCCTTTGTGGTGACAGCCAGTCGATGCTGATGGAGGCGACAGAAAAAACAGAAAGACCAAAATGATTCACAAACACAGTCAACAACAAAAAGATCACATGGTACTTTGACTGTCAAGATCTTACTTAGTTGGAAGTGTGTTTTTTTTTCTTCTTTTTTCCCCCCCTTTTTCCCGATTACTATCAATAAAAAATCTCAACTTCACAAGAGTTAGGATGTCAAAGATGATTTATTTGTTATGCATGATCCAGAAACACAGAAATGCAAGCGCATGCACACGCGCCACACCACACAACACTCACAAACACATGAACGCACACAGGGGCGAGCTTACTCACATACACACACACAATACACCACTACCCAAAATGTTACCAGTCTGCAGGGCTTACTGGCAACTAATAATATGTACAGCTATACTCCATACTAAGTGAAATAAACTCCAATAGGAGTTTGACATGTGCAGAACCTTACCCCCCCCCCCCCCCCCCCCTGCTTATACCAAGTAAAATGCTCCACCTCCAAAAAAACAACAAACACTAGGCACACACACATGTACATAACCTTACTTAATTTTATCTGGTATAGTTAATTTCTTATCAAAACACAGAGAACAAGAGACAGAGAGAGACAGAGAGAGAGAGAGAGAGAGAGAGAGAGAGAGATTCATACAGACAGAAAGGCAGAGAGAGAAACAGAAAGAAGAGAGAGACACACAAAGAGCGAAGAGAGTGATCATCCTGTCCAACTATTTGTTAAGACAAAAACAAATACACGTGTATTTTTCAACATGTTCAGCTTGGAACAGCACAACACATGTAAGAAATGCAAAAGCTGTGTTCATTTTGAGCTGGGATGTCATTTATTTTCAATGATGTTATAGGTTGAACGAACAGCTTAATCTGACCAGGCAACTTACAAACAACCAGCCAATTTAAAGAAAGAAAAACAAACAAACAAAAACCACAAACCACTCACCAAAGTATGCAACATGGAATTGACTTAGCCTAGCATGTTTCATGTTCACACACACACACACACACATATATATATATATATATACTAAAGCTTTCTTAAAAACAAATAAACAAAATAAACACACACACACACACACACAATCCAAGATAAGATGTGAACCCTCTTGTATGCCAGTTGAAAGCCATGTCAGCTGAAATTTCTCAAATATTTACATAGCACACAGAAAATCAGACCAGTCTTTTTTTTTTCTTTCTAAAGATGTGTATCCTCAGACTTCTTTCTATGATCCCCCACTAATTTTCTTAAGAGAGAAGACATTCTTAACATTTTTGTTGATGGGGTTGCATGGGTTGTGAATCTGGCAATTCTATGTTGTCCTCTGCATACACCAGACTTAATTTCAGACTGCAGAATTTTTACAGAAACGAGATATTCATTTAAGCAATACACACAACAGTTTTGATCGTGGAAATGGTTTCAATGATAGATTTAAATCTATCCATCCTGATCAATACATATTTTAATTCTCTATCCTTCTGCATGTATGTGAGTATGTGTATGTATGAACATGTACATGTGTACAAACTAGTGCTGTTAAACATGGATATGTGAATGTTGTCTA
This sequence comes from Babylonia areolata, assembly GCF_041734735.1. Lineage (NCBI taxonomy): Eukaryota > Metazoa > Mollusca > Gastropoda > Neogastropoda > Buccinidae > Babylonia > Babylonia areolata. Next base: position 48,538,420 of record NC_134893.1, on the reverse strand, counting down.
TGTGATGATGTAAAGCAGTACACATGCTGTCAATATTCTCACACATCACTGGAACTTAAAATTTTTTTTTTTTATCTAAACAATTCTATACCTGCTGTTCACTTTGCTGGAAGAGTGGAAAAAAAGTAACGAGTCTAACATGACACAAAATATCAAAATAACAAAGATAAATATAACACAGCAAAAGGGTTGGTCAAAGGGGACAAGAGGGAGTGGGTATAGGCAATGGGATGATATATATATATATATATATATATATATATATATAGAGAGAGAGAGAGAGAGAGAGAGAGAGAGAGAGAGAGAGAGAGAGAGAGAGAATGATCAAATTCTGCTCGACAGATTGCAAAATTTCAGACTCTTTACATCACACAACAAAATCAATATTTCAAAATGATTGTTAATCCGTTAATTCACAGATGAGAACAAGCATTAACAAATGTTACTTCAAGAAAACAGTGATACTGAGTCAGGTGGAACAGTAACTGGAAGCAGTCATGATGAACACGTGGTCATTCATTTTGACAAACAGCTGAATGGTTCATGCATTTGGCTTTCACCCATGGGTTCTGTGGTTCAGATCCTGGCAACTCCTGGTGGGTTACAGTTGGTAGTTTTTCCCTGTCTCCCTTCACAACTCATATCACGTCAATACTCTTTTTTCTATGATGTACAGTATGGATCAGATTCACACAGTAAAGATCATTTCAGCATTTGGTGGGATGCGGAAACACAAATCTTGCTTAACCTGTTCCCCCCAAAATGAAGCATAACTGCATAAATGGCATAGCAAAAATGGTCATGAGCATAAAAGACCCCTCACATAAACTAGTGACTGTGGAAAAAAACTGAGCACACTCAGTTTACCTGGTCAGTTAGAGTGCTGTAATTTTGTGATTCATCATACACATTTACATACTATTCTTACTCTCAAGAAGCTCTCTGTTCATATTTTTGTCAACTAATGTACATACACAAATCATATGACAAGGTAACACTTAAAAACAAACTTGCATTTAAATCCAAAGGAAACAATGATCTCCAATGTATCTCATTCTGAAGACAGTCAATGAAAAAATGATAACCTTGCAAAAAAAAGAAAAGGAACAACCAAACATACCACAGTACACATTTCTCTCGCAGTACACACACACACATACACACACACACATTCATTGTGCCCAAATAAGTGCACACATCACTGTATTCTCTGGACAAGAGTAACGTTCAGTTGTGGAAACATGCCAGTTTAGAACTTCTCACAGCTGTACCTCACTCAGCTGAGCACTGACACGACGACAGTACACCACCACTACAAGGTTAAGTACACATCACAAACCCCACACACAAACAGGTGCTCAAAACTAGCAGGCTGAGTGGATCCTGGAAGAACATAATTCTGTACATATCACAGCCACACCCAACAGGCAGCCAGACAACTGAACATCTGCTGCAGTCCTTCCCGCTCCACCAAGCGCTCCGAGAGAAAACCTGGCCCGACCCAATCCCAGCGGCCCGGAAGCTCTACGGAGGACTGGAGGACCTGCGACATACTGCCACCTTTGTCGAGGAGACGGGGGGAATCCATCTGATAAATGACGAACGAGACAACAACAACAGCCACACCCAATCTGGAAGTGCGTCCATTCCCATTTGAATAAATATTTTCATCATCTGCAACACACCACTCCACTCTTTCGCACCATTTCATAGTCACAGCTCTTTCTCAACTGTCAACAGTTTGCAAACAACGTAAACATAGCCCCCCCCCACCACCCCCAAAACTTTGGAACTGTTGTGGAAGGTTGGCATTTTTAAAGTTTAAAACTCTTGTAAAATTTTCTTTAATATCACAACTGTCTGAATAGATCATGCTTTTGTGCATGACACACACACACACACACACACATATAGCTCTTATTTAACTGAGAATACTTTTGTGCAGACAGTGTCAATGGATTATTTTTCACATATCTTAGACAAATGAAACTTAAAATATATTGGAAATGACCTTTTTATTGGCCATGGAGTAAGCATTACTGTTTCAGAGTTCGTGCTCAACTCTGATGTTTGCCCCAGACAATATACTAATGTAAAAGAATTCACATTGTGTGCCTGCATCTTAAAATAGCAAAATTTGTTTAATAAAACCTGATGCAGAGAGACAACATGATGCATGTGGCCAGTGTGTGTGCTGGACATCTGCCCAATGACTGGAATCCCAGCAATGCCAGGTGGATCCAAAGAGGTGATTTTTTCCAATCTTTAATGTCAACATTTGCACAGGTCTGTTTGTACCTTTGTTTCCTACATGCAGAACATCAAACAGGCATGTTAAAGATCCTATAATCCATATCATCATTCAATGGATTCAGGAAGAAACAGGCATGTTAAAGATCCTATAATCCATATCATCATTCAATGGATTCAGGAAGAAACAGGCATGTTAAAGATCCTATAATCCATATCATCATTCAATGGATTCAGGAAGAAACAGGCATGTTAAAGATCCTATAATCCATATCATCATTCAATGGATTCAGGAAGAAACAGGCATGTTAAAGATCCTATAATCCATATCATCATTCAATGGATTCAGGAAGAAACAGACATGTTAAAGATCCTATAATCCATATCATCATTCAATGGATTCAGGAAGAAACAGGCATGTTAAAGATCCTTTAATCCATTTCATCATTCAATGGATTCAGGAAGAAACAGACATGTTAAAGATCCTATAATCCATATCATCATTCAATGGATTCAGGAAGAAACAGGCATGTTAAAGATCCTATAATCCATATCATCATTCAATGGATTCAGGAAAAAACAGACATGTTAAAGATCCTTTAATCCATTTCATCATTCAATGGATTCAGGAAGAAACAGGCATGTTAAAGATCCTATAATCCATATAATCATTCAATGGATTCAGGAAAAAACAGGCATGTTAAAGATCCTATAATCCATATAATCATTCAATGGATTCAGGAAGAAACAGGCATGTTAAAGATCCTATAATCCATATCATCATTCAATGGATTCAGGAAGAAACAGGCATGTTAAAGATCCTTTAATCCATTTCATCATTCAATGGGTTCAGGAAGAAACAGGCATGTTAAAGATCCTATAATCCATATCATCATTCAATGGATTCAGGAAAAAACAGACATGTTAAAGATCCTATAATCCATATCATCATTCAATGGATTCAGGAAGAAACAGGCATGTTAAAGATCCTTTAATCCATTTCATCATTCAATGGGTTCAGGAAGCACCAGCATACTCATCATGCACCTGCCCAGTGAAATAGAGTACGGATGCCTAAATGACTGTGTAAAAAATTATCATACATGAAAAGCTCAGCTGTAAAAATGAGAGAACATGGGAGTTGCAGCCAATGAAATCTTTCCATTGTTAGCTGGAGTGAGGGTCCCCCAAAAAACACACCCATAACTGTTATTTGCCCTTAAATCAATCCACTTTCTTGTGACAGTCGAAGACATTTGAAGTAGCTCTAAGATCTGATTTAGAAATGACCTTGAGGACAGTGACGGTCAGGGGGTGAGAATTTAAGGATAAGAATGAACATGTTTATATTCTTTATTCTATGCAAACAATATCCCATGTGAACAGTTACTGCAACAAGCATTCCTACATTTCTTTTCCTGCACAAGCAGAAATTCTGCACAATACAGATCCAAAGAACAGCAACAAAGACAACACAACAACAACCCCAACATCAGACAACTTGACCAGAAGAGCAAAAGCTAACAAGTCATAAAATTCAACTGGGTTGGGCCTTTCAATGACCCCTCTCCCCCTGATGAGCCCCCAAACAGATACACACAATTCAGACTGTCACAAAACATTCCTTCTTTCTTTCTTATCAGTTTCATTACAGTATAACAGCTTGTTTATGACAAATTTACTTAACTACCTTGCCTCACATAATGAGGAAATAAATCTTCCATTTCAGTAGATTTTTTATTTACATCCAATGGAGAGTGCTTTGCTTAAGAAAAGTACTCACATAATTTAGAAATAAATCTTCCATTCATGTAGCTTTTATCTACATGCACTGGAGTGTTTTGTTTTAGGGAAGACGGTCTGTTTAAGTGCTCCATTTAATGTCTGCACAATGAAAGCAATATATAAACACTTCACAAGTAATTTCAATCTGAAATTGCACACCAAAAGAAGAGAATTAAAAAAAAACCAAAAAACACTTGGACTCTACATGAACGCTTCATTCTTAAATGAACTAAGCGTAAAAGACATATTTAGAATAATAAAGGCATGTTCAAGTTGTTCTTTTTAATTTGAAAAAAAGAATCAGTTTAAGGATGAAATTCTAGTAAGAAAATGTTGGGATGGTGAGTGGGTTTTTAAGCGATGAGGAAAAAGGGGCAGGTGGGGGAAGGGAGTGGGTGGGTGGTTGGGGAAGAGGGCCAGAGGCACATGAGGATGGAAGGGTGGCCATGCTCAAGACAAATTGATGCAAAGCAACACCAGCATTTTGTATTGCGCATATATTATTACTTCTGAAAGCTGTTGTTCTTACTCAGATACTTTTAAGACAAGCACATTCTTATTACTACCATGCTTGATTTTTTTTGTTTTATCTAAACTGAAGGTGATGGTTTACACTCTCAGAAAAGAAAATATCACAATTTCAACCGACATCATTTTATGTTCAATGACATTTAAAACTAACACTCCCTTGTCGTGTAGAACAGCCCATTTATAAATGAAAATTAACAGTTGTCTACAGGGAACAAAAGTACTCCTGATAGTGGTATGGATCACAGAATGGATTATAAATAGACAAATGTATAAAATGAGATGTAATGCACAACCCTGAAAAGGCAACATTTATAATACACATGTACCCACATGACATGCATCTGGCAAACAGACAGGCAGGCACACATCCATATCCATAAACTGACATAGTATACAAATACAGACTTGTAAAATAAAAAATAAATCATCTTAGGAATATGTATGATATTGCACATTCTGGAACAAGTATGAAGTATGTTGATCAAAGTATATCTTTTTAATATAAAAATCAACCATTTGTGATGAAAATGCCTCCCAACAACAACCCCCCCCCCTCCACCCGCACATACACATTTAGGACCCTGTCTTTTAGCTATATCTATAATAACAGAACGAAATATAATAATGAAGAAAGTCTTATTTTTTGATTGTTTTGTTTAAAGAAGTAAGCCCATATCATTTATTACAAAAGTAAAAAAAACAAAAAAAAACATACTGAGATTGGATATCACATGCATATTGTCAGACAAGTCTTCCTCTCTATCGATCAATTCCTTCATCTGCATGTCTTTCTCAGCTAAGAACATTCAATGGAAGCAGAAACACAAGCAAAGTGACCGCAAGAGAAGACCAAACTGACAACATGACAGTGACTGCAAAGAAGACCAAACCAAAAACGTTGTAGTTGCTTCAAAGACAACCACAGGACTTACAGCAATCGGAACAATGGAAGAACAAGTCATCCTATGATATGGTGACGGTGCCGTGCTCCCAAGGGAAAAGAGACAGTGTGTAGGGTGGAGTCTAAGCCATTTCTGCACAAAGCCGGGTTTGATGGAGGATGTGTCAAAGGCAGCTGGTCCCTCAGAACAATGGGTGTGCATTGTAGGTCGCTCCAGCTGTACAATCCACCAATGTATGAATCACATGTCTGATAAAAATTGTAAAGAAAATACTACCAGATCAGTCAACAACAATAACTCAGTCAATAAAAAAACAAACAAAAACAAACAAACAAACAAACAAACAAACCCCTCCCCCCCAACTCAGTCAATAACAGTAGACTCCACTGTGTAACAATGTTTATCACCAAGCGTAGTTTTGTAAGAGTTGATGAAGTACAAGATAACAAGGAAAGGAATATTCAGAGAGAATGCCTGAAGCAGCTTGTCGACATAAGGAAGTAATCAAACAAGTTCCATGTTTGACAAGACAAGGCTCCCATCTCTTCAAATTAGAAGTGATGAATATGATGATAAAGTGAAAGCCCATCCAACATGGACAAATTTGTTTGTCCATTGGAAGCAGAATCATATGAACTGCACTATCCAGCCCACTGTGTCCTCTTGACATCTTTCGTAGTTGTTTTACTAACCAATGATGCCAGATCCACATGGTTTGCAAGTACTTGTACCTTTCACATACTGATATATAATACAAGTATCTTTCTGTGCATAGAGTGAGATACTGTTAAGGAACTGATCAGGGCATTCGATGGCTCAGCACATGAACACTGCAAAAAATACAAACATTTTGAATTCTAAGGATGTTGTTTTGACAGCAAAGCACACACCAGCACACTATAACATCTGATGCACAAACGCACACAGAATGACAAAGTATAACATTTTTTAGGGCAATATAACAAGCATACATTTTTTTCCTTACAGCCTGTAAATATTTGTGCTCACAGACATGCATCAATGCACTGAATGTGGCCCACATCAGCTTGACAAAAGACACACAACATGTACACAGTTTCAAGCAGTAATCAATGGTCTGTCTTGTATCATCACTCTGAATTCATTGCATGAGCAGCTTGCTGTATCATATTACGTAGATTTTTTTTGTTAATACTTTCATTGGTAAAGTGTCATGCTATTACCATTGTTTATAACTTAAAAAAAAGTTATAAAATAATGTTAACCTTTTTCCTAAAAAAAGATGAAGATGGCATGCTGATTAATCTTTTAACTAAATGATCACAAGGGGATGGGGGGGGGGGGGGAGACATTCTGTGAGCAAGAAAGGAAATGTTTAGATGTTTTTCCACATATCAATGGCATGAGATGTACTTTAAAAAATAACCCTTAAATATCTTATTCAGCTGATGACGGAAGCTGAGGAATCCTTGGAGCCTTCTAATTGAGAACCAGTATCCAACGTTTCTTCCAAGCTTACACAATGAAGGCATAAGCAATCAGTGAAGACATGACCTTGATGACAATGTGCAAAACTGTCACAGAGAGAATACAAAGTATGTTTGATCAAATACAACAGAAGACAGCCATTTCCCTGAGCTGTGATCATCTACCCATCCCTTCTGTTCATGGCACAATGAAGTGTAGACATGCTGACTGAATGATGCCACTGGAAACAGAGACAGAGAGATAGACAGAGAGATAGACAGAGAGAGAGAGAGGGAGATGGAGTGAGATAGAGGAAAAACATTAACCTGCCATAATCTTTGCAGATAAACTGCTACTGAAACATGCGTCAAAGAAAAAGGAAAAGTGAGAAACAGACTCAGTTCAATGACTGTAAATAACTTAAGTAATATTGGATTCAATGCTTGTAAGTAACACGAGTAACATTTCAAACGAAACATAATAAGAACCAAAGCATGGAAACGTTCTGCCTGGCAATTCACACCAGAATTTGAAAAAAAACAGTCACACCTTTCTTTCAGGCAGGAGGAAAACGAACAACCCCCACTCCTCACTCACACACAGTGACACATGGCAAGACCACTCCTCACTCACACACAGTGACACATGGTAAGACCACTCCTCACTCACACACAGTGACACATGGTAAAACCACTCCTCACACACACACACACAGTGACACATGGTAAGACCACTCCTCACTCACACACAGTGACACATGGTAAGACCACTCCTCACTCACACACAGTGACACATGGTAAGACCACTACACATTCATACACACAGTGACACATGGTAAGACCACTCCTCACACATACACAGAGTAGCACATGGTAAGACCACTACACACTCACACAGAGTGACACATGGTAAGACCACTACACACTCACACAGAGTGACACATGGTAAGACCACTCCACACTCACACACAGTGACACATGATAAGACCACTCCTCACACACACACACACAGTGACACATGGTAAGACCACTCCTCACTCACACACAGTGACACATGGTAAGACCACTCCTCACTCACACACAGTGACACATGGTAAGACCACTACACATTCATACACACAGTGACACATGGTAAGACCACTCCTCACACATACACAGAGTAGCACATGGTAAGACCACTACACACTCACACAGAGTGACACATGGTAAGACCACTACACACTCACACAGAGTGACACATGGTAAGACCACTCCACACTCACACAGTGACACATGGTAAAACCACTCCTCACACACACACAGTGACACATGATAAGACCACTCCTCACACACACACACACACACACACACACACACACAGTGACACATGGTAAGACCACTCCTCACTCACACACAGTGACACATGGTAAGACCACTCCTCACACACACACACACACACACACACACACACACACAGTGACACATGGTAAGACCACTCCACACTCACACAGTGACACATGGTAAAACCACTCCTCACACACACACAGTGACACATGATAAGACCACTCCTCACACACACACACACACACACACACACACACACAGTGACACATGATAAGACCACTCCTCTCACACACACAGAGTGACACATGGTAAGACCACTCCTCACTCACACACACAGTGACACATGGTAAGACCACTACACACTCACACACACACAGTGACACATGGTAAGACCACTACACACAAACCTAAAACTCACAGACCTACTGCGTAACTCAATGACGAGCAAGGAATCACTTGAAGGTCTCTAAGTCCCACAGCATCACACTAATCAACAACAGCAGTAATCGTCAGCTAAGCACTGGCACGACCATGCTCACGACGTGAAGGGAGCTCACTGGACTCAACGAGATCAAGATGAACTCAAAACAGTTTGTCCATACTCACTGATTGCAAATGGAGCAGTGTCTGCCCCATCATGCCATAAAAAGTTTCTTCAAGCACACACTTTTGGCAGAGAAGAGGAGCGTGAGCCCTGGTACGCACATGGATGAGTCAGTCTCAGGCAAACACTTCACATTAGCTATCCACATTGTCGAACACTTGGCACTGGGATGGCGGAACACAGAATGTGACCAACCTTGGTCGTTTTACAGGACTTTCTCTCACGTGATCCGTAACAACTCACAGCAGTCATGTGGCATGCATGTGAAAGATCCAAGAACGTTTTCTCCTTGTCCGTTCAAGACCTAGTCAGTTAAGGCATGTTTTGATTTCATGGGTGTTTGATGAGCTCCTGATTCCAATTTTATTAGTCTGCGCATGCACACACACACACACACACACACACACACAGGCGCACATATATCATCTTCATCTATCAACCTGTAAACTGTTCCATTACTGTTTTTACCCTTTTATCAATAGAAATCTAAGTCATATTATTTTTCTATACACATGTTTATCTGTTACTCTAAATTCATAACAGATTTTGAAAGAAAGGTTGATATTTCTATTCAGTTCTGTTTCTGACCTTGCTGACAACTTTAATTCCTAATGCCTTAACTTCAGCTTGTTTCCCTTTCTTTTCTCTAGTTTTCCCATCAGTACCTCAAGGATTCAAGGAAAACAAATTGCACCAAATCTCTGCTGATGACATAAATCATAATCCAGAGATGGACAACAAGTCCTCAAAAGACAATCCACAACCATCTCCATCACAAGTATACATAGTGTACAATTAACCATGCTGTTTGTAATCAAATGATCTTCCTCAAAGACAGTTAAAATACTGTCATGATTTCAAAGTACAAAACAGAAGAACTCCAACAAACAACCCAAAGGTCTAAAACATTCCTCATCTCACTTAAACTGAACATTTCAATGCATTGCTACACGAGGCAAGAATTTCTAAAATAAAACAATGAACCTGCTTGGCAGGTCTATCAACCATGTCAGGTTGCTGTCAGTCATGCCCTATCTGCCTCCTCCCACCTCCCCCACTCCCCCCAAGAGGAATTCCTCCTGGAAAGACAGACCACCAAGTTGAAGCACCAGTTAAGACATGGTCAGCATGTGACACCAAACAGCATTTCAAATTCCTGTACCATTCCATCAAGCACATCGTCTTTGATTCAGTAACATGTTTCTCCGTGCCTTATCTTTTTTATTCCGCACACTGCCTGAATATGTCCTTTGTTGGCAGTACATGTCCCCAGCAGCCTTTCCATGAGTGCGCCCTGGGTACCTTCTCCAATATCTAACACACAGTGGAAGTGCTGGTCATGGTCAGTGGGTGCCAGCTTGCCCCAGACTGAATCACGTCTCTGTCTCATGCCGAGAGTTTTTGCCTCCTGCTTTCCTGCGTGGCAGCGGCTGTTGATGGGTCTTTTTGGTGGCGCTGGCGTCGGCGTCGTTGTAGCTGAATGGCTGGAAGCAGAACACCTGCACACGACAGTTATGTCTCAGCATCAGTATCAGTATCAGTAGCTCAAAGAGGCGTCACTGTGTTTGGCCAAATCCATGTACACTACAGATGCCTGACCAGCAGCGTAACCCAATGCGCTTAGTCAGGCCTTGAGGAAAAATACAAAATAAAATAACCACCAACAACAACAAAAAAAAAAAGAAAAAAAAGGATAAATAGATAAATAAAAAAATAACAGATAAATATATAAAAATACTACTACTAATAATAATAATATTTATAAGGCACAAAATCTTGAATAAGTCAACTCTAGGCGCGTGCACACACACACACACACACACACACACACACACACACACACAAAGACAACAATGATGATAAATAAGCAAATAAATGTAAAACATGCAGACACACGTTCACACATACACACACACATAACAGATATACAACAAACATGCAGTTTCATAGATATGAAAGCACGATCAAATACACATAAACGTACATGAGCACCAACACACACACACACACACATTACCCTGCACCCCCCCTCCTCCACACACTCATTTCTAGGCTACACATCGCAGCTTCTACTCTGTTTACATTAAAAGCATCAAGTACTTCAGGCACCGGAGGAAATAGGGTCCCTGTGCCATTCATACATAGCACCTGAGAGAATATAATCTCTGGTGTTGTCACCAGGTACTTCAGGCACTGGGGAGATTCTGTTCTGATGTTTGCAACTATTTATAGAAATATTTTCATTCTTGACCACGTTACAATGTTTACATGCATAATTTGAATTACATTTGAATGTCCTCCTGACAGAGAGAGAGAGAGAGAGAGAGAGAGAGAGAGAGAGAGAGAGAGAGAGAGAATACAAATATAAATGGCCAAGCTCCTTGTGAAGGGTGTGTACAGACAACTTTAATCCTGCCATCATTTTTTTTTTCAAGAAAATGTAATGTCAGCACAATTATGAGAGAGAGAGAGAGAGAGAGAGAGAGAGAGAGAGAGAGAGAGAGACAGAGACAGAGAGACAGAGAGAGAGAGAGAGAGAAGGAGAAGAAGCAGAAGAAAAACAGGAAGAAAAGGATGAGAAGGATTTGCAAATAGGACTGATGTCTTGTGGTCATCGTTATGACGGTAAACACATGAACCCAATAATACAGGGACTGGGAGGAGCACAATCATGACGAAGGGATGACTCAGCTTCCATCCCCTGATATCTTACATGGTCTGAGGGTAAAAGCTTGAAGTCTTCTGGAGGGTTAGTGATGACGTAACGTTTGGAAGACAGGGTTTTGGCTGTCCCACTGGTGTCTCGGAACCGATAGAGACCAAAACATAGAATGCCGTAAGTCCGTAATGCATAGACAAACAGGTCTCCATACTTGCTGCCCTCCTGGGGGAAAAAACACAGGAAGGAAAAAATGGTGTCAGGCACATGAAAAACAAAATCAGTTACAAACATAACATTTTACAAAAAAAGTCTTTACTTGATATATCATCTACACATGTCTGAGTGTGTGAAGAGATTTGACTGATCTTACTCTGTCTGTGTTTTTATACAATACGTAAGTGGTCATTGTTTTCATGATATCTTTAAAGACAAAAATCAACCAGAAACTTACAAGAAGATATTCATGATATGTGTTAATGGAAGCTTCCATGACAGATAGTCAAATTTCACAAAAAGCTGATGTGTACGAACACATCACAACCAGTCATACTGTCAAATGTGGACACATGGACTGACTAACCCACAATATTAGAAAACACACTGACTGCATAAAAACAATGCACAGTTCTCTCATAAAATATGCATCTGAAAACCTAAAAACAACAAAAATAAAATCACTACATTTTTGGAAAAAACAAAGGAACTGGAAGGAAAGTCAACGAATGATCCTTTCAAAGATTCAAAGAAATTTAATCCCTTTGCCCCTTTTGGGGTGTGGAGGATACAATAACAATACATACTCATTGAATCACAACTTCAGTCCAATGATGTCTCCGAAACACGCAAAAACGCACACCCACGCAAGCACACACACACACACACGCTAATGATGATTTGCAACAAAACAAATAAAATTTAAATGTACTGACAAGTATGTTTTAGATGTAACAAAAGTTTTCCATGCATGCCCCCCCCCCCCACCCTCATGTTCTTCACTGACAACCAACACAGACAACTGTGAAAATCTCACACAGATAAAAGTGCGACACTATGCACACCCTTAGACAAAACTGGATATTTTTTCCCTCACCACAGCCCAATGTTATTTCAAAAACAAACAAACAATGCACAACTATTAAAAAAACAAAAAAACATACAACAACATAAAAAAAAGAACAAAACAAAAAACAGCCAGCCAATCAGTCAACCAACCAAAACCAGCAAAAGTACAAAAACCAAACCAAACAAGCCAACAGAAATGTCATACCCCAAACTGGCTCAGAAGCCCCTCAAACAGAGACAGCTGGGACACACGACATCTGTCCCGATTGGCCAGAACAGCAGGTGTACAGTAGCCTCCCCTCATTCCTGCTCCCTCCGCTAATATCTGCTCCAGCTCTGGTGTGGCGCCACCAGTTATCAGGGTGCGGATCAGTGTCAAGGCATTGTCATTGAAGTAGCTCTGCCATGAAAGAATGTGCAGATAGTGTTAACAATGTGTACGAGAATAATTTACCTTGGCGAATATTTTAGATAACAGTAACAGAAGCAGTGGCAACAGCTATTGTGGCATTCATCAGTCTTGTGAGACCACCTAGTTGACTAGAGCCATTTACCTGTACTTTTTTTCTGTGTCTGACAACAATGTGACATCGATCAAGGACTTCTCCTTCTTCATCTTTGTTCGTGGGCTGCAACTCCCACGTTCACTCGTATGCACACAAGTGGGCTTTTACGTGTATGACCGTTTTTACCCCGCCATGTAGGCAGCCATACTCCGTTTTCGGGGGTGTGCATGCTGGGTATGTTCTTGTTTCCATAACCCACCGAACACTGACATGGATTACAGGATCTTTAACGTGCGTATTTGATCTTCTGCTTGCATATACACACGAAGGGGGTTCAGGCACTAGCAGGTCTGCACATATGTTGATCTGGGAGATCGGAAAAATCTCCACCCTTCACCCACCAGGCGCCGTCACCATGATTCAAACCCGGGACCCTCAGACTGACAGTCCAATGCTTTAACCACTCGGCTATTGCACCCGTCTATCGATCAAGGATAAGACTGATGATTTCTCTTTCAGTCTGATAGAGCTACACTGCCTCCAAAATGACATGCAGGAAAATGTGTCCATTTCCAAATATTCCCTAAGTCTGATTCCAGACTACAGTCTGAAGAATCTAATGCCCAGTTCTATTATGTCTGGAAAGGACAACTATTGACAAAAAAAGCAAACATTCTAAAGCATGTCTTCAAACTAAAAATATAAGAAGACCTACAGAGAATTTGGAAAAAAAAATTTCATTCTCTTATTTCTTATTCTTTAAAAAAAATTTTTTTTTTTACAATCATTTCCCTTTTTTTGTCCTTTTGTTCATATTTTACTGGACTCTACATTTTCATAACAGTTTTTCACTTTCACTTCCAGGTCTGAGCTAGCTGAAAAGATTCTGAAGTGGAGTTCATCGCAAGTGTGAATTTCTTGAACAGATTCTGGGGACAGAAGATTATCCAACTATTTCTGATCTCTCTCTGTGGACGTGCACAGTTTTGTGTGTTTACTACAATGCCTGCAAGCAGACAAACAAGAAACATACTCACAGTGCTCATGAGCGAGTCCAGCACACTGACAGCGAAGGCGGTACCACAAGCAAAGGGCTGAGTCATGTACAGCTCCGTCTCCGGGTCATCGTCATCATCCTGATCCAGAAACTGCACGTTGGAGTCATTGGCTGAAACACACAGACACACCTGATACTGTGTCTGCTACTGACATGTAGCCTATTGAAGAATAATATGCATGTAACATGTGATATTTAAATGCTTGCTGATTTATAAATATTCATTTTTGATGAAAATAATATTCATTTTTCTATTCATTCATTTCATCAATCTTCTGAAGATCAAAAGTGGACATGTATGCTGTTATATCAAACAAAACAAACACACAAACAAGCAAAAAATATTAAACAGCAAACAGGTGCAGCATCTGTTGATGTATAAAGGAACACAACTTCAAGCCACTGTTGCTTATGTAGTGTTTCCTATCAGCTTGCTCACAGGTAAATCAGAGGTACAGAGAAACACAGAAACTTTCCCAATAAATGAATTATATGCGAACACACACGTACAAGTACATATACATACAAACACCAAGTGATTACATCAATCAGTCCACACACAAAGTATTGTCTTTTATTGCAATGATTTTTGTTAGAACAGATTTCTCTGTGTGAAATTCATGCTGCTCTCCACGGGGAGTGTCCCACCACAGTGCAGCGGTACCCTTTTTTTCAGACTGCAAGTGTATTAGTTTACTGCAGGGCAACCCCTTTTTTTGCCATGGGTTCTTTTTTGTGCACTAGGTAAGTGTTGCGCAGGGGACCTCGAAAAATCGCCTCACCCCAAAAAATAGTACTCAGACCACCACTCAAGGTCTGGTGGAAGGGGAAGTAATACTCCTGGTCCATGCATGGGTCTAAAACCCATGGACAATCAGCTCTCTTTTGGGGGGTGGGTGGGGCATGGGTAGTGGGTGGGGGTTGTCATCCAAAATTACTCTCAGTGAAAAGACATGAAATCTAAGAACAACTTGCTACCTAACTGAGTGAACTACCACTATACCATCCCTTCAAGTACAAGGCCACCGCTCCATATACACACTATGGGGACCACCACAACGCCGACTATCCTAAAGCTCCCCTGACTGAGAGAGTGGGGATGTAACTTTGGAAAGACACTCTCAACTACAATAAAAGTCTGGCCCAAATAGTCAGGACAGCAGCTGCTTCCTCTGCTGTTCTGATGGTCGATATTTGGACATGACTGACTACATCATACCACTTCATATACCAGGCCGCCACCCCACAAATACACCATGTAGCTATGAATAGCTGTGTACCCAGTTCTGTGATCAGCGGGATGTTGCAGCCAGAAGGAGAGTCTCGCCGTGCCATGGACACATTGCTGCCCATTGAGAAACCAGCTGGCATGAAGGCTGAAACACACAGAGTTCTTAGCCAACAAAGTGAATAAAACTGATAATTCACAGTCACCCTCCTGATATAGCACATTCATCCTATTTTGGTAGCACGCAAAGCGCTTTTACATTAAAAATATGCACAAAAATGCATTCACCTATAAGGAACAATAACATAAAATACATTAAAAGTACAGATAAAATATAATTGCCATGAGTGGTGAAGAGAAAGCTCATTTTCTTTGAAAGAGAGAGAACACATTCACCTTACAATGTACAAATTACAGCCTTTCACTCAATGATATAAACTGTACATAAGCTCACACCATGTGTAAACACACACATGAACCAAAAAAATGGGACACACTTTACCAACCTAAACACACCCACACTTGCATGCACAATGACACCAGTGTGCAAAATGCACAAGGGAACACCCTGTAGGAAAATATTCAGGTTAAAAAAAACCCACAGCTTTATAAAACACAGCACTGAGAGCTGAACAGTCTACAAATAAAGTAAAAACAGTGACAAAAGGCACAGCAAATCACCAGGGGCAGGAGCTGTGGGAGGCAGGAGGCCCAGGCTGTCATCGAAGGTCATGGCCTTGATATTGAGGGAGCAGAGGATGGCCTCCTTGTCCACCAGATTGGGGTCATCCAGGTTCTTGTCTTTGGCTGACACGATGACGCACATGTCGCACAGGTTGATGTTCACCGCCCGCAGGTTGGCCCGGTTCAACGGGGACCCCTGCCACACACATGTTCTTGAAAAACGTGTTTAGTTTGTGTAGGATGCTTCCGGATGTATTTTCTGATGGTGTTGTTCACACTGTGTTCAATCAATGCCAGTGCATTAATTCACACAAGCACACACACACACACACACGCACACACTCATATACGTATACATATGCAGACACATATGTGTGTGGGGAGACGAGTGGGGACGGGGGGTGGGGGGGGAGGGAGAGGAAGTGACAGCGTATGTGTGTGTGCATGAGTGTATGTGTGTGAGTGTGAGTGAGTGTGTGTGTGTGAGTGTGTGTGGAGTGTGTGTGTGTGTGTGAGTGAGAGTGTGTGTGTGTGTGTGTGAGTGAGTGTGTGTGTGTGTGTGTGTGTGTGTGTGTGTGTGTGTGTGTGTGTGTGTGAGAGAGAGAGAGAGAGAGAGAGTGTGTGTGTGTGTGTGTGTTTGTATGTGTGTGTGTGCATGTGTGTGTTTGTATGTGTGTGTGTGAGTGTGTGTGTGTGTGTGTGTGTGTGTGAGTGTGTGTGTGAGTGTGAGTGTGTGTGTGTGTTTGTATGTACTACAGCTAGCGAGAAGACAGAGACACAGAGACAACAAGGAAACAGATGGACAGAGAGAGAGAGAGAGAGAGGGAGGTGACAAACAGAACCGTGAAAGTTTCTATTACATTCCAGTGAGCACAGAAACATGTTGTACAAACAGAAGATTACTCTGTAACAGTGATATACCTATGAGTTAGTACTCACAAACATAAAAGTATTATGCTCTTGCTGTTGAAATATTAGCTTGTCATAATACTTCAAAATGCATATAACATTCCTATCACATTTACCAGGTAATTCCCTTAAAACATTTGTCACACAACACTGTAATTCTGCCAACATTATAGGACAACACTGCTCTAAAAGAAAGAGGAAAAAATAATCTTCACTGCTGGAAAATAATCAGTAATGAGTGTCTAAAAATAAATACTGAGGGTGTGGGGGTGATGGTGGTGAAAATATAAACATAATTTTCAGTGTTGGAAAATAAACAATAATGTCTAGAAAAATGTTAAAAATCTGACTGAAAGAAAAAAAAAAAAACAATCACTGTTCTACCCAGTCTAGCATACCGGCAAGATAGACAGCTTGGGGAAGTTTTGTAAAGTTTTCCACTCTCTCTGCAAGTAGTCCAAGTTTCCGACAATGACACAGTGCTTCAGCTCATTGTAGTGGAAGTTGCTGGCCCTGAGGGGCATCACCAAGTTTCGCAGACCAATCAGAGGAGAGCTGGCATCGGCAAACAGACACACCACCACGTGATTGGCCAAGCCTGTCAACATGGCCTGATTGCGGTCCTGGAAATATAACCAAAAAAAATATAGTGATATTTCTTTTGTTGTATGAGTTTGAATAACACAACCAAGCTGGTATTTTCATTGCCCATTTTAAAGTGTTTACATCATGGTGATATGTGTGTAGTGTTGAACAGGTCATTTTCCCCTACCTTTCTGGAATCATTATCCCTCTTGGCCATATCACCTGACGCTAATCCTGGATGTAATTAACAAACATAAGTTGTTGTTTTTTTCTTATCATTAATTTATTGATCAGTATTATATCAAACATCTCAGTGAAAAATTTTCCCCTTCAGTATTTCAATCAACACAGTTGCTTGAATAATAATTGTACACTAAACTAAAAGTACCCTGCTAATTTTCTTTTCTGATAACATTGCATGGTTGTGACATGATGCTTATTTTCCCCTTTGAAACATAACTCAGTATCTTTGCAAATTGATTGCAAAATAACAGTTCAGTGTGTTACATG
The DNA here is from genome assembly GCF_041734735.1 of Babylonia areolata. Taxonomy (NCBI): domain Eukaryota; kingdom Metazoa; phylum Mollusca; class Gastropoda; order Neogastropoda; family Buccinidae; genus Babylonia; species Babylonia areolata. The sequence goes on along the minus strand of NC_134893.1, from coordinate 48,520,377 downwards.
TGTCCATAATATCATGCAATGTTCTGTTAAATTATACAAAGAAAATAACTTTCTCAGCAAGGGAGGGGAAAAAGAACAAAAACAAATTAATTAAAGTACCTCAGTTTGTGCCATCAATCATATTCACTGTTTTGACAGCTGACAGATAGAAATTCACAGCCTGAACTACATAATACATCAAAGACACAACTTTACAGTTGATTTATTGTACTTTTTGTTGTAAATTTTCTTCCCCTCTCCCCCCTTTTGGTTGGTGTGATACAGGTGATGGTCCGACACTCACCATGAGGACTTCATGGATGGGGTGGTCAGCACACCAGTGGAACATGCCCGTGGAGTCAAACTTTCTGGGCTCCTCTGCCTGTCCGTCAGCCTGGCCCATCAACGAAGGCAGGGGAGGGTAGTCTCGTGAAGAGTCCTGCTGACCCAGTGCTGTGGTCCGACCACTGACGGGGCTGTTTAAGGTGAGAAAAGAATCGGGGATCTTACATTACCTGTACAAACGACAATGCAGCAGTTACACATTGAGCACTGACACAATCTTGCACTTGTTCAGAGACTTTAATCACAGTTAGCAACAATAACCTCACAAGCCCAGAGCCACATTGCTCAGGTTGCAGTTTCAGACTTTTTGTCTCCCTTCATGTGGGCTTTTCCACAAAATAAACTTGTAAAAATCATTGAGCTGGCTGAACAGACTCCAAGATGGAGCTGACAACTGGTGAAAACAACCATTGACAAACTGTTTGTGAAATTCTGATCTTTCTTTTCTTATGTGTGTAAGAATCAATTATCCTCTTCCTTTTTCTTTTTTTGTGTGTAGCAGAACCAATGATCATTATCCCTATCCATTTTCATGCATGACATGCATGGACCTTTTTCAATCCTCACACTCCAGTTCAGGCAGATGTGGTAGCAGTTTGAAACAGGCAACCTTTTTAACTTAGCCAGAATGATGACAATGGTATAAAAAATATAAAAAACACACAAAAAAACACAGATGATAACAATATTATTACCACTATGGAAATCTACACAGTGCTTCAACCCTTCATACTTGAGTAGCTCCGAGCACATATGAAAATGCACAAACCTATTCTGTGAAAGAAAGCAAACAAAAAAAACAAAAACAAACACTTGTCACCCTCAATACAAAGCTATTTAAAAGAAGAAAAACACCCCACTGCTGACACTCAAAATACACACTTTATACGTACAGTATTGATGAAGCAGCCGTGGCTAGAACAGCAGCAGCTCGAGGACTGTCTGTTTTGGTGTGAGATGTCTTCTCCTTCTTATCTGATCAACACAGTCACACACACACAGAGCCAACAATGAAGCCATGGGCAGTGTTCAAAGTCTAAAGAGGGCACGTTGTTGAAACATATAGTCAAGCACATTACTATTCCTTCATAACTGATTTCTCGGTGTGAAATCTGGAAGATTCAGGGAGACAATTCAATGTGCATTATACCATTCCATCATAACACATTTCTCTGCATGAAATTTGGGTAAATCGCCCCAGGAACGAAGTGTCATCAAAATCCAGCACCATCTGTTTTCTTCTCTCACTTTTACTGACTCTATCATCTCTCACCAAATACCAGCACCCAGAGCATCACACAATTCCTAGTGGAGAAAGGAGTAGGAATCTTGATCTTGACAGGAATCAAACCTAGGACCCATGATTCCTTTTGGTGCGCTCTGTCCATATAGGCACTGCACACCACTGCTGATGATAATCATCAACCTTGAAAGCAAACAGTTCACTGGAATGCAGCCTGGCTGTCAACCACAAAATTACTAGATGTGTGTTATCTTCGATGTGCCTGATCAAAACACTTGATTGACACAACAGCTGGCTCTCTTTCACATCATGTAACATAAATTATTAAAAAAAAAATATATATACAGTTTTAAATAAGGAAGTTTACATGTAACCTGTGTGTTTAACCATGTTCTCCTTCAGTTGCCCACATCATTTGGTTAGCAAAAGCTAATGTGCTTTCATTTACTGTAACAAATGTGATGAAAGGCCTCAAAATCCAAGTCCTACTTTTGTGTGTGTGTGTGTGTGTGTGTGTGTGTGTGTGTGTGTGTGTGTGTGTGTGTGTGTGTGTGTGTGTGTGCATCTGTGCACGCATGTGTGTATGCAAGGATGCATGTGAAGCATGACAAAAACATTTTGAGTTGCAAGTGAAAGTGATTAGATTATACCTGCAGCAGATCATAGTCCAAACCATACATGACAAAAAACAGTCAGCTTACCTTCTCCAGTTAGTGGTTCAGTCCTCTGCAGAGCTAAGGAAAAAACATGACAGCATTTAAAAAAAGATGAAAGAAAATGTGTGTGTGTGTGTGTGTGTGTGTGTGTGTGTGTGTGTGTGTGTGTGTGTGTGAATGAACATGTGTATGGCATTGGAGATTGTCTGCATGTGTAGTAAGCCAGGTAGTAAACTAGTGAAAGCTAAGTGACAAGAGTTCAAAGATTTCCCGAAATTACTACTAAACTAAGAATTTTAGTAATTTCAGGAAATCTCTGATGGCCACAGTGGTTACACAAAATAACTAAAATTTTCAGGGGTTTCATGAAATCACTGGCTTCACAATCTCAGTGCAACATAGATAAATATATGAGTAAGTAGAGATGCTTTTCATTCGCAAACAAGAACTACAAACCTAAAGCTTTTTGACCACTGAATCTTCACATGAAATCAATTTGTATGTCAGTTTTATAATTACACAGTACATATCTAACAAGAGAAGAAAGAAAGCTGTGAAAGTTCAGCTGTTTTGAACAAGGTGTGATTAATGCTAGCACCTACGTCTGTGTGGATGTGCACATTAATTCAGGCTGAAATAGGTGATGTGGACTGTTTCTTCCTTCCAGAACTAAATGAATAAATGTGACAGCACTGAAGGGGGGAAATATCACATGCAAATGTAATGGGTTAATCATGCTTAATGTGCTTTATCACCTCCCTCTTACAACCCATAGTCATATCATTATTTAAGTGACTGAGATTCATCTGATTTGATTTACAAATCCATAACTTTGTGACAAATTAAAATTATGTTAAGATGTTCCGTGGAAATTACTTTATTAAAACCACAAGTGCAGTAAAAGATTTAGGTAACTTTACAAAAGTTCAGAGACATTTATCAAAGTTAAAAAAAATAAACCGAATGAAAGGGTAAAGGTAATTTCAGCAGAATCAGGAGAAATCTGCAAGTTTGATAACACTGTGATCTATATTAGACAGACAGACTCGCCTTACACACACACACACACACACACATGTATATATATATATATATACATATATATATATTTATATGTATGTGGAGAGAGAGACAGAGAGAGAGAGAGGGAGAGAGAGAGAGAGATTTTGTTAAATGTCCTGTCAAACATACTGTTGGCTGTGAAATCAATTATATATATATATATATGTGTGTGTATATATATAATATGTATGTATGTATATATATATATATATATATATATATATATATATATATATATATATATATATATATATATATATATATACTGTTGATCCACAACATGAAAAAGAACAACAAACCATTAACAGAATCAGCCTAGAGTCCATCGTCCAAACACTACACCGCTGCGGTATGAACAAACAATCTGTATCACTGTTCTATGACTAAACAATGATGATACATCACTACTTTATGACTAAATAAACAGCCTCACTACTGTATAACTAAACAATACTATATCACAACTCTATGGCTGAACATGCACACTCCGAAACACCCCACCACATATTTTATGAACGCTACTACACAGGCATTCGTTCAAAGTGTTTATCTCTTTCAGGGAACCTTGCCACCCATAATCTTCTGCCTGCTTTCTGGACATGCATGTACACAGATATTCAGTTTTATTCATTCGATTGTATTCAAATGATAACAGCAAAGGTATAAAATAAGTTGAATTGAGCATTTGAGCTCAGAAACAATGACAGAGGGTGAGAGAGGTGGCGAAGGGAAAGACAGAGAGATGGTATGAGACAGAGAGACAGACAGACAGAAAGAGAGAGAGAGACAGAGAGAGAGAGAGAGAGACACACACAGAGACACAGAGAGAGAGAGAGACAGACAGACAGAGACTGACAGACATAAAGAGAAAGACAGAGACAAAGAGACAGACAGAGACAGGAGGCAGACAGACAGACACACACACACACACACAGAGAGAGAGAGAGAGAGAGAGAGAGAGAGAGAGAGAGAGAGAGAGAGAGAGAGAGAGAGGTTTGGAAATTCTTTTTCTAAGTTGTGGATAATTTTTTTCTTTTTTCCTTCTTTACATACTTATATATACTTTATCAAAATTGTCTTTTTTTTCACTTTGTTTTTTCTTTTTATTTCTTCTTCTTATTTATTTATTTCTTTTACTTTCATCAACAAAACGAAACCCACAAAACTCTCCACATGCAGTTACTGCATTAAAAAAAGACATGCAAGACACAGGAAAAAGGTTCAAAATGGAGTGCAATGCAAAAACCAGATATTCCAAAACACAAACATTCCTTGAACTCACTGTGAATAAAGCAGTTTAAAAAAACGTGCCAGTGCATACACGTACATAAAAAAAAAAAAAGACTGTCGAAGAGCAAATTATCACAGGATAAATTCTATTTTCACATCATGTTTCAACATAATGCATTGATGAACACAAACAGATTAAAGTAAAATGTATGAGTCTTTCTAAGTCTCAGGGGTTAGAGAATACATGCACTGCATGATATTGACTGATAGGTCATGAAACTAGAGTCAACAGGGGCGTATGAATACGTCTGAAAGAGAGGGTTTACTTGTTTTGGCAAGGCGCTGACCAAAGGCAAACAACATGGTACCTGAACAGAGCAGAAGAGGACAGAGTTCTTGACTTCGGAAGAGCTCTAATCCTGATTGTGTGTGTGCGTGTGCGTGTGTGGTGTGTGTGTGTGTGAAGGACAGATAAATTCAGATACCTCCCATTATATCTTTTTGCTTCTTTGTATTTGGCTGTTGCTTTTCTTCTTCTTTTTTAAAACTAATTTTTCTATATGGCAGGCAGTCAATTAATCAAATAAGAATAAATTAGAAGCATATGGCAGTTTCTTAACAAAGATTGGATTTTTTTCCCCAGGCAATATTCCTTAGTTTAAAAATAGAATCAAAAGACAAAGTTTAAATGAAGAAGTCATTTTTGGGGTGTGGGGAAGGTGGGTTTCAGGAAACCGATGGGAACATGGAGAGGACTGGTCTGGAAATCATCTGCACTGCCCCAATGACCCTCCATTGGGTTAGGGGATATGTGAAGGTGAAGGGTGGGTTTTGTCTATGGGTTAAAATGTTTCTGTTCAGGATGCAGCCATCAGGCTGTTGTAGCTGCATAACCCGTGTGCCCTGCTGAAGGCATTCCTTTCATGCCACTACTTTCAAACCCCCCAAGCACAACCAACCCTAAGAGGGGGCACAGCAAATTCTTCCTTCACACACATCCACTTCGCTACAAACTATGCACCTTTGACAGCAAAGCTATTTTACGGGAAACATTGGTTAAAATTAAAATGTTTCCATGTGGAACAATAGAGTTTGGGAGTGTGTCCGACATCATCCTTGCAAACTGTATTGCAGCTTCACAGTATCTATTTAGGAAGAGGATTTGCATGAGCTGATACAAGATGAAAAATAACATCAACTCAACCAGTGATCAACTCAGATACTTGACACAAAGTATCAGTGATAAAGGAAAACACTAAAAGTCTGATCAAATCTTGGAAGGATTATTCATTCCAGACATATAACTTGTGTATTGTTGACTAATTCTAACTTTTTTGATGATGTTTTGAAACAAAGAAAGAAAATGACAATGGGGCTTTTTTTCTCTCTCTTTTTTGTCATCAGTAAAAACCATTGAATGTCATTCAAAGTCAAGCAGATAGTCCACTGATAAAATGATAATGCACATGTATGTGTGCGAGCGTGCATGTATGTGTGCATGCATGCGTGTGTGTGTGTGTGTGTGTGTGTGTGTGTGTGTGTGTGTGTGTGTGTGTGTGTGTGTGTGTGTGTGTGTGTGTGTGTGTGTGTGTGTGTGTGTGTGTGTGTGTGTGTGTGTGTGTGTGTGTGTACATAAATATCCGCATGCATCTTTGCAAAAATCTTTTAGACATGTGTAGTTGTGAGTATAAATCTGGCCATCCTCATGCACTGAGACACTGACCAAGTTTAAACACAAAGAGCAAGTGAAAAAGAAAAAAAAAGAAAAGAAAATTCTTTAATCTATCAGAAAAAATATTATTCAGGCAACTGTAAGACAAAACATTGAACTCAGCAATCTTTGTAATACATCAAAAGAAAACTAAGCTGATGTTCATGTCAACCACTTCAGAATTTAGTTGAAAAATTCAAGACACTCAAACTGACAAAGAATGTGAGCAAATTAATTGCAGAATTAACAACACATAATCCATGTGAACACTTATAAATCAAAACAGGGGGAAAATGAAAAGAAATGAAAGGGAGAAAAAGAAGAAAAAAAAAGGGTGAAGTGAGATGTGGAAAAGCAGAAACAAAAACATAACTTGAAAAAAAAATTGCTTTGAAATTTTATCAATAGATAAAAGAGAAGAAAAGAAAAGAACAAGAAAAAAGAAGAAAAAAAAAGGAATGTAATGGGTGGAGTGCAATGCGAAGAAACAAAGACTTAAAAAATCAAAGTGCTTAAATAAACCTAATAACGAAAATAACATTACATTCATAAAGTCTGAAAAAAGTGTGTGAGAAAGAAAGTAAGGGAAGGACGAAGAAAGAGAGAGAGAGAGAAAGAAAGAGAGAGAGAGAGATGTGATGCACAAAAAAAAGAAAAGAAAAAAAGGAATGAAAAAAAAGAAGAAAATAGGAGAGAAAAAAAACAGTAAGAAATGATTCAAAGACAGCAAATTACATAACTAGAACGGAGTGCCTATGGCTGGGTTGCATAAGAAATCTTAACAGCACCAAGTTTGCTTTGCATTAATTTTCCTAAGCCACTGGTAACGCCATAGATTTAAGGTAATGCCACAGACCCTTGAAAAATCTATACGCTATGCAAACATAGTACTACTGAGATTGCTTATGCAACCCAGTCCATGAGCCGATACACTGAGATGAACTAAAGATTGATATACACACATAGACAAAGAGACACAAAAAAAGGACTTGTATACCTAGCACAGCAGCGGCGCCCTTTTTGAACATAGCCACTTGGGAGACAAAAGTCAAACACGATAAATATACAAACCATCATTCAGCAAAAAGTCACAAATAGTCAAAACAAATAGGCACATTAACACACGCACAAGATGGACTTGTACATGTAGATACCTAATACAACCGCAGCTCCTTTTCTGAACAAAGCCACTTGAGAAAAGAAAAACAAGGTATCAATTTGAACTGCCAGTACAGGAAGGACAAGAAAGGGATGGGGGAAAAGAATTCACTTTTTTTTTTAATGAATGAAACATATCAACAAACAAGAAAACAAAAACAGCAATCAGCTCACACATCAGGAACACAAAACCTGTAGACTTTCCAGTCCCAGTCTCTACTGACTGCCATCAGGTTCTCACAACGAAATTTCTTTGTTTGATTCATCTGTGCAAATGCTGTTAATGTCTGCATTTAAGAATTTACACCTTCAGGTTCAACAGAATAACATTTTATTTTTTGACAAGAAATGGATCCATTACAATTCAATTTTGGATTCCATATTTTATGAAGCCTATTATAGATAAATACAAATTACAAATCAAGCTCAAACTAGTCAAACCCAAAACAACAAAATAATAATGCAAACTAATTTAAAACTAAAATCTCAATCCAAAAACAAAAAGACTGTAACAACAGATATTTGATAAAAAAAAACCCCAACAACTTTCCATCCCCTTATAATTGCAAGTGCAGATTAAAAAGGCACTATACTAAAAATGGAAATATATCAAATAAACGAAACATGTAGGAAAAAACACAAAACAACGAAAACAAAATTAAAACCGATGTCAAACTTTGAAGACAGAAAACAATGATGTACCAACACCTTACAGAATATCAATGCACAAAATGTCTCATATCAGCTGACTAAACCCCATGACCAACAAACACACTGTGTCATACTGATGCTGTAACAGCAGAAACAAAGACTTTTCATGTTACCTGTAGACGTCCTAGGGTTAACAAAAGACTTTGTCACACCAGGACGTCTGAAGGAAAACTTCTCCCAATTCCTCACTATCAAGACAAGGAAAAATCATATTGCCAAAACTGATATTCCATTAAGACACTAAGACTTGAAGAGCTTATATCTAGAAGTAACAAGAATAAGATAGCAAGATTTAAGAAATGAAAGATGCTCGCAAAAGAACAAGTAAAAAAAGTCATTTACTTGTCCGCTAAACTGCTGAGAAAAGTAATCTTTTAAACAATTTTGATCAATAATAATTTCACTGTGCACTGAACAAGGTATAAAAAAGACAATTAGGAATATGATTACAATATATCAATGTTGAAGTTATACTGACACATTTTCCCATTGAAATAAAATGTAAGAAGTTATACAAACACGTCTTCCCATTGGAATCAAATGTTATTCATCCATTCACTTATTTACTATAAAATCGTTCATATATCTGTGGATCAATATATCTATGTGGGTATCTATGTATGTATGCACTTATGTTATTATTTGTTATCAATTTCTCCTTTTTTTTCATTACCATTGCAAACCGATGCTTTCAGAATCAACTTTAAAAAATTGTCTTTTGAATATATATCCATCTACCAACATACAGTCCTTTGAAAATGGGGTGGAGGGGGTTCATGTTCACAACCAAACACACACACACACACACAGAGGCATCTTGGGTGCTTCTGGGAAAGCTCATGCACACTCATAATGTTAGTCCATCATCAAGGTAACAGGTAAATAAAGGATTGCATGGTGAGACGGTACTTGTTATAAAATGCATAACCCCATCAGCTGATCATGTTAACACAACACCCACATCGCACTTTGTTGTTGTTATTCTTGTTTTGCTATTTCTTTTCTCATCTAATCCTCCACTACAACCTCAGTCCCAAGCTATCATATAAAAACCCACAGACTGGAATAAAATCAAACGAATTACACAGAAAGGTGCGATGTGACTTTCCTGCCCTACTTCATTCAAGCAGAATGCTCAAACACACAAGAAGAAAGACAAGAACTTACATGGCCTGCATCGACATTTCTTTATGGCGCGCACGTCTGTGACATCCCGGTGACAATTCTTGCAGTAGTAGAATGCTCTGTGAATCATTATCCAATCAGAATAACCGTAAGTCACATGTGAGATATCCTCTTCTGCTCCCTCAACTCTGTGAACAGTCACTGGGGTGCTGCCAAGAACTGTTCACCAGATTCCTCCAGGTCTGTAGGGTGTGTGTCAAAGCCTGGGTCTCTGCAAATGGTTTTCCTGTCCATTCTGCACTGCCCTCAGTAGGAGGAGTTTGTATTATGCTCCATGTTTGGTGATACATATACTTACCATGTCAAACTGATGCAAACTAGGCCTATCGGTTTGCTCTGCTTGGCCAAATTTCGCGTGGCTAACTGAAAAGATGACCTGTCTTGCCCGGTGCGCTCTTAGCCAATCAAACGCCTCTAAAAGCTATAAGCGCTGAATCATTCCTCAGTCCATCATTTTTTTTTCTGTCTACCCCTGTCTTTCTCTCTCATCAGTTCCCTGGAGGACTGTTTTAGCAAGGCCACTGGATCTTGTTATGTGGCCATACCAGTGCAGATTTCTTTCTTAACTCACGTCAGCACATCTTCATATGCACCCTTTAAAAATAATTTTCTTTGTTTGACTTTTGTCAGTAAATTATATCACATTTCCAATATTTCACACATCTGAAAACCAAATCTCGGAAAAGGAATAATTCTTGTTTTCCTTTTTCATAGTTACATTCACTGCCATGTAACCTATTGCAAGGATAACAAATATTGAATTGGCAATGGTTGATTTTAATCTTTCTAACTACTACACAAAATTATAGTATAGTATAGCATAGTTTAGTATAGTTTAGTATAATATTGTATTGTATTGTACTGTATTGTATTGCATTGCACTGTGTTGCATTCAATGTATTGAATTGTATTGTGTTGTACTGAATTGCAATGTATCATGTTGTATTGCATTTGTATTGTATTAATCTTTTGTCACAACAGATTTCCTTGTGTGAAATTTGGGCCACTGTCCCCAGGGAGAGCATTTTGCTACAGTGAGAGTACCACCCTTTTTTTCTGCCTGGAAGTGTTTATGTTTACCATCCAATAAAAATGGATTTTTCTACAGAATTTTACTGATGACTAGCTTTTTGTTGCTTGTTGTTCTTTTATGTGTGTTACATGCATCGTTTGCAGAGACCTGTGTTTTGACACACAACCAACAGATCTGGAGGAATCTGATGAACAGATATTCAGTGCAGCGCCCCAATGACTCACATAATTGAGGGAGAAGAAGAAGGAGAAGAAGTACATGAACATATGGGGCCAAAGTATACTGTCTCATCTGAATGACTAAAAAAAAGTAAAACAAGCTTCAGATTTCCAGTTTTTGAAACAGCTTTACACAATTACTATTACAGACACCTTACTGACGCAGATATGTTGTGTTGTGTTGATCTCTTGTCACAATAGATTACTCTGTGTGGAACAGAACAACAACAATTTGTTTCCAAGAGTACCTTTTGACTTCCTCAGCAGATTCAGCCAGGAAGAACCCCTGTGTGGCATTCTCAATGCGAACCTTGGAGCCAGGGTTGATGGCCAGGGTGCTCTCCCTTGTGTCTTCCTGCCTCACTTCAATGGCTCCCAGAAGCAGCTTCAGCTTGGTGAAACACAGCCTGCAGACACACAACAGTCCCGGAGAGTGGAGGTTTGTGCACTGTATCATATTCTACAATTAACCATAATGTACAAGATGCGTTATGTGCTCTTGTGTCGTGATGTGTTGTTTTGTGCTGAGTTGAGTTTCTTATAACAAAAGACTTGCTTTGATTGCGTCCAGGCATAATCAGGTCTGCACATCTGTTGACACGGGAGATCGGAAGAATCTCCACCATTAACCCACAAGATGCCGTGACTGGGATATGGACACAGGACACTCTGACTGAAAGTCTGCCATTTTAACCATTCAGCCCTTGTTGCCCTGAGTGCCAGAGTGGAGAAAGTGGTGATACAATGTGTACCAGCATTCTGTGGCATCAGAGGCAACAAAAATGCGGACATTCTGGCAAAAGACGGTGCACAGAAAGAGCAGGCCAACAAACTGGCGTCATACAATGAAATCAAGACAATCATCAAGGCACAGCAAGGAATAAAGTGGTGCCTCCAGCACCCCAAATATAACCCAGAAGACAGATACCATTTGCTGGAACAACAGGAACAGGTTAAGATCTTCTGCCTGAGGACTGGACACAATCGCCTGCTCCACCACATGCACACAAAATTTGGCATTGGACAGAGTGGAGAGTGCCCTTGTGGTGAGGGACCAATGACAACCAACCACATCCTTCAAAACTGTAGGACGCATGCAGCATCCAGGAGGAAGTACTGGCCAACACCGACAGCAGTGGAAGCCAAACTGTACGGCACCCTGGAGGAGCTGCGATGGACGGCAGCCTTCATCGAAGACACCGGGCTGCTTATCTGATGGGAGGCGAACGAGGAAAAAGAAAAACCATTCAGCTGCTGCACCCATCACTTAAATCACTGTGTGTGTTGTCGCTATCAATGGTTAAATCAGTCCACGGGGTGCAGCTATCATCAGGATAAATCAGCTTGTATCCTGCTACATATATCATGTAAAGACAGGAGGCAACAGCTGCCAGCTGTTCTGTTTTGTTTTTCTGGGGTTGCGTTTCGTATATTGTGGTGTATCAGTCAGGCACAGAGAGAGAGAGAGAGAGAGAGAGAGAGAGAGAGAGAGAGAGAACAAAACATATGTGTGTATGTATAAGTGTGTGTGTGAGGGGGTGGGTGGGTGTGCTTGCTTGTGTATGCATGTGCAAGTGTGTACAAGTGAGCATGTGTGATCACACATATATACACACAGTCACATGTGCTTGTGTATATAAAGAATACATTTTTGTATAATGTGTGTCTATAATTGCTTCCAGCAGGTAGGTACACTGCTCTCTGTATATGATGGCCTGTGTTTGATATAGCACAATGGTCTCCTGAAACAGCAATATGAGTGTTCCACAGGTGATTTATCTGAACACATTACACTTTTATGACCACTGCTTTTTATGAAGAGATGAATAGTTTCTTCACTGGACTTTGCAAGCAATCAAAATGAGATTTTGCCTTCTTAAAACTCCCTCTCTCTCCAGAGGATAATGCCAAACACTTCAACATGGTCTTAATTTCTTTTTGCTGATTTGAGTAATTACCTTTTGTTATTATAATTATGATTTGATTACCTCAGTAACTGTGGAAGAAAAGGAAAATCATATATGTACACACATACACATACTCACATGCATGAGCACACACACAGACACATACACACAAACACAGACACACACACAACCCCCACTCCCATCCCCCACTAACACACCCTGTACACTACAGAACTATCTTGTGACTCACTCAGCTGCTTCAGGAAAGGTCAGACCATTGAAGGCACTGGACAGGTACTCTGTGTACATCTCCATTGCTGTGCCTCGCATGTAGTCTGTCTGCCACTGGGGCATGTCTGGGGTCTGCAAAAAACAACAACAACAAAACAAAACAAAAAACAACAACAAAAACCCCAGAATGATAATTAAGTGTTTTCCATGAGAAATCGGCTAGCAGAAAATGAATAAACTTTCTTATATTTTTTTATTTTGTGTGTGTGTGTGTGTGTGTGTGTGTGTTTCCTCCCCCCCCCCCCAAGCACTAGCCAGCAGTTATTATTATCTGTGTATTTCTTTTGTCAACTACAAAGTTTAGAATATACATTCTAAAGCAGGCCAAGTTTATATTCAATGTCTTGCTGTGCAGAAATCTATTGTGTATTTCATTTGCCAGTTTTGGAGTTTCGCAATAACATATTCTCAACAACAAATAGAAAAGAATGCCAGTTACATATGATATCAAGCAGTTTAGTGGTGTAACTATAAAATCTGGAAAGCAAGCAAGCCAGTCTGACATCCCCTGGTGTGTGGTTTCCAAGTGTCCTTAGTCAACTGCTCCCTGCGGGCTGCCAGTGCTGGGACTGCAGCAGAAGAACCTGGGTGTGGCAATGTACGGAGGACCCAGGAGGAGCAGCAAGGAGGGGAACTGGTGCAGATGATGGAGAGCAGCACAGGGTCTGCTCTGTCGTGTGCACTTAAGACAAACTAACATGAATAGTTCCCAACAGACTGCAGACACTGAGTTGGTACAGGTGATTCCTGGCGAGCGGTTCTGCAATAATGCCGCTGAAGCACCGCATATGATAGGGCATACAAAAAAAAAAAAAAGAAGAAAATATGTCTCCAAGACTCACTGGTTTGTAGGACCTCATGGTGAAGAGGTTGGCCATCAGTGTGGAGAAGCCAGGGGCCATGCAGCTCTGGGCGATGAAGCCCAGCTTCAGTTCAGCCACACACACTGCGTCGTCTCCCCGCTTCCAGTCCCAGCTGGGGATGTTCAACAGGTAGGCCTGTCACACACAGGATTAATTTTGTTATTATCATTCACATATAAATGCATGGACACACACACACACACACACACTCACACACACACAATCACAAACACCACACACACACACAGACACACTCACACACACACAATTACAAACACACACCAAACACACACACACAAACAGACACACTCACATACACACAATTACAAACACACACCACACACACACACACAATTACAAATGCACCACACACACACACACACACACACACACACACACACACACACCACACACACACATACACGCAAAGAAGAAGAAGGGGGAAAAAAAGCATGAATCATATAACCTGTTATCAATCACATCAGTTTATACCTTGTTGTGGTACTGCAGCAGCTGAACAATAACTTTGATATCAGAACAGAAGTTTTTCACAGAGATGACACGCATGATGTTGGCTGCATCCTCCTGATCTGGGTCCTGACAATACTTGTTGGACAGCACCAGGCAGGCGTCAGCATGCCGGATCTGGTTTTCAGATAATTTAAAAACAAAACAAAAAAAACAAACATTTATGCCGTGGAGTTTTAAAGATGCTGCAGCTGCAACAAGCACTAAAACCAAATGGTTAGAGCATTGGACTTCCAATCTGAGGTTCCTTAATACTTTCATTTCACTGACTTTTAAAAAATGCAGCGACAAGAGCCAAACCCAAAATTTAATAGTTAGAGTTCTGTGGATTTCAAGAAGTTGTTCCTGAATTGGACCCAAGAATTGGCACATGATGGATTATTGGGGAAGTTGTATTTTTCCCCTCTCCCAGGTAAACCTATGTGCAGACATGTTGGTGTCCTAAATTCCCTTCATGTATACAGATAATATACTATATGTGTTAAAGATCCTGTAATGCCTTTCTGAGTTCAGTGGGTTACAAAAACATGAAAATACCCAGCATGCACATCCTTGGAAATGGAGTATGGCAGTATAAACAGTGAAGTAACTGGGTCATTTACATGAAAGTTCACTTGTAAAAATGAATGAACCAGAGGATTCCAGCACACAGAAGAAAAAGAAGCAGAAAGACAATATTTCAATGTCTGAAAAATCTTCAACTAAACAAATATCTTATACTTCTGATCTTGTTAACTGTATGTGAAGCTTGCTCCCTTTCTTGCTCACAAAAAAATTCTTCATTTGTTTACTGTCATTTGAAGTTCATTAACATAATCAGCACGTAAGATACACTTTTTTTTTTTCAAACAAGAGCCTCAAGAACCATGCTTGTGTTAAAAAAAAACATGTATGTCAAGTCATACAGTGCACACAGCTTTCCACATAAGATAAGACAGATATACTGATCATGTAGGTGTACACTAATGACTGGATAAGTGGAACATCAAGAAATTTTCTATACTGCATGTGTGAAATTAACATGACTAAACATTCTCATGTCTTGCTGAGCTGGCACAAAAAGCATGTGCACAACTCTATGCAAATACCCACACACATTTGTACACACATGCATTCCCACACAAACACACATCTTGCAAGCCATGCCAAACTTTCTTTAATAATATAGCACATCTAGAAAAGACTTACCTGCACTCTCTCAAGATCATTGGCATCCATAACAGAACCTTGGAAATATTCCACCTGGGTGAAGTGTCTCTTCAACAGCCCCTCTAACTCCAGATCTGGCAAGCCCCTGCACATGCACAGTGTCTGGTATATTTCACATATGCAAAGATGACAGAGCTTCAGAAACATCTGGGTAAATGTAAATCATATTTTTGTATTTGTAGTTGTATTTGTTTTTATCACAACAGATTTCTCCGTGTGAAATTCGGGCTGCTCTCCCCAGGGAGAGCACGTTGCTACACTACAGCTACTACCCATTTTTTTGTATTTTTTCCTGCATGCAGTTTTATTTGTTTTTCCTATTGAAGTGGATTTTTCTACAGAATTTTGCCAGGAACAACCCTTTTGTTGCCATGGGTTCTTTTACTTGCATGCTGCACATGGGATCTCGGTTTATCGTCTCATCCAAATGACTAGCGTCCAGACCACCACTCAAGGTCTAGTGGACGGGGAGAAAATATTGGCAGCTAAGCTGTGATTTGAACCCGTGTGCTCAGATGCTCTTGCTTCCTAGGCGGACATGTCACCTCTATATAGATCAATTGACTCAAAAGCAAGAGAAACAATTTTCCGATTCACCCCACCTCCATCATCTCCACGTGTGCGTGCGTGCGTGTGCGTGTGTGTATTGTGTGCGTGGGACTGTGCGTGGGAGTGTGTGTGTGTGTGTGTGTGTGTGTGTGTGTGTGTGTGTGGTATGGTATGGTGATGTGTGGCGTGGTGCAGTTTGCATGTATATAGATGATATATGTGTGCGCAAATTAAACACACTGGCTGACTGAAGTACCAGAAATCACACATCTTTAACTCTTTCATCCCTGCAGCACGGATTTCCGGTTTACAGGATTTTTACCCTTCATTCCTGGAGGCCGGAAAACCGTGCAGCAGAGAATTCCCCCTTTCCTTCCTGCAGCTTGGAAAATCAGTTATCGCGGTAAGCGCTTAGAACTTCCCGCGAGTCGTGTCATCAGTGCGCATCATCTATCCTTGACCGGGTCACTAGCGGGGCAGTGTTTATGAGTGGAATGGATGCCAGACACCCCCTTCCCCCTCCCTAGGCCATGGGAAAGTGGGCGCCGCTACATTCTTGCCGATGTGCTGTGTAGACACACGGACACAGAAAAACGGAATGTGTAGAAAGTTCGGACTGTGACCAGTTTTCTGAAGATGAGTTTTACAACACTCTAACAGATAATGATTTCGATCTGTTTCAAATGAATGACAAGAAGAGAATGCAATTAGCTGTTGCTACAGAAGCACAGATAGTGGGTGATGAAAAGTTAAAAAAGTAAGAAGTGTGAAAATTGTGGTGTATACTTGTGCAGTAACTGGCATGACTGTTTCAAGGTATATCACACACGTGTCACCTTTGTGTGGAATATTACGTGATGATTGTGACATGGACATGCGTATTTAGAGACAGTATGGTTTCTGAATAGTTTTTGTTCAAGAATTGTGTAGATAATGATCTGATTCTGGCTCAGTGACTGCTAGTGCAGTGAAAGGCATATATATTCTCTTTGAGTTCAAATCATTCATCTGATAAAGACAATAGTAGTGACAGTTTTTCATGGATATGACTAGCAGTGTGGCACTGAGATACATATGAGGCACTACTTGGTGAGTACCTGCATGATGTGCATACTCTTCAAGCAAAACACTGTCCTGCATGTCGTACGTACTTGTATGCATTGTGTTTGACCCCAAAGTCACCTGTTTTACACCTGAGTATCACCAGAGATGTCACCCTATAGTGTCAACAGGGTCTCAGACAACGTCTCACATCAATTCTGAACACAACAGTATATGACAATCTTATTGTACTGTAATGAGCCGCACTACCGTAAGCCTCCAAAATAAGTACCCTGCTTCATACTTTCTTTCTCTTCTCTAAATCCAGGAATGAAGGGAATATGTGAATGTTAGGGATCTGGGAACAAGGGGGAGTAATAGTTCATAGAAAAATAGGAACGAAAGAGTTAATGCTGGGCTGGGCATGGATGGACAATGCCAACAGAAAGTACATACAACACGTATGGAGCCCTTCCAAAAACATCTGACTGATTTGGTCAGGAGTTTAACACCATGAAAACTGGAGCCAAACATTCATCATCAAATCAGGTGAATGCTTGTCTCAAAGTCAGTACACGTTTTTGGCAAATCCTGTCTCAAATGGTTAAAGATGAAACAGACATGCTGACCCTCTCAGCCCTCATTGGAAAACAAATTATCTCTTTCTCTTACGCAAAACCACAAGTACACCACACAACACATGCACACAAACACACACACAACACAAACACACAACACAAACACACACAAAACATATACACACACACACACAACACACACACACACAAAACACACACACACACACACACACAACACACACACACACACACATCAACTTACTTGTGCAGGAACACAATCTCCACATCCACGTCCTCCCGGTCTTTGTGAAGAAAGTCCTTCAGAAAGTTGAGGACTGACTCATATGTGATGTGGCCACAGACCACCACATGCCTGCACACACCCAACAGGGAATGAACATCAACACTCTGTATCATTATTATTTCAATCTGAGGCTTTTATCGCAAGCATGCACACACACACACACACACACACACACACAAACACACACATGCACACATGAACACATTATTTTTTTTATTATTATTATTTTCATTGATGGCTTGATGTAAAAAAGCAATTGTTGCTTATTCAATTTACCATCATGAAATAAAATCTTGACTTGACACACACACACACACATTCTACACACACATGCACACACACACTCTTTACACACACTTACGCACACTACACACACACTCACACTAATGACACACACATATAAGCACACATGCACACACAATCACACACACACGCACGCACACACACACACACACTTGCACACACTACGTACACATTTACACACACATGTGTGAGTGCACACGCGCACACACACACACTTGCACACACTACGTACACATTTACACACACATATGCGCGTGCACGCGTGCACACACACACACACACACACAGAGAAAAAGTGAATAAGAATCCCGATACCTTTTGCCCCTCTCCTTTTTGTATGTTCCACCATATTTCTGTCTCCTGCCCAGAATCTCTATAATTTCTGGGATACAGCTGGTGAATGAGACCTACAACACATGTTCAGATTAAATCTGATTGTACTTCAATCTATTTCAAATATTCGTCTTTGATTTCACCACATTTTCCCCCACTCACCAGTCAGTTCCTCCTTCATCTCCTGTCTTTTAAACTATAACATTAAAATTAGAAAATTAATACACTAACAAAATCTCTATCACTTGTGTGTGTGACAGGACATTAAAACAAAATTCCGCCTCCACACAATCAGATCATTTGTGAGAAATGAACATCAATTCTGCAGATGAATTTAATGAACTTCATTGCACAAACTACAATTACCATAAGGCAAAACACATCACTCTGAAATAAAGTTAAAAAGGCAGTGTAAGACTATGGTACAGTTGGACATATCTATTCTTTATTAATTTTATTCTTAGAGTGTAACCTGGCAAGGCAAAGTCATTTTTTCTCTATCATCAATGTCGAAAGAAACATAGCAAATGCAGATAACCGACATTTTTTTCTGAAATAAAAACACCCCACAAATTCTGAAGAGTGCTTACACTGCTGAAGTCTGTCAAAATATACTGCCATATATGGAAAGATTATCTACTGTAATCTATTTAACAGAATCATATGACAACCAGCTTTACTTTTATAAGAAAGTACAACCATATTCTATTTTCAACAAAAAAAAGGAAAAAAAAAACATACCAAAAAACAAACAAACAAGAAACAGAAAGATAACTGAAAGCATTAGCTTTTTAAGTCAGGTCAGTTACAAGTTGCTTTTTTTTGTTAACCAAATTTTACAGAAACAAATCTCCACTCATTGAGGTCTTAAGTATTTTTGCTGACTGTCACCATTCACAGTGCAAAGAAAACATGGGTTGTTAACTCACTCTCTATCTCTTTCTCAGTTTTATCACTTGCTGAAGAATGGTTCTGTTTACAGTACTCATAAACTCTGCGTTTATAAATTTAATGCCCTGAAGACACGACAGTAATTCTGTGACAGCAATGAAGAAATTTAGAATTAATTTACTATGCACAAGAAGCACTTTTGTTCTACAGATTTAAGTTAGTTATGTATTTTAATTTTGTTGTTGCTGCGTGATCACCATATTGTGTACTTTTGACCTCTTTCAAGGGGCCTGAGGCCTGGAGATTAAAGTTTTTGTTCTTGTTCTCTCAGTTTTATCCAGTCTTATTGCATCTGTCTCAGCAATAGCTGATACACAGGTAGTGTTGCTCGAAAGTGAAGTTTCACGCACACTCATTACACTGACATTTCAAAGTCAGTCTTGCTTCCTTCATCTTTCTTTCCTACCTCCCATTCTGCCCCTTTTTCTGTATCTTCATCCTATCTTTCCATCAACATCTCTTGCTTCTTCCCTCCTCTGGCTTTGCCTTTTCTTTTTACCTCTATCTGTCTACCCATGCCCCCACCCCCTCTTGTTCATGTAAATTGACGATGTGTTTGGATTTTTCTGCAGTCATTTGCCAAAACATTCAAGGTCTCCTTCAGTCACAACAAAACACACACCCTCACAGAAAAGAAAGGACAAAAATCTGTTCACGATATTGATGAGGT
Source organism: Babylonia areolata (assembly GCF_041734735.1). Taxonomy (NCBI): domain Eukaryota; kingdom Metazoa; phylum Mollusca; class Gastropoda; order Neogastropoda; family Buccinidae; genus Babylonia; species Babylonia areolata. The sequence continues at coordinate 48,500,319 of NC_134893.1, read as the reverse complement.
TGAAGAAGATGATCTCTCAATACTGATGAGGAATAAGATGACAACATCTCATGATGCCGATCAGGAAGAAGATGACAACATCTCACGATGCTGATCAGGAAGAAGATGACAACATCTCACGATGCTGATAAAGGTGACAATATCTCACAATGCGGATGAAGAAGACAATCTCACAATACTGATGTGAATGAAGAAGAAAATATCTCACAATGCTGATGAGGATAAAGGAGATAACAATATCTCATAGTAATGATGAGGGTGAAGATGGCAATATCTTACAATGCTAATGAGGACGAGGAAGACGAGAACATCTCACAACACTGATGAAAGTGAAGATGGCAATGTCTTACAATGCTGATGAGGATGAAGGAGATGACAGTATCTAACAGTTTCAGTTTCAGTTTCTCAAAGAGGCATCACTGCGTTCCAACAAATCCACATTTGCTATGCCACATCTGCTAGGCAGATGCCCGACCAGCAGCGTAACACAATGGGCCTAGTCAGGCCTTGAGTGCAACGGGCGCACTAGCTGAGCGGTTAAAGCGTTGGACTTTCAATCTGAGGGTCCCGGGTTCGAATCATGGTGACGGCGCCTGCTGGGTAGAGGGTAGAGATTTTTACAATCTCCCAGGTCAACATATGTGCAGACCTGCCAGTGCCTGAACCCCCTTTGTGTGTATACGCAAGCAGAAGATCAAATACGCACGTTAAAGATCCTGTAATCCATGTCAGCGTTCGGTGGGCTATGGAAACAAGAACATACCCAGCATGCACACCCCCGAAAGCGGAGGATGGCTGCCTACATGGCGGGGTAGAAATGGTCATACACGTAAAAGCCCACTCGCGTGTATATGAGTGAACGTGGGAGTTGCAGCCCACGAATGGAAAAAAAAAGAAAAAAAAAAGGCCTTGAGTGCATGCATGTATATATTTTGTGTACCTACCAGACTGGATTTATTCCACAGAATTTTGCCAGAGCACAACACTCATGTGACATGGGTTCACACTGGACCTCAGTTTATCATCTCATCCGAATGACTAGACACTCAGTTTGATTTCACAGTCAAACTTGAGAGAAAGGGGAGAGAAGAGGAATCGAAACCAGACCCTCACTAACACTGTTGGCAGACAAGCATCTTAACCATTCTGCCACATTCCTCTCAATATCTTACAATTCTGATGAGGAAGAAGATGACATTATCTCACAATGGTGATGACGATGACAAGGATGACAATATCTTACAACACTGATGATGATGACAAAGATGACAATATCTTACAATACTGATGAGGAAGAAGATGACATTATCTCACAATGGTGATGACGGTGACAAAGATGACAATATCTTACAATACTGATGAGGAAGAAGATGACATTATCTCACAATGCTGATGACAATGACAAAGATGACAATATCTTTCAATACTGATGATGATGACAAAGATGATGATATCTTACAACACTGATGATGATAACAAAGATGACAATATCTTACAACACTAATGATGATGACGAAGATGACAATATCTTACAATACTGATGAGGAAGAAGATGACATTATCTGACAATGCTGATGACGATGACAAAGATGACAATATCTTTCAATACTGATGACGATGACAAAGGTAACAGTATCTTACAATACTGATGACGATGACAAAGATGACAATATCTTACAATACTGATGAGGAAGAAGATGACATTATCTGACAATGCTGATGACGATGACAAAGATGACAATATCTTTCAATACTGATGACGATGACAAAGGTAACAATATCTTACAATACTGATGAGGAGAAAGAAGATGACATTATCTCACAATGCTGATGACGATGACAAAGGTGACAATATCTCACAATACTGATGAGGATGAGGAAGATGACAATATCTTACAATGCTGATGAGGATGAAGAGGATGATGAAGATGCGACCCAGCACGGTGGAGGCGTTGATGTCCCCGTATCCCACAGTGGACATGGTCACCATCAGGAAGTACAGGCACTCCCAGTACGTCAGCTTCTGTGGGTTGCTGAAGTTGAAGAACGGGTCACCAGAGTTCTCAATCTGAAGTCAAACACACACTGTCACGTGCGACTGTGTTGACTTTGTTCATATTTTTTTTTTTACAACAGTTGGTCTTAAATTTGTAAATCTTATTGCAAAGCATGGTGAGCCCCATCTGAGAAAAGGTGGGTAACAGGGGGGTACTGCGCTACATAAGCCTGCATTTATTATCATTATCATTATTATCAATATGGTGGTCAGCATGGGTTGAGTTATCACTCATGTCATCGCTATCATCATAAATATTATTATCATTATTTTTACTATCAGTTATTATCATCAATATCTTTATTCAAATGCAGTGGTGAATTTTCAATCATTAAAAAAAAGAAATATAAGCACAGAAACAAAAATATCAAGCTGGTAGAAAAAATAAGCAAAAATTTTTTTTCTCTCTCTCTCTCTCTCTTTTCTTTTGAGTGGAAAGGGGGTGGAGGGGTGGGGAAAAGGAAATTATCGAGAAAGTAGAGTAGATTTTTTTTCTTTTCTTTTGTTTGGTTGTTATTTGTTCTGGGGAGAGGGAGAAAAGTAGTCTAAAAAAAAATAAAAAAAATACCCCCCCCCAAAAAAAACCCCACACAAAACAACAACAAAAAACAACATTTTTTTCAACTATACAGGACACTGCCTCATATGAGAAATTCACAGTGACATAATGCACATGATATGGTGCACAACAGATCCAGAAAGAAAATGATTATACACACACACACACACATGCATACAATCAACCCCACCTCCGCCACCCCACTCCCTCCCAAACACACACACACACATAAAAACACACAACCCTGCAACCACCCTCTCATACACAACCCCCACAACACCCCCCCTCCAGCCCCCCACACACACCAGATGCAGGAAACCAGCAGCAGCCAGCCAGAGGGAGACAAAATAAGCCACCAGCTGCACCAGTCGGATCAAGGTGCTGGTCTTCAGCACGTTCAGGTAGGTCAGGATGTCTGGGATGGACATCAGCCGCAGGGCTCTGAGAAACCTGAGACCTGCACACACATACAGGCAGAAACCTTAGACCGGCACACACACACAGACAGAAACCTTAGACCTGCACACACAGACAGAAACCTTATACCTGTACACACATACAGACAGAAATCTTAGACCTGCACACACAGACAGAAACCTTAGACCTGCACACACATACAGACAGAAACCTTAGACCTGCACACACAGACAGAAACCTTAGACCTGTACACACATACAGACAGAAACCTTAGACCTGCACACACAGACAGAAACCTTAGACCGGCACACACATACAGACAGAAACCTTAGACCGGCACACACATACAGACAGAAACCTTAGACCTGCACACACAGAGACAGAAACCTTAGACCTGCACACATACAGACAGAAACCTTAGACCTGCACACACACACTGACAGAAACCTTAGACATGCACACACATACAGACAGAAACTTAAGACCTGCACACACACATACAGGCAGAAACCTTAGACCTGCACACACACATACAGACAGAAACCTTAGACCTGCACACACACACAGAGACAGAAACCTTAGACCTGCACACACACACACACAGATAGAAACCTTAGACCTGCACACACACACAGACAGAAACCTTAGACCTGCACACACACACAGACAGAAACCTTAGACCTGCACACACAGAGACAGAAACCTTAGACCTGCACACACATACAGACAGAAACCTTAGACCTGCACACATACAGACAGAAACCTTAGACCTGCACACATACAGATAGAAACCTTAGACCTGCACACACACACAGATAGAAACCTTAGACCTGCACACACACACTGACAGAAACCTTAGACATGCACACACATACAGACAGAAACTTAAGACCTGTACACACACATACAGGCAGAAACCTTAGACCTGCACACACACATACAGACAGAAACCTTAGACCTGCACACACACACTGACAGAAACCTTAGACCTGCACACACACACACACACAGATAGAAACCTTAGACCTGCACACACACACAGACAGAAACCTTACACCTGCACACACATACAGACACAAACCTTAGACCTGCACACACACAGACAGAAACCTTAGACCTGCACACACACACACACTGACAGAAACCTTAGACCTGCACACACACAGACAGAAACCTTAGACCTGCACACACACAGATAGAAACCTTAGACCTGCACACACACACACAGAGATAGAAACCTTAGACCTGCACACACACAGACAGAAACCTTAGACCTGCACACACACAGACAGAAACCTTAGACCTGCACACACACACAGACAGAAACCTTAGACCTGCACACACACAGATAGAAACCTTAGACCTGCACACACACAGAGACAGAAACCTTAGGCCTGCACACACATACAGGCAGAAACCTTAGACCTGCACTCATACAGACAGAAACCTTAGACCTGCACACACCCACACACACAGACAGGAAACAGACATGCACACACATACAGACAGAAACTTTAGACCTGCACACACACACACACACACACACACACACACACACACACACACACACACACAGAGAAACCTTAGACCTGCACACACACATACAGGCAGAAACCTTAGACCTGCACACACACATACATGCAGAAACCTTAGGCCTGCACACACAGAGGCAGAAACCTTAGATCTGCACATACACACACACAGAGACAGAGAAACCTTAGATTTGCACACACACACACACACACACACACACACACACACACACACACACACACAGAGGCAGAAACCTTAGACCTGCACACACAGACAGAAACCTTAGACCTGCACACACACACACACACACACACACACATGCAACACACACACACACACACACACACACAAGACCGATCATAATTTTGATATATCGATTTCGTTTGAATGCTCTTCGTACAAAATATTGCAAAAGCATATAGTGTTTATGTGGAAAAGAAGTTAACGTCTATCACATACTTGTCCAGTGTCGAAGAACAAGACAACTGGTCCTTCAAAAATTCAACGGCCAGTTTCCACTGAACACATATTTGTCCTTAAAAGATGTTTTGAATAATCATTTATTACTCCGAGAAATTATAGAATGTTTGAATAAAAATCCAACTGGTATCTACCTTTGATTTTTTGTTTTTTGTTTTTGTTTGTGTGTTTGTTATAATGAGCATGCCTTATCCCATTACAGGAATGTTTGAGATGGTTATACTTTACTCTTAGTTAAATTTTTCATAGTTCTTCCTTTTAACCTCATGTCTCCTTTCCTGTCTTATTCATCCCATCACTTCTTCCCATCCACACACACACACACACACACACACACACACACACACACTCCCACCCCGTCTGATATCACTCAACAGTGAAAAGACGTTAAACTAAAGAAACACACACACACACTTCAACTGTTTCAAGGTGACTATCCAAGTTGTTCAGCAACCATCTGCTGTATCAGTCAGCCTGAAAACTACAGATCACACATGTTGGTCTATCCTACACATTAACTCTTGTTATCCACCTCAGTGCCGAGTTTTCAGGTCTTTTTACCTTCTCACAGCACATGCAGGTAACCAAAGTCAATTTTCTGGTGTGTGTATGCCTGGTTTCAATATCGGATATCCCACCAAATGCTTGGACTATGGGAGCTTTAGCATATATATTTGATCTTCTGCATACACATGAAAGGGGTCCAGTTACTAGTAGTTCTGCAAATCTGTGTAATGGGAGATTGGAAAAATCTTTATCCTTAAGGCCAGACACGGTAGTGAAATTTTGACCAAAATCATGATTTTTTGTGATTTTCGTTTTTTCACATAATTTGCTTCTTCAAACATCTAATCTTTATAGTCCGTTTCACCTGGGTACTATATTCACTTAAATAAAGCTTCAAACAGCATCAACATGTGTGATTTCTTGTGAGTACAAGCACATCTCTTTCTTTTCCCATTTTCTGTTTTGTGTTTTGTCCTCGTAATACCATTTTTCAAAATGCTAATGCTCAAAAACTTTAAAAGATAGCATGTTCAAACTTGGTACTTTCTTTCTTTATGTATTCATCCTTATTATATCAAATAAAACAAACAGAAATAACATATCTATAAAGGTACTGAAGTTCTAGGCTTTTAATTTTTTTGTTTGTCGGCCATTTTGGATTAGTTTCCATGGAAACCGTCACGACAAACTGCACAAAATGACCTTTTTAGACATGTTTAGTCCAATATCTTTGCATACCATGTCACAGAAAGCCATAAACTTCAAGTTTATTTCATATGTTTTTGTACTACCGTGTCTAGCCTTAACCCACAATGACTGGGGCTCAATCCCAGGAGCCTCAGTTTGAAAGTCCAATGCTTTAACTCTCTCCAAACGAGCGGCGAAAGAGACGACGTTAACAGCGTTTCACCCCTATTACCATCATCAAAATATTGCAAGCGGAAGGCTCTTATACTGAAGAGGTGAATGTTGACAAAGAATACCACAATTCTGACGACGGAAGCTAAAGGTTGGGTCATTCAGACACCCACTGGACATCCGAGGGGTCTGTGTAGAGGAGAAGAGAGGACTGGCCGTACTGAGTGAGTTAACCATCCGGCTGAACATTGTACCCATCACCACAGGCTGAACAAGGCCGGTGTCTGGGCTTCCTGAACCAGACATTAAAAAAACATTGTCTCCACTGTCACTCTGGCTCATGGCCAAGACTGCTGAGGAAACTCTCTGAGGGTGCATGTGAATGTGAGAATAATGTCTTTCCTCCACAGAACCTCAAGTGAAGGTCAAACTGAAAATTCCTTTTAAAATCATTTCTAACAGATGTTAATCAATATTCAAGGGTAAAATGCACCAAAAGAATATTTTGAATGAAAAAAAGTGAGATATCGCTGTCCAAGAACGTATATAGATCTGACCCTGACCATGAGTCATGGTCATTTGGCAAGATCTGAGTTTTCAGAATTCTATATGGTTCATCTGTTTGTCAAGTTTTGTCCAAATTTGTGAAAGTCTGTCAAATATTTGGGTTCTTTTTTTTTGTTTTGTTTTGTTCAGTTTAGCATTTTGCCCTCTCCTCTCTGACATCTCACTGGCATTATCCCCACTGCTCTCATCACTGTAGCATCCAGGTTCGTTCTGTCACAGACTCAGTGCTAGCTGTCCACAGGGAATTATCCTGAAAGGTCACTGAGATGGTGACAGTTTTTATGTATTCCTTTGATGACATATAATGATGCTTGCTGCTGCTGATACAGACAACTATTCAGCTGTGTGACTATGTGACAAGTTCTCTAAGCTTCCTTTCACAATATACCCTTGCATCAGTCACGCCTAAAAGATACAGATACCTGCAGCTGGGTTGGAGATTTGGGCAACATTTCAAAATATGAAGAATTATGTGTGATGTAGATGACACACATCTGTGTTTTTCCATGTCAGTCTCACCATTTAAACATGCAGCCCACTTAACTGTGGGTAGGATCATGTAACATGCTGCAAAACATGTCCCGCCTCTTTTCATCCACACTGCAATACTTCTATGACCATATAACCTTGACATCCTTTATGATTAATAAACAAGGGAAAGGATAAGTCAGGGCAATGTCTAATGTCTTGGCCTGTTTGATACATGTCACACAGAGGGAGTTAAAACACCATATGCAATTTGGGTGTGGTCAAAGGCTGCTTTCTTGGCCTCAGTGGTTATGTGTCCAGTGAAGTGATCTGGTGGAGTGGTCTTACAATGATGCACAAACCTCCTTGCTGGGCTAAGGCTCACAACCATCTTCACCTAGCAAGTAGGGGCCAGCCTGCACTCTTCTGCCCAATGGCAAAGATAACCAATTATATCTGTAGTAGGTTTATATAGCAATATATTCATGGTATCTAGGAAGCAACACAGCTAATATGATACATCCAATAACACCGGTTAATACTGTGATGTACTGTATCATACAATGGGTGTCCCATTAGGGATTTAAATATGGTCTGTCACACAGAGACTGCAAGAAGTATCTTGCATCAACAGAATCATGTAAACTGTGAGAGCAGCTGATCTTAACCCACTCATGGAGCATTGGCCCACTGAGTACTCTCTGACTGTTATTCTCAGATGGTGCCCTCTCACTGAGGGGACTCGACGTTCCAGCCTATCTAGATACCTTACATGCACATCTCTCTGATATTGCAACAGTGACCCAGGTGGTATCTAACACATGCAAACACTTAATTTTTCCAATCTGAGTAATCAGTATGCATTGCAGTGTATTGTAGTAAGATTATCCCTCATGACAATACTCAACCAGTGCAAACATAATTTTCCAGTCTGATTAATCAGTATGTATTGCATTGTATTGTAGTAACATTATCCCTCATTACAATACTCAACCGATGCAAAAATTCATATCTGTATCCCTTGTGACAATACTGAACCTGTGCAAACTCATATATTTTTTTCCTCGTGACAATACCCAACTTGTGCAAACTGATATCCTCACCCCTTGTGACAAAACTAAGCCTGTGCAAACTCATATCCTTATCCCTTGTGACACTACTCAACCCAGGCAAACTCATAATCTCATCCCTTGTCACAATATATTCAACCTGTGCAAACACATACTGGGTATCCTTATCCTTGCACCCACTATAGCCTTGCTCCTTTCTTCGCTTCTTCATCTTCAAGCCAACAATTCTCTGTCTCCCCCCCCCCCCCCCCCCCCCCCACACACACACCCCTTCCCATGCCTAGTGTTTACAACCTCAGAATGAGGCAAACTTCCAGAGAATGAAGGGCTGAGCTATTGATCTTGAATGTGACACTTCACATGACTTGTGCGTGTTGCAGGGCCACTGTCCATGGATGTTTGTGTCAAAACAAGGTCAGCCTCTTTGTTCAGTGCAACAGGCTCATTTTTTATGGTCTTTTTTTTTCAATCAGTTTTTTTGTTTTGTCACACTTACGGACGTAGGATGCAACATTTCCTTTGTTGAAAAGTGTGTGTGTGTGTGGAGGGGGAGGGGGAGGGGGGGGGAGTGTGGAAGGAGTGCTCATGTGCACACAGATTTATACCATGACCCACTTTCATTTGTTTTGATTTCCCTCCTGTTCTATTTGTTCTCACTCTCTGTCGCTGTCTCTCTGTCTCTCTCTTAAAATGTCCTTTCGTGTTCATTTGTTCTGGTGTTTTGTGTGCTCTGTTTACGTCTGACATTTTACCAACACACTCCAAAAATATAATAATTCTGCACATTTCAGTACTCTGTATATTTGTGTATATAGCTATTTCCATTTGGTGCCATTTAAATTATCTTTTTTATTTTTCATTCATTTTATTTGTTTGTTGTTTTCTTTTTATGCTGGACACATGCTGCTACCAAAAAGAAAATCTCTGTACCGAAGTCTAGGCAATAAAGTTTGTGTATTGTGTACTGTATTTTCTAACACTTCATCCACACGCCCTCATTGTGATCATTTGCAGGCATATTTGCAAAGCGCTGCCTGCCACTACTCAACATGCATACAAACAAACAAGCGCAACATGATCTCGCCTCCAGAAGACACACACGTTACACGGTGGCCAGCGACGATGAAATGAATGAAAGGCCGGGGGAACAAATCTCTTCCAAGTACCCAGCCCTGTGTCTTGTGAATGGAAAATCGATAGCAGCCAGCCACGCACAGCATGGTGCTCACAATGGCCCTGGCCAAGAGTGTGCCCATCAAACCCACGTCAGCCTTGACCAGGGATCAAAAGGGACAAAATAAAACCAAGACACGCACACACACACACACACACACACACATATACACGTATCTCTTATATATATATATATATATATGATGATTGATAGAGTCTCCCGTGAATCCGATGGATGAGTAGGCAGGCAGGCTTATCTGTCGGTATGTGTCAACCAATGCAAAAATTCATATCTGTATCCCTTGTGACAATACTGAACCTGTGCGAACTCATATATTTTGGTGCCGTTTAAATTGTCTTTTTATTTTTCGTTCATTTTATTTGTTTGTTGTTTTCTTTTTATGTTGGACATGTGCTGCTACCAAAAAGAAAATCTCTGTACCAAAGTATAGGCAATAAAGTTTGTGTATTGTGTATGTATGTATGTGTGTGTGTGTGTGTATATATATATATATATATATATATATATATATATATATATATATATATATATACATACATACATACACACACACACACATATCTCCGATGTTTTTTGTTTTTGTTTGTTTTTTCCCTCTTATTTCTAGTATAAGTGCACACGCTAAGATATAAACAAATAAGACATTTTGAGTGGCATGGATATCTTATCTCATATTTGATGACATATAAACATGATATATCTGTAGAAACACTTATTCACATTTGTATTGCTTGGAATACTTTACATGTGTCATTATATTTTGCTTTCATCGTGTTTTCATCCCTTTTCTCTTTTTCCCCCTTTCTTTTACATGTATTTGTGTCAATTGTCTATGTCATAAAAATGGAAATTAAAAACATGTTAAAAAAAATATATATACATCTCTCTCTCTCTCTCTCTCTCTATATATATATATATAAAGCAGATCGGATTAGAGCTGATAAAGTAATGCAGAATCACATCCGTAAATCTTTCCACTTCTCTTTATATATATATATATATATATATATATATATATATATCAGATGTGTGTGTGTGTGTATATATATATATATATATATATATATATATTTATCATTGTGCATACATAATACAACAGTTTGAAACTCTGGTTTTAATCACACTCCTGACCTTTTCCTTTCTCTGTTCAGTTATTCAGTATACTAAGTATGTTCTGAGATTTTTTTCCCAGTTATTTTTTTGTTACTGTTTTCAGTTGTCTTGACTATCTAAATCAAATCTTATTGTTTATAGCCCAGCCAACGTGCTGAGTATTTGGATGTTCTTTGCAAATAATGAAAGCTTTATCATATATTTCCAGAGCAGCAGAGAGAGAGAGAGAGAGAGAGAGAGAGAGAGAGAGAGAGAGAGAGTGTGTGTGTGTGTGTGTGTGTGTGTCTGTGTGTGTTCAATCTGTTGGGATCAACAAGCACAATACTTGAATACCAATGACCGTCAAGCAACTGCTGATGTTTCTTCCAGGCTTTCTTATTCATCAGAGCAACAAGACTGTCAAACCACTCCATTTTGTTTCCTTCCCAGTTCGTGGAACAGCACACACAGAATACTTATATCCAAGTAACCATAATCTTCTTTCTGCAAAGTTCCATGGAAACCTGATAAATCATTCAGGATTCCCTCTGTATACATTATATGTGTCGCATGCATTTTGTTCTGATTAGAAAAAGAAGAAGAAGCAACAAATCTCTTTTGTTGATTCTGGCAAAGCATGGAAGTAAAAGCTGAACTACTCTCTCTCTCTCCCAACCCTCCCATCACACACACACACACACACACACACACACACACACACACACACAGAGTAATAGAAATGCAGGTCTGAGACCACACACTTGTGGGGTAAATGTTTTCAGTCTCAAAAAGAACTATGCCTTGATACAAGAAAGTAATATGATAGGCAGCACAAAATAGTGGTTTAAGTGTTGGACTTTCAATCTGAGGGTCCTGGGTTCAAATCACAGTAACGGCGCCTGGTGGGTAAAGGGTGGAGATTTTTCCGATCTCCCAGATCAACATATGTGCAGGCCTGCTAGTGCCTGAATCCCCTTCGTGTGTATACGCATGCAGAAAATCAAATACGCACGTTAAAGATCCTGTAACCCATGTCAGTGTTCGGTGGGTTATGGAGACACGAAAATACCCAGCATGCATGAACCACGACAAATGTTAGTAATGGTCAAAGTTATGACTACTGAACATTAATGGAAGAAGAAGAAGAAGAAATAATTCAGTATAGAAGCCCACAGAACTCAGCAAACTGTACACTGCAATCAGAACACTACAGTGCAGCGCAGTGCAGAGTGGTACAGTGCAGTAAAGTACAGTACATTGCAACACAACACAGCAAAGCACAGTACTGTGTAGTACAGCAGATAGGAGTGCAGCCTGGTGCAGTAAAAATTATCGCACAGTTCAGTTATGCACAGTCCAGTACAACCCAGACCAGCAAAGTGCAGTGCTATGCAAGGCAGTGCGGTGGAAGTACAGTATTCTGATTACTGCAGCATAAACGACCTAACCATCACACGATGACAGTGAGTGAAAGCCACAAATGGTAGTCGTAGAGATGCATAATGAATATACAACGTTGAATGGTACCACTTTTCCCCTGGCCTACTTTTCTCTCTCACCCTACCCCCACCCTCTCTCTCTCTCTCTCACACACACACACACAAACATACGCTTTTCTATGTTTACAAATTTAGTGATTGACACAGAGACATTTCAATGTAGACATTCATTGACATTGACAAATAATTTAGTGTGCTGATATGTTTTGAGGGAGGAAGGGACAGCGGTAGTGAGAGAAATGAAAATTTACTTCAAGTGGATAAAAGAATACAAGAGAGAGAGAGAGACAGAGATAGATAGATAGAGAGACAGACAGACAGACAGACAGACAGACAGAGAAACAGTCAGAGAAGAGGGAGAGAGAGTGATGCTATTCTGCTCCTATGCCAATGGGATTAATTAAAAACAAAAATAAACAAAACAAAAACAAAAAACGCCCCAGAAGGAAATGAGTAAGCAAAAGCCATCAAATGCCATTCTTCCACGACTCTGGTTAGCTCAGTTCACCCAGTTCTGCCAACAACACGGTCTTCAGACCCAATCAATATCAATCGATGGACATATATTTTCCACCTTCTGCAAATGTTTCTCTTTCTATGTACATGCAGATCCTTTCTGGGGAAACAAACAAACAATTCTGTAAGTTAAAAAAACAACAACAGAAGACAAGAAAAGAAAAAGAAAACCCACCATGTCCTTTCTAAGCATGTAAGAATGTAACTCTTGACAGAAAAAAAAGAAGAAAAAACAACAACAAAACACCCTGACTCAGTTCATCGAGTTACGAAACAAACCCCATCAGCTGACAGCTGCAGAGAAGGGGCCATCACTCATGACTGTATCAATAATTCAGGTATTCATGCATTCTCTCTGACACCGGTAAAATGCATGCACATGGATCAATGGTCAGGGCGTGATCAGAAGTTGCTGGTGCTGCATTATCGACGGCTCAAACACCTTGCACAATGCACGTGTTTGCACCCAATAAGGCAAGTGCACAACTGCCATTGGAAAAAAAGAAAAAAAAAAAAGAAAAGAAAAAAAAGTGTGTGCTTTATGTCAGGTCAGGAGGGTCTGACCCACTGCTTTAGATGTTATGTAAGAAGGTATCGGTATCATTGACATGCGCAATGAAACGGTTTCACATCATCAGCATGACAAATCAGAATGCGGTGAAACACTTAATATCATCAACATGACAAATCAGAATGTGGTGAAGTGTTTTCATATCATCAACATGACAAAGCAGTGTGGTGAAACACTTTCATGTCATCAACACGACAAATCAGAATGTGGAGAAATGCTTTCATGTCATCAACATGACAAATCAGTATGCTGAGAAATGCTTTCTTATTATCAACATGACAAATCAGAATGTTGTGAAACGCTTTTTGCCATCAACATGGCAAATCAATATGCAGTGGAGCACTTTCAGATTATTAGCATGTCTGATCAGTATGTGATAAAACACTTTTAGATCATCAACATGACAAATCAGCATGCAGCAAAACGCTATCTAATCATCAACATGACAAATCAGTATGTCATAAAATGCTCTCTAATCATCAACATGACAAATCAGTATGTGATAAAATGCTCTCTAATCATCAACATGACAAATCAGTAAGTGATAAAATGCTTTCTGATCATCAAAATGACAAATCAGTTTGGTAAAACACTTTTAACTCAGTGCAGTGAAACATTTTCAGATCATCAATATGACAAATCAGAGCAGTGAAATGCTTTCAGATGGAACAGAACAAAAGACAGGCATGAGACAAAGGAGTGACTAAAGCACTGGATGTCCATCCCACAGATTTATCAGGTTCCTGGTTCAAATCCCAGCAGTGTCCAGCAGTTTGAGAATGGATATGCTTTTCCCAACTGGTTGACTGCTTCACACACACACACACACACACACACACACACACACACACACATCAAATACACAGTCCCTTTTCCATCTATCACACCTACTCATTCACATGACACCTACACATGCACACACAAGGCATACAAACACACACAATCACATCAATTCTTCACATGGACACAACGCATACACACACCATTGCCAAACACTTCAAACTTCTGGCTGGCAAACAAGACAGCCTTAGGATAGAAACTATTTCCTAAATGAGTGCTGGTTTTAAAAGCTCTTAAACAAAGCCTACCACAGCAAAGAAGCTAGAAAAACTGGCTGCAGGATGAGAAGTGTCACACCAAAATGTAACAGTTTCCAGCTGTTCATTATGTCGTAGACTGACGTGATGAATGGAACTTTGCAGCCAGTGGTTTGATAAAGACACAGAGAGAGAGAGAGAGAGAGAGAGAGAGAGAGAAGGAAGGAATTTTGTTTAATGTCCCGTCACACATATCGGTGATTGAAGACATTTTGTTAAAGTATTTATGAATACATCTGAGTATTATCGGTTAGAAGGGGTGGGAGATGTTGATGAATGGAGGGTTGGGGGAAACTGGGCAAATGAGGGTAAAATTATGGGGGTGAAATTTGGAAGAAAAAAAAAGAAAGAAAAAAAGAAAAAAAAACAAAAACAAAAAAAACCCCTCTAAATACAGTTACAGGAAATTACTTAAAGGACTTCGTAAAAGAGAAGTCGTTAAACTGACAAGCGAGAGAGAGAGAGAGATACAGACAGACAAAGAGACAGAGAAAAAGAGACAGACAAAGACAGAGAGATAGAGATAAGGAGGAAGGGGTGGTTGTGGATGAGGAGAAGGTGGCACAGCATGTCTTGGAAATGAAAAAAAACGTAAATCTGCTCTGACATTTAATCAATCCAAATCACAAAGTGCATTGTGGTCTTGTATGTATAAATCATTTATGTTTCAGCCAATATAACTGCAAATATATCATCATGAACAAAGCTTGGGAAAGGACATATCCTCTCTGTTGAAAAGCCATGCATTCTTACCTTTGTCATGTTTTGTGTGTGTTGTATTTGACTGTGGGCTAGGATACTGTGTGTAGCGAATGACAAACCTGTTGACGCACAGTTGGATGGATAAAGATGTATGGTAGGTCACCATCTGTGAGTGACCGCCTACCACCCACATGCATGGCGCTTGTAGGACAATAATGTTTGGTATCTTGTGTTCATTTTTTCCTTTTTGATATTTACATATGTGTTCTATTTGTAAACGCCTATGGCTTATTTTCAAGATTAGGCGTAAATGCTAATAATAATAATATTAACTTGTCATAACCTCAAGACTACTGCATATCACCACCTTCACAAAAACTGTCACCACTGCATTATTCACAAGCAGATTATAACTCTTTCTCTCTCTTTCTTTCTGGACATAAGTTTTCTCTGCATGTATCTCTCTCTTTCTCTCTCATTGTTTTTCAGTCTGCCTCTCCCCAGCTTCTGTCCATCTCACTTACCCAGCCAGTTTCTGTCCAGGTAGATGGCCACAAAGGAAGGAGGGATGGTGAAATAATCCACAAAGGAGAACAACTCCAGCCAGAACCACAACTTGTCATTGGCAGCAACAAACTGTAATAAACAGGTAAATAAAACTAATGAATAGACAAATGAATACAGAAATAAATACACAGATAAACAAATGGACAACACTAACCAGTTATCATACAAAAAAATTAATACAAACAAATTAAAAAAAAACCCAACTAAATGTGCAGACAAATTTATGAAGAAATAAGACGCATGGTCTGATAAAAACTTTCAGGTATCATAAAAATGGAATAAACATGTGCACACACACACACTAAAGGATACATAAATATTCTGTCATTCACACCTAACCCTTTCCTACAAAATTCAGACCCACATTTTGAAATGGATACAAAAACAATACCACCAATGACAGCAACAGAAAGTAAGTACACTCACTCTGATGAAGAAATAGATCATGAAGAAGACGTTGAATGCCAAGTCCACTTGCTGTGTCGTGCTGGATGACCATGGGTGACAGGTCTCCACCTCAGAGTTCATCCTGAAACAGTTAACCACCATACAGTCACCCACAGCTCAAAAAGGTCATCAGTCAGCAAACCTTCCTTCATCCACAGTTCTCAAAAAGTCCCCAGCCTTGCTGAATTATTTCCAACATTCATCACCCCGAGCAGCTTTCAACCTGGGGTTTAAACCATCAAGGCTGATCTGCACATTTGGTTAAACCATCAAGGCTGATCTGCTCATTGGGTTAAGCCATCAAGGCTGATCTGCACATTTGGTTAAACCATCAAGGCTGATCTGCTCATTGGGTTAAGCCATCAAGGCTGATCTGCACATTTGGTTAAACCATCAAGGCTGATCTGCTCATTGGGTTAAGCCATCAAGGCTGATCTGCACATTTGGTTAAACCATCAAGGCTGATCTGCTCATTGGGTTAAACCATCAAGTCTGATCTGCTCATTGGGTTAAGCCAAAGTTAGGCATCTGCTCCTTTTTTCTTATTCTTCCACAGCAGAAGTGGTGTAGCGTATATGGATCTGTCCACATGACTTTTGACTCCTCCTTGAAACTGAAACTGGAACTTAATCTGTGGGAAAGTAGACTGAAGTGGTGTATTTATATGTGTTGCTGGGGACTGGTAAGGATGATAGGAGCTATCGTCGTAGTAAGTTCGGAGGACCGTGGTGTCACCCCTGTTCAGAGCCAGGTTGGAAGGACCGTTCGCTGTGTGAGGTGATTGTGGGCATTAACTGAGTACTTGGTTTGTGGACTCCAGCTAGGCAGGTCAATTCCAACTTAGTAGAGGCAGTATGTGCCACACTGAGGCTTGTTCGAAGCTGATAACTTGCAGAGTTACCGCTGTGGAGTAACGAAAGCCGCGTCACATCTTAACTGCTAGTCTGAGCAGATCTATTAATTTGGAACAGAGGAGAGAAGTCAGAGGAGATTAGTGTGATGTTTAAGAAACAGCAGATAATTAGCAGTGTCAAACCGATAGGCAGTTAGCTTGCTGTCAGATCAATGAGTTGTAGATCTCCTGTTGGTAGTGTTGGCTGCCAGGGAAAATTACAGTAGGAGTGTGTGCACCTAAAAAACTTAGAGAAGTGTTCTGTTGTCTATGTGAGAATCTTCTCCTGCATGTTCTGTGGCCTGTCTTGTGTGAAGACTGGGGAAAGTTCACAGCTCTACAGAGAGTACATTCACGGGAAAGCCTGACTGAAGTTTCAACTTTCACCTTTCAATTGTTTTATTGACTATTCTATTTCTAAACCCTACTTTTCCTTCGCCATCTTCATTGTCAACGCCTTCCTCCTCTCTACTACCTCTGCATTGCTGGGACCTACAAACTGCCACTGCAAGAGTGCCTGTCACTGTCAACCCCCTCCCCCCCCCAATCCCCCCTCCTCCCCTCCCTCCCCCCCCCCACCCCCCACCCCAACCCGCTCCAACTACTTTCACCACCAGTGCCAATCAACAGTCATCCGAGACAGAACTGTGCTCCCAAAGGTGTGAGGAGCCAGCGCCTGAACTGCAACTTCAGCTGCCAAACTAAGTTGTGTCACCGTGTGTGGCTGTGCACTTTCAGGACATTGGCTGTTCAGGGGTAGTGATGAGAAAATAGACAATCAGTGACTTTATTTTTTGGGGGGTGGGAGGTGGTTTGGGTAGTGTGAGTATGTGTGTGGAAAACAAAAATCTTTCGATTTATATATTTTGTGTTTGTGTGTAATCTGGTTTGGGGTACATTAAAATTATAAAACAACTTTTCTTTTGTCAACTTCTCTTTATATGGGAAAGTCAGTGTGTCTAGTGTGTGGACCAACTTTGTCGCCGGGTTTCAAGGATTCGCCATCTTGTGATAGACACATAAATTCATGAAGTGGGAGATAGTAAACTGAAATGCCCATGTCTCTCTCATGTACAGGCAGGCACACACACACACACACACACACACACACACATAGATGCTCACAAACACATCACACACGCAAACACACACACAAATGCTCACAAACACACACACACACACACACAATGGACAGACATACATGCACACACATAAATACATCACACACACACACACACACACACACTCATACATACATACACATTCAAACACACATGAACAAACATGCACACACAAATATGCGCGCACACACACACATGCACACACACACATGCAAACACACACACATACTCACATACACCTCTTCCCCACCCCAACCCCCACCCCTCACACACACACACACAAATCAGTGTTTTGCCTCAGACCAGCGTGACAAATCTTCCTCCAGCCCCTCTTAGTCACCCTCACCATACACTCACACACCATCAAACACTAATTGATACAACAGCCACCATGGATATAAACTAATTATCCATGATCAACAACAAACATGACAAGGCACTCCAGACCAGAGCAGGAAACTTTACAAGCAAATGAGTGTACATATATATATATATATATGCATGTATGCAAACATGACTGCCAGAATGTATATATGTATACATCTGCATCAGTGCACCTGTGTGTGCACTTCATAATTTCTGAATGCTACAGAGAGAGAGAGAGAGAGAGAGACAGAGACAGAGACCGAGAGAGAGAAACAGACCAAAAGAGAGACAGAGACAGAGAGAGAGAGACAGAGACACACACAGAGAGAGAGAGAGAAAGGTGTGGGGGTGGGGGGTAGGGGGTAGGGGTGGAATCAGACTGTTGAACAGAGATGCAAGCACAAATAAACATTATAAGAGAGTAAGAGACTGGGACAGAGATAGAGAAGAAACAAGGACATGAAATGAACTGGACAGAGGAGGAGACAAAGAAAAAAACCCAGGAGAGACATGGAGAGAGAGAGAGAAAGAGAGGGAGAGAGAAAGAGAGGGAGAGAGAGAGAGAAAGAGAGGGAGAGAGAGAGAGAGAGAGAGAGAGAGAGAGAGAGAGACAGGCAGACAGACAGACAGATACAGACTCACGGCCACAGACACAAACATCTGCACACAGAGAGCAGAGGCAGAACACACACACACGCATGTGTGCACACACACTCACACACACACAGAGAAGCAGAAAACACACACACACACACACACACAAACACACACACAGAGAAGCAGAAAACACACACACACACACACACACACACACACACACACACACAGCAACAGCAACAACAACAACAACAACACATTCACACTAATCAGACTAATGGTGCAAATGAACCTGTCACAGAGGGCCAGGCGATGCAAGGGGAAATCCTGATGCAGCAAAATCGTGTGAATTTTTTCACCCTGCCCCCGCTACAACCCGTCCTCCACCCAAACATTCAGACAAAAAACTGAGGTCCCGTGTGCAGCATGCACTTAGCGCACGTAAAAGAACCCACGGCAACAAAAAGGTTGTTCCTGGTAAAATCGTGAAGAAAAATCCACTTTGATAGGAAAAACAAATAAAACTGCACGCAGGAATAAATACAAAAAAAAGAAAAAAAAAAAAGGGTGGTGATGTAGTGGGGAGAGCAGCCCGAATTTCACACCGAGAAATTGTGATAAAAAGAAAAGCAAATACAAATACAAACTTCCCACCAGCACATGCATTATTGTACATTTCATTTGCGCCCCAACGTTTGACAACGGCTTCCTGGGTGAGAGACACGCCCAAGGGTAAAAATCAATGAATCTCTGTGATGATGGTGATGACGATGATCAGCAGATATATATATATATATATATATATATATATAACTATATATAACTATATATATATATATATATATATATATATATATATATATATATCAAGATGCGAGGGAAAAAATGGGTAAAAATGATGTAGGCAGAAATGGAAAAGGGGTGCACCATATATATATATATATATTTTCTTCAGTTTAACGTCTATTCACTATAAGTGTTTTTATACGGAAAGGAGTAAAGTAGTGTATAAAGGAAAGGGAATGCATGTGAATATTAGTGTTAAAAAAAAAAAAAAGTTCATGTTATGTATCAGAGGAAAAGTATATTATAAGAAAAAAAGTCTAAAGAGGTTGTGGTGTGTATTGAATGAGTTGTCATGGGAAGGAGACTATGTATATGCATATCAACAAGTATTAACCTACAACAATGTAAATATAAATAACAGTATTAGATATAATACATCAAAGGAGGATACCAACTGTGTGTGTGTGTGTGTGTGTGTGTGTGTGTGTGTGCGTGTGTGTGTGTGCGTGTGTGCGTGCGTGCATGCGTGTGTGTGTGTGTGTGTGTGCCTGTGTGCAGGTTTTTGTATGCCTAACTGTGTGTTTCATGCCTATGCTTCAGCGTTAATTTGTTAACAATACATGAACAAAAAAGTATTGTGTGGAACATGTAAGAGAGAGAGAGGGAGAGAGTGAGAGAGAGAATTTCTTTGTGTTCCTCAGTTAAATAAATAGATTAGTATATCTACAAACAATAAACAATGTTGTGTGTGTTGTATGAGTGGTGTGTGTGTGTGTGTGTGTGTGTGTGTGTGTGTGTGTGCATGCGTGCATGTGTGTGTGTGTGTGTGTTCAAGCATGTGTGGCTGCATATGTCTGTGTCTGTTGTGTGTGCACTTTAATGAGGAGGTACGTGGATTAACACTTCACGGAAAATGGGTGACAAAAGAGTTCACATTTAGCGCCTTGTTTCATTTCGTATTGACTTTACCTCAAAATAGACTGATACCAGCTACAGCAAAATGCAGCTGACGCACTTCCTCTTTGAAACAGTATGTTCTATTGAGAAAATCAATTACTTTTTTGTGAGTTTCAATGCACATTAAATGAGTGATGTTTACTTCTATTTTTTTTTGTAAGTTGTCTCTATATTCCACTAATCGAACTAATTTGTTGTGATTAAAAGCATTGGAATGTCTCCTTTCAGCATCTCAAAATACTGCTTTTGCAATCAGTTTATTATAAGCCATTGATCTTTGTTAAATCTACATGTGTCTTTCATGTGATAGAGAGAGAGAGAGAGAGAGAGAGAGAGAGAGAGAGAGAGAGAGTGTGTGTGTGTGTGTGTGTGAAAGGGAGAGGATGATCAAATTCAGAGGATACTGCCGTGTATCTTGACAAATTTTACAAACAATCTATTTTAAGTGATGCTGAAACTACAACCATGCATGAGGAATGGTGAAGATTCAATAACTGATGATGTTTCACAACATCCAGATCACAGATTGTGAAAACTTTGAATGATTTATTACTATGGTATTAAATCTATGCTTTTTAGAGCTATGCATTATCATCATTATTATTATTATTATTATTATTATCATCATTATTATGAGCATTTATGCCTAATCTTGAAAATAAGCCCTTGGCATTTACAAACAGAACACATACATAAATATCAAAAAGGAAAAATTGATCACAAGATAGGCAACATTATCAAAATTCATTCATCACCCACCCATCTCTCTCACACACACACACACAACACACATACAAGAACACATGCATGCACACACACAAGTCCTAACTTACAATCAAAAATACAACCAACAAATTCTGAAATGATCAAAACTCACTCACTCACAGTCATTTTAGTTCATACTGGAAATGGATTGAGAATTATGTAGGAGGGGAAAAGGTGGGTCTTCAGACTGGATTTGAAAGATTGCAGCGAAGATGAGTGACGGAGAGGCTGAGGAAGTTGATTCCAAAGAATGGGAGCTTGGTATAAAAAAAACTGCGTTGGCCATATGTTTTGGTTTGAGCAGGGGGGATCCTAAGCATGTGGGAAATTGTATCACACTCCCAGTTTGGTTAAAGTTCAGTTAAGTTACTCTGGGAGGCATCACTGCATTCAGACAAATCCATATGTGCTACACCACATCTAATAAGCAGATGCCTGACCAGCAGCGTAATCCATCACACTTGGTTAAATACACTAACCATGTCAAACCAGGCCTATAGGCTTGCTCCTCATAGCCAAAATTTTGCGGTATCTCAGTGACAAGACATCTCACTATTAGTCTGCTGTCTTCTAGCCAATCAAATGTCAGTTTCAGTTGGAGCTAATGACTCATTCCAGTGGCCAGCAAATACACACCCCATGTGAACCATGGCAAGAACTGCGGGGATGGATGGGTGGGCATTTGAGTTTGACACGGTGAGTATATTTAACCAAACTGGGAGTATAATGCAAACTCTCCATTTTGGTGTCATATGCTGTACCATGTCAAACTGATGCAGAATTCAAGGCAAAAGGAGGAGGGTAATGCCTGTTGGTTTGCATGGGGAGCCCTTGTAACAGAGCCCTTGTAACAGTAACAGCGGAGTTAGCCACGACAAAGGAAACTATCTGCCCTGAGCATATAGAACTACCTGAGGTAGCAGCTAACGAAGGGAATCTCTGAACGGCAGAAGGCTACCTCCAAAACATGTCAAAGAGGCACCGAGTGCTGAAAGGCAGAAGTGGTAATAGTGTGTACTTCATGTGCTCTCAGAATCAAGCAGGTAAGTAACTGAAAACGCCTTAGCTTCTGATCTCTAAGAATTCTGACCAGGCTTTCCGAACCACCTTGTGCATGATCGGGAAAGAAGGAAAAGCATAAGTGTTCAGCTTGCTCCAGTCAAGAGAAAAGCATCCACTTCCCATGCTTCTGAGTCTGAAACTGGTGCAACAGAAATCAGGAGTCTTCTGTTGACCCTGTGACAAAAGGAATCATCATCTGTAAAAAGCACAAACACCACACCCACTGAAGGGCGTCCTTGTGTAGGGTCCATTCCATGTGGAGGACGCTCTTGGACTTGCTGCGAGCGCCTGCCCCAAAGTTGGCACTGCCCACTGTGTCTTGCTGAGAGCTCAATGCCCTTCTGGTAGCAACAAATGAAGGAGAGCCTCAGCCCGCAGTGTGAGGTTCTCAAAGTGCCCCCCTCCTCCCCCTTTTTTTTTGTTCATGTAATATGCAACAGTTGCATTGGCCATGAACAAATGGATAGTCTTGCTGGCATCTTCCCCTGAGAAGTGAAGTTGATCCCAGCGAACTGCTTCAAGTTCCAGAGGAGTGATGTTCCACTTGGGCTCCTGTAAGGACTAAATCCCTGCTGCATGGAGTAAGCCTGTGGGGGGAGGAGGGGTGTGTGTGAGAGAGAAGCCACTGCTGAGGTCATTTTGAGGAACCAATCTAGACAGATGTTCATAACCCTGGGCTGTCCTCTGGGACCAGCATATCCTCTAAGCTCTCTGTAGTGGGTACTTAAAACCTGACCCGGGGGATGACAAGTGCCAGTGATAAACATGCCCCAGAGGGAAGATGGAGTGCATGCTACTGGCCAGGAGGAACAGCACAAGCATAGGAGAAGGTCTGCCAACAGGTCCAAGCAAACTTGTGGCAGCAAGACTGTCATGGACCATGTGTCAAATGTCATCTCTAAAAAGACAGAGAACTGACAGAGGAGATCACATTTCTCCTTGTTGTGAAACCCCAGCTGGGTGCACAGATCCAGAATTCTGGACATGTGAATGGGACAAAGGGCCAAGATTAGTCAGAGGTATATACAGAGAGGAATGGACTCTGATCTGACTCCACCTTGAGCAGAGGAAGGGGGCAATACTTTTTATACAGTTGATGTCATGTGAAGTTTGTAATACACATCTGTTAACCTTCCCAATCAAATAATGTACTAAGGAAAGGTAATGCTCAGCTCGAGATGTATGACTATCTCTGAAAAGTTTTTCTCATCTGTTGATGTATTCCTGAGAAAAACAAATGAAATATTACCGGAATGACCTTGGCCTTCTGACCCAGGTCATTGCATAATGCCAGCTCTTTGACATTTCATCATGCTATGTTTGTTCATTGAATTTCATCAGAGCTGCTTGATCAATGTTTGGGAGAAGTCTTAAGACCTCTGGATAAGAAAATGTTATAATTACAACATTGATCAAAATGCCACATTGTTTCAAATGACTTTCAAAATCATGTAATTTCTCTAAACCATAATACCGTGTGTGTGTGTGTGTGTGTGTGTGTGTGTGTGTGTGTGCGTGTGTGTGTGTGTGTGTGCATGAGTGTGTGTGCATGTGTGTGCATGTATGGATGTGTGCGTGTGTGTGTTTCATCAAAATCAGCTGAGGTACTTTACAGAAAGAAGCACAACATTACAACTGTTTCACTGACAAAGTCACTTGAAACCAAATTAATTGTAAAAATGATAGATTATATTAAAGTTCTCTAAATTCTATTCATACAAGCCACATAAGCCACATCATCAACAGCCTGAATGCCTCTGGAAATTGTGGAATTATAAAGTTCTATCCACACATTTAATTCTGAACATGACTCTGACCTTTTGTCGAGACTACGCAGGAAGGTCGGACTTCCCATCACTCAAACCCAGCATTTAGTTTTATCCAAGTCAATAAACAAAAGGTTTTAGAGAAATGTTTGTGGAGCTGTTTTGTTTCTGTTGACCTTCTCATTTCAAAAACTCGATCGAGATAAAAGACTGAAAGTGAAAATAATAATTCCCAAGAGTTCCTGAAACTCTGCATATGGTATCCACATGCAAAGGCTGGCCAAGACAAAAAAAAAGAAAAAAGAAACAAACAAAAAAACACACAAAAAAACACACACAAACCCCCCAACCCCCCCCCCCTCTCCCCCTACACACACACACACAAATAAAATAAAAAACACAACAACTACAACTGCGGTTGACAAGATCAGGCCGAATATCTGTGACCCGGAGGATCTGTCAAGTTGTTCATGAGCTAAAAAAAAAGAAGAGTTGGAGGATGTTGAATTCCAATTCTTGTCTCTTTTTTTCTCTCCTTCTCCTCCCCCCTCATCTTTATTTCCTTTGTTTTTCTTTTCTTTTCTTTTTTTTTTTTTGCTGCCCCATCATCTGCACCGTTTCAGTGGCATTACTCCCACGCCGCTCATTTAGATTCCCCCATACACAGCCACACCCAGGTTCGTCCGTCGCAGTTCCAGCGTCGGCAGTCCACAGGGAACCATCGATGTTAGGTCGCCAGGAGGCCACACACCAGAGGAGACCCTGCACTGCTGCTGAGTCACTTCGGTGGTGTTCAGTGGTGCCTGTTCTATTTTAACGTACTTAGGACACCACCTACTAAGCCCCCTACTAACGACAATAATGGCTTAGTCGCGGAGTCAGACTGAGTGAGCGTCCCCCCCAGAGTGGAGACCGCCACCACGTCCCTCAAACAACAGCCCCCCATGAATCTGCCGACACTGACGACATTGACAGGACTCACCCCAAGCACGGAAGTGGAGGGGTATCGAAACTGAGGTCACCATGAGAGCAGGGCATGAAAGGCCACAGACTTTGAGACTATTTTGTTTATATTGATGACGATGAAGGAGCAGGAGGATGACTTTGTTTTTCTTTGATCTGTCCAGTAGTTTTGTTGTTGTTTTCAGCTTTTAACTGATTGCATGGTTAACTGTCTGGTTAACAAATTATTGGCTGGTTTGGTAGCCTCGTAGATTCTCTGGTTCACAAGTTTGTTAGTTGGCTGATTGACTGTAGTGGTTGGTTGGTTGGGCAGTTGGGTTGCTTGCATGCAGTCTTGCTCAGTACCTTCTTCTTCTTCGTTCATGGGCTTCGTTTATTTATTTATAGCCTGTTCATCTAAGATGATGATATCAGACTGAAAATAAATGATATTATTATTTGGATTATTATCATTTCTATCATAATGATGATTGTTATTATTAATTAGGAATTGACATTTCTGTATATTCGAATGAAAAGGGGTGCGGTTGAGGTGGAGGGGAGAGGGGGGCAGGGCAAGGGGGAGGGGACTAAGAAAGGAAGAGAGAGAGAGAGAGAACAAGAACAAGAGAGAGAACAGAATACAGAATGTGGAAAAGATAAGAGTACAAAATGTAAAATGGAGAGGGTGAGTGTCAGTGATTGGAGAAAGAAAAAAACATAATATTGGAAGGGTGTGTGTGAGAGGCGGGACGGGGGGGAAGCGGGATTAGGACAAAAAATTTATCATGGGCTGCAATGCCCATGATCACTCATATTTACACGAGTGGGCTTTCAGGTGTATGACTGTTTCTACCCTGCCATGTATGCAGCCGTGCTGTTTTCCAGGGTGCTCAGCACCTGTGTGGCCAACACCCCCTGCACACTATGATATGTCCGCCATGTAAAGTTTGAATGTTGAAAGGTGACACGCTAGAGCATGGGTCAAAAGTTCTGGGCTGCAAAGCTGAAAGGAGATGGGGGGGATGACAGGAGGGATAATTATGACCCCAGTACACTTGGTAATAAAGACATATTCTATTCTATTCTATTCTATGTCAACAGGAGGAGTTTGTATTATACTCCATGTTTGGTGACACATATACTTACCATGTCAAACTGATGCAAACTAGGTCTATCGGTTTGCTCTGCTTGGCCAAATTAGTAAGTTTTGTAAGTATGTTTCCCCTGCTGAATAACATGTTGCTATTCACAAAGACAGTTTCAACCCTTTAACAAAAATAAATATATACTCTTAATGAATCATTAAATAAGTAACTTTAGTAAGTAAATCAATAAACAGATCTGTAGATAAATAAATAAATAAATAAATAAATAAATGAAACAAACAAAACAACCCCCCACAACAAACCCCAACAAAACAACAACAAACTCACACACTTTTCTTTCAATCAGCACAGCCTTTTTTCTGATATAATCTAATCATGGTGAGCAGCTTTTGATCATTTCTTTTTCAACCAGTTTGTTACGGTGGGAAAGAAAGAAATGAGATGTGTCTGTTTCCTAATACAACAGTTTTTACAGTGCAGGGTCCCATTTTTTTCCTCTGTGTGTGTGTGTGTGTGTGTGTGTGTGTGCGTGTGTGCACGCGTGCATAGGTGTGTGAGTGTGGAAGTAGGGGGAGGGTTGTGTGTGCAGTGTGGTTTTGGGGGTATGGGTATTGGTGTGCGGATGTGGATGGGCGGGGTGCGTAGATATGGATGTGGGTGTGAGTAGGTGTGGGTGTGGGTGATGGTGTGGATGTGTGGGTGTAATGTGATGTGGTGTGGTGTGGTGTGGTATTGGTGGTCGCAGAGGTGTGTGTATGTATGTGTGTGTGTGTGTGTGTGTGTGTGTGTCAGTGAGTGTGGGTGTTTACATTGGTGTGTGTGTGTGTGTGTGTGTGTGTGTGTGTGTACACATGCATATGTATTAGTATGTGAGTGAATTGTATATATATATATATATGTACAAGTGTGTGTTTGTCTGTATGTCAGAGTGTGTTGGTACGTATGTTTGTGCACTAAATTTTGACCAGCACTTGAGGCCACCTGTCACAACAAGATCAACATCTGACAACATCGTTGATCACAATAATCACCTTATGCACTGCAGCACCTTGCAGGCCAAAACGTACAGTACTGGTATATAATATATACATGATTTTGAGATTGGTGAAATTAAACTGACACTGAAAAAGAAAACAAAAACAACATTCACACACTGATGTACTGATTCAGCACTGCCATCAAATATATATATATATATATATATATATATATATATATATATATATATATGTACATACATACAAATAAGACACACATTCAACACCCTTGAAAATAAAGCCAAAATAGCTGTACATACAGAATATAAATGTTAAGTCACAGCTAGTGTAGGAATCCCTCAGGCTCCAAGACTGACAACTTTCCCTCCTGACAATACTGACACCTGAGAACTAATGGAGTGAACATTTCCTGCAGGACACTCTATCCTATTCCCCGCAGGATTTAGCGCCAGACACAAGAACTTTCATTCTCCCTCTACTCTCAGAAGATTCAAATGCATAAATGTCTGTCTCTCCAACTGTGAGGGAGAGAGAGAGACAGTTGGGTGGGGATCAGGTCGTTTGGGTGGGGGGAGGGGTGTGGAGAAAGAGGGAGACTGCATGTGAGTGAGAATGATGGGTGCGAGTGAGTGAGTGTGTGTGTGTGTGTGTGTGTGTGTGTGTGTGTGTGTGTGTGTGTGTGTGTTTGCACGTGTGTATGTGTGTGTGTGTGTGTGTGTGTGTGTGTGTGTGTATGTGTGTGTGTGTGTGTGTGTGTGTGCGTGTGTATGCATATATATCTACGTATAAGTAGATAGGTAGATAGATAGATGTGTGTGTGTGTGTGTGTGTGTGTGTGTGTGTGTGTGTGTGTGTGTGTTCATGTGCATGTGTATGCATATATGTCTACTCAAGTAGATAGATAGACAGACAGACAGACAGACAGATAGATAAACAGACAGATAAACATATAAACAGATAGAAAGAAAGGTAAGAGATACAGGAGTGTTAAATGAAAACTTATAATAATCTTAAAGAAAAACTATATTCTCAAGATTTTTACATCAAATGCTGAATTCTGCCAAACTGTGAGAAAAAAGGACATTAAATATATCCACACACTGATGCAGATAATCATACTACAGCACCACAACAAGAGAAACAAGCAAGTGTGTTACTTTACTGATGAGCCTGAAATCAAAGCATCAGTGTGTTCACAGGCACAAGCACACAGTCAAACACGTTGATATCAACAGGGAAACAGTCAAAACTTTATTGATTGTTAATTAACATTTTTATGTGTGTGGTATGTATGAATGCCTATGTATGTCTTATAAAACCTTGTTAAGGTCTTAGCTGACAATAACCCCCCCCCCCCCCCCCCCCAAACTAATTCTGATACATGCACACTCTCCAAGTCTCTCTCATCAAACCACTCCTGAGCACACAGTAACAGGAACCCCCCACCCCTCTCTCTCCCTCTTCCACCCTCTTTCACTCCCCTCCTCCTCATCCATCCTCCCCTGACCCCAACACCCTTCCCACCACACACGTGATGTCATCTCCCACCCACATCAACAAAGTACAGGCACAGTCTTTCAGTCTCTTTCTCACCAGATCAAACCACACCTTAAGGCATAGTAATGGGAACCTTCTCCCAGTCTCCCCCACCTCTGACTCCTCATCCACACTCCCACAAACCCCCCCACCCCCTACAACACACACACACACACATGTCATCTCCCACTCAAAACAACCAAATACAGGCACAGTCTTTCAGTCTCTTTCTCACCAGATCAAACCACACCTCAACGCATAGTAATAGGAACCTCCTCCCTGTCTCCCCCACCTTTAACTCCTCGTCCACACTCCCACAACCCCCCCCCCCCCCACCCCCTACAACACACACACACACACACACGCGCGCGCGCGCGCACGCGCGATGTCATCTCCCACAAACAAAACAACAAATCAGGGCAGACACTGACACCCTTTACATCCCCCACTGCCAGGAGCTGAAGCTGAAACAAAATGTTCTGGCCAACTGACAGAAAACTGAGGCACTGGAGCAAAGGTGGTTAGAAAGAGAAAGAAGGAAGAAACTTGCTTACTGTTTTGTTGTCTGCTTCATATTTTAAAAAAAGAAAAAGAAAAGAAAAGAAAAGAAATCAATACTTTTGTGCTGAGCCAGTGAAGGGGAAGACAAAGCCAATGAACATGTAGGTCACACACAGAATGCAACAAATCCAATTTGTATTCAGATAGATACATTACATTCCCCAGGAGAACAGAAAATTGATTTCTTTGCAAGACTCCGTAGGGAACAAAATAGAAAACAAAACAAACAAACAAAAACATATAGGTGAACAAAAAGGGGGGGAGGGGGCAAAGGGCGGTAGGGGGAAAGGCAAGAGAAGAAGAAGAAGAAGAAGCAGGAGAAAGAGAAAGAGGAGGAGGAGGAGAAGAAGAAGAAAGAAGGAAAGATAGAGACATGCAGACAGACAGAAAGAAAGAGACGAGAGAGGAGGGGCTGAGATACAGCCAGTCAGTCACTTATTCATTATTCATTCATCGTTTTGATACTGCTTGTTATATTTCACAGTCTAGCCAACCATGGACTGTGGACAGCAATGACACATGGCATTATCTATTTGTCATTTTGATACTGCTTATTATATTTCACAGTCTAGCCAACCATGGGCTGTGGACAGCAATGACACATGGCATTATCTATTTCAGTATTTGTCGTTTTGATACTGCTTATTATATTTCATAGTATAGTCATGCAAGGACTATGGACTGCTATGACACATGGACCTATGTCATATCAGAGCCAACACCATCATAAACATCCCCACATCAAACAGCAAAACCAAGAAACAGAGTTCTGCCACCCACACCAATAATCAATACTGCACCCAAAGACCCTGGCACCATACAACTAGACCTGAAGGGCAAGTATCAGTAGGTTGTTAAGACACTCTCTGGCATGCACACATAAGTGCACGCAGGCATGCATGTGCGCGCACACACACACGCAGTGTTTCAAATCTTTGTTGGATAGTCCAACTGGGTTGTTAAAACGATTTATCCTTTTTTTTTCTCTTTTTTTTTATTAATTAATTTTTTTCTAAGTTTGGAAATCATTGTTTTAGCCAGATTGTTGTATATGTTGTGATTTTTTCCCCTTACCCTTTCCCTCCTTCCTCCCCCTTTTTTTTTCTTTTTTGTTTTGTCTAATATCACTTAATGTGGATAGACATTAAATGAATTATAAAAAAAAACAAACACACACACATACACAAACATGCTCACACACACAAACACACACACAGAGTCTCATACTCACACACACACACACACCACACATACACACACACACACACACAAATTCCTTCAACATGACACTGAAAAAAATGTACATCATATAAACATTTTTCTTTCAAACCATGACATCAGCAGGCCCACTGCCTAACTCTGTATACTCATAAAAGGGCCATCTAGTCTGCTTTATTTATCACCTTCCTATGAATAAATAAAAATAATGAAAAAATGGGAGTTGGGATACGTGAGGTAAAATTAGGTCTGTGAAGCAAAACATAAAATACCATACTACCTGTGAACCAACACATAAAACTACCATACTCGCTGTGAACCAAAACATAAAACAACCATACTTGCTGTGAACCACATAATACAACTACCATACATGCTGTGAACAAAAACATATGACTACCATACCAGCTGCAAACCAAAACATAAAACTGCCATACCAGCTGTGAACCAACACATTAAACTATCATACTGATAGTGAACAAAACAAAAAGGCCTGACTAAGCGCGTTGGGTTACGCTGCTGGTCAGGCATCAGCTTGGCAGATGTGGTGTAGCGTATATAAATCTGACTGAACGCAGTGATGCCTCCTTGAGCCACTGATACTGATACTGACATATGACAGCATACTCCGTGAAGAGTCTCTCTCACCCAAGCCATGAAAGATTCTCTATTAATAGTCTACGAACACACTCATGATTTATGGAGTTCAGGTATATCAATATCACTGACAAGAGCATATCCTTTGAATCATATTAATACAATATCACTGGTAAGAGCATGGCCTCTGAAACATACCAATACAATATCAATTATAAGAGCATATCCTCTGAAACACCCTTTCTCACCAAGTCGTAAAACACTCTTTCACTCTTCAGTCTCACTAGTTTATAACACACCAATAATTTATCTTAGTTCAGGCTGAAAGACCAGCCAACCTCAACAGCTGTTCCCAAATCTAACAGGGGAAAAAAAAAAAATCAAATATACGCCCCCTCCCCTCCCCATCCCTTCTCGAAATAGGTTAGCTAGTAGGAAGCCGAGGAACTTGCAATCCAATTCTACAGTCAATAGCTGCACATGTGTCATACTAATATTCCCCTCCACATTAGCCATGTGCTGGAGCATGACCTGGATGCAGCAGGGTGAAGATCAATCTCCGCTCTCTCCTTGCTTCAGACCCGCTTTGCTCTTTCCCTCCTGGTTGTGTGACCTTTCACAGGTAGTGTGCACCTGTTCAGCTCTCCTTCTCTATCAGTACCACCCCACCCACACCCCTTCTGCCCCACCCCTTCTTCCCCACCCTTCTACACAAGCACACAGGTATAAATCAACACACACACACACACACACACACACACATATATATATATATATATATGTATGTATGTATGTATGTATGTATACACACCCACTATCTCTCTCTCTTTGATCTAATTTGCTGATGGCATCTACAGACAATGGAGTTATATGGAATTTTGACATTGTATTTATATAAAACTTTTTTTTAGTTTAAAGAGAAAGCTATGTCATAATAACTGCAGTAGTTCTGGTGACTTTATAACATTTTATGTAATAGCCCCTTGTTCATATCGGGCTGTGGTCTCACTGAACTAATCATCTGAGTCTCTCTCTCTCTCTCTCACCACAGGCACTCTCTCTCTCTCTCATCCACACAAACACACACGTGCACACACACACACACACACACTAACACACAAACACACGCACACACCACAGTAGTTTCTCAAAGTGGAAGTTTTATGACTTGTGATTGTTGCCACAGCAAACATCACATCTCCCAGTGGATCCACCCCATCCCATGATCCTTGGCTTGTGCAGAGCAAAAGCAAACAGAACCACTACAATACCTCTTTATAGCCTGAGCACAAAGCAAAGCTGGCCATTCGTCACCGTTCATTGCTTCACCCACTTTGTCGGGTTTTCCAATGTTTGAGGAGTCCTTGTATAGCTATCAGTAGCCACTCTTCAGAATATATTACATGTATTTTAGATTGCTTTGATAAATGATGAATGCAGCTTTCAAGGATGGGGACAGTACCAGGATAATGTTTCTGTTACTTTATTTATGTAATTATTTATTCATTCATTTATTTATCTTATGAAAGAATCTGAAATCAATCTGAATCCTGTCAATTCGAAAACTGAAAGGTGACTGATTTTCACAACAGCGTATTCAGCAAGTTTTACTTAAAAAAAAAAAAAAAATCTATCATATTCCTGTGTCTTATTCATACTTGATGTATTGTTGAATGTGCTTAGAGCTGCAGGTTAAGAATTATGTACATTATTACTATTGTAATTGTTATTGTTGTTGTAATCATAATTATCATCACTATCATTATTATCAATACACTCTATATCAAGGCCTTGTTATCTTTTGTTTTGGATTTGTGATTTACTTGTGATTCATTTGTGATTTGTGATTTTTTTCATATTATAATTATTTATTTATTTATTTATGTATTTATTTACTTATTTATATACGCTTATCTATTATTTATTCACCTTCTTTTTCTTCTTTTTTTCTCCAGGCCTGACTAAGCGCGTTGGGCTACGCTGCTGGTCAGGCATCTGCTTGGCAGATGTGGTGTAGCGTATATGGATTTGTCCAAACGCAGTGACGCCTCCTTGAGCTACTGAAACTGAAACTGACTGAAATGTTGTTCATATCTCCTATCACTATCAGTATCACTGCTGGTATTATTGTGTGTTTTTTTAAAACCTCATACAGCACTAAACTACATTTTTGTGTGCTGCACATGGGTATATTTGGAATCCTGATTTTGACCACTTAGAATAGAATCAGAATTAGAATATGTCTTTTTTACCAAGTGTACTGGGGTCACAAGGAATATTGGGGAGGGGGGGCGGAGGTGGGGGAGTAGTACATAACAAGGTACGAACATAAATCGATAGATAAATGTATTTCAAGTTATCTGACTATAACCTTCACTTTAGCCAGTATCAGACCTAGCTGACATCATGAACTGAAACATAGTGTATTATTATCTATTATCAATTATCATAGACTGAATAATCTTACATTTATATAATCTATTGTCATGATCAGGATAAATTCTATTATTAATTTTTAAACAAAAAACTTGAACTGCACTTCTGTTCCGAATCCAAATTTCACAGCTAGACACTAAATTTCACAGCTAGACACTAAATTCAAGATCCAAATTCATAAAAACAACAACAACAAAAAACCAACACCTCTACTATCTTAAATGGAAATTCTACTTCCGCACCATGCGCATTGCACTGCAGAGCTCTCCGTTGCAGTTTCTCCCTCATGTCCATTTCCAATCCACTCATCCACTGCCGTGTGTTCTCATTGAGACCACCCAGTCCCCTGTCAAGTGGTATCCCCACAGCACTGACTGATG
>NC_134893.1:48451029-48456029 GCF_041734735.1 Babylonia areolata | reverse complement strand
CACACACACACACACACATACTCACAGACAGACACACAGACAGACAGAAACACACACACACACGCACATGGTGGTGGTGGTGGTGGTAGTGGTGTGTGTGTGTGTGTGTGTGTGTGTGTGTGTGTGTGTGTGTGCATAGAGAGAGACGAAGACAGACAGGTAGACTGACAGGTAGGCATGCAGACAGAGACAAACCGCACTCCCTACACTACTACTACTTGAGTGGAAGAGACAATGATAGTGTGGTGGTGTGGTGGTGTGCTCTGTGGCAACACGTAATCTCTGAGAGAAAAAAAAAAATAGGCCACGGTGTTCATACGAGAACACCGTAACTGTAAGAGAAACCTCGCGTGGATCAATGATGCAACAGACACAAAGAAAAAGGTATTTAAAAAAAAGAAAAAAGGGGACCCCCCCACCCCCCCCAAAAAAGAAGCAAAAACAAAAAAACAAACAAAAAAAACAACAACAACAAAACAAAACAACCCCAAACAAAAAACAACGACAAACAACGGAAACGATAATAACAAATAACTACATAAGAATAGGGAGAGCAAATCAAGTCTGCCCCCGAAAATTCGTGTTAAAAAGACCGTCCGTCTGGGAGTTTTTCCCATTCGCCGATCGTGCACTGCCATCCGTTGCATCCAACTTGGGCGCCTTTGGGAGCGGGAGTGGTGGTGGAGTGGGTTTGGGGGGGGGAGGATTTGACTCACGGGATCTACCCCTTTTTGAATGCGCCAGAAGGCCGGGGGGACGATGGTCCATCGCGCCACGTGTCCGCCACAAGTTGGGCGAAAGGACAAATGGGAAGGCATACATTGTCAGGGGCTTGTTTGCCCTGAGTCTTTCTGGCATGTTTGTGGAATTTCAGCTTCTTGCAGTCCTGTTGGCCTGCACAAGTTTGGCAGGCGTTTGTGTGCAAGCAGCGCGAGCCTTTGTTGGCCCAAAACTAATTCTTCCCAGGATTCATTGGTTGTATCAAAAAGCTTTAGAGAGACGTTCATTTATCTCTGGCGCTTTCGTGACTGCTCCTTTGTGATCGCTTCCCGATGAGCTCGCCGTAGAGAGCGTTTTGGGGCCCAACGATGGTCTGGGATGCGTCGGCCACCTGTGTCAAGCCGCGAAGCCTGGGAGTGCACTCAAGGATTGGTGAGTCAGCTTGAAGGTGTGGCCTTTTCAGAAAACCTCTGTGATGTTTTGTCTTGACCTTCGTTTTTGCTTGATAGCTTCTGAGGAAACATCTTGATGTGGAAGGGTTCCAATTTCCCCTTGGCATGTAAGTTGGTAACATGTCAACAGTTTGGAGCGGACGCACCGTTGTTGTGGGGAAAAGAACAGATGTTTCGCCTTGTACCTGGTAGCTTGCTCTCAAGATAATGCATTTCGAGGGTCCGACATTGGCATGATTTCCAAAAGTCCCTTCTCTTGCAATCTTGGACGTTACATTATCGTCGATTGGTCGACATTTCGTGCAGTGTGCCTTGGGCCAAGTTTGGTGGAACCGCTCTTTCCGGAACCACTTGGAGGCAAATGACCTTGGTCTGTGTGTTGGGCCCTATAGCGGGTCCTGGGCTGTTGCTGGATGAGAACTTCAGCAAGGAAATGCCCCGATGATTATCACAGGCTTGCCGGTTCCCCTATCACTTGTACAAGTGAATGATAAATGCATCTTTGAAATCCTGGGGGATAGTCTCTTCTTTCCACATGAGTGAGTACAGCTGATGGAGCTTCTCAGTCAGCACAGTGCCTCCATTCTTGTAGACCTCTGCTGGTATGGAGTCTGAGCCAGGTGCTTTGCCACTGGATAGCAGACGGATTGCTTTCTGGGTCTCAAGAGGTGTTGGCGGATCGTCCAGTGCTTCGTTGATGGGGACTTGTGGGAGACGGTCTATGGCTTCATCATTTATGGAGGAAGGGCGATTTAAGACACTGTTGAAGTGCTCAGCCCAGCGTTCGAGAATTTTCTCCTTCTCGGTGATCAAGGTATTCCCATCTGCACTGAGGAGGGGGGATGATCCTGAGGATGTGGGGCCGTAGACTTCTTTTAAGGCATCATAGAACCTCTTCATATCGTGCCTGTCAGCATATCCCTGGATCTCAGCTTTGTCACTCAGCCACTTATCCTGCATCTGGCGTAACTTTTGCTGAACAGTCCTGCGGATGGCATCGTACGCATCCTTTTTTGATGTGGACTTTGGGTTGCTCAGGTAGGCTTGATGCAGACGGCGTTTCTCATCCAGAAGCTGCTTGATTTCATCACAGTTTTCATCAGACCAGTCTTTGTGCTTTCTGGTCATGGGTCCCAGGGTCTCTGAAGCTGTACTATAGATCAGCTCACGCAGGGTCCTCCAGTCACACTCCACATTCTGGTTGTCCAGAGAGGCGGATTCCAGACGATCTTCCAGCAGCTCCACAAAGGACTGTTTGATGGTGATGTTTTTCAGCTTAGCAATGTTGAGCCGTTTTGGAGCCTTCTGGCCTTGGGGGCGTCTCTTGGGCTGGATTCGAATATTCAGCTTCGAGACTACAAGGCGATGGTCTGTCCAACACTCGGCGCCGCACATGGTCTTTGTTACACGTACATCTTGCCTATCCCTTTTCCTGGCGATGACATAATCGATGAGATGCCAATGCTTTGAGCGAGGGTGCATCCATGACGTCCTGTTACGGGTAGGGAGGCAGAAAACTGTGTTGGTTATCAGCAGTTCGTGCTCTGCACAGGTCTGAAGCAAAAGCAATCCATTTGGGTTGCAGTGGCCCACACCGTGCTTTCCAATCACTCCATCCCAGGAGATGTAGTCAGAGCCAACTCTAGCATTGAAGTCCCCAAGAATGATGAGCTTGTCTGCTTTAGGGATAGCAGCAATGACAGAGTGAAGGTCCTCGTAGAACTTCGCCTTCACTTCATCCGGGTTGGTCATGGATGGGGCGTAGGCACTGACAATGGTGAGGTGCTTCTGGCCAGATGCCAGTGGGAGTTTCATGGTCATAAGCCTATCGTTGACTCCCTTTGGGATTCCAGCTAGCTTGCTGACAAGTGCTGTTTTTACTGCAAAACCAACGCCAGCCTCACGTCGCTCTTCGCTTCCTCGTCCACTCCAGAAAAAGGTGTAACCAGATCCCTGTTCACAGAGCTCGCCTTCGCCTGCAAGCTGAGTCTCACTCAAGGCTGCGATGTCAATGTTGTATCTGGCGAGTTCGGATGCAACTAGTGCCGTTCTCCTTTGGGGTCTGTCCGCGTTATCTCTGTCCAGGACAGTCCTTATGTTCCAAGCACCAATGGTGAGAGGAACGATCCTTGTTTTTTTCTTTTCTTTCTTGTTGTTTCGACCGCTGATGTAGGGTCCCCGCCAGCCGCGGTATGCTGGCCAGGGTGATATGGAACAGGCAATTTTTAGGGCACCTTTTCTAGCCCCTTCCTCATGCAAGGGAGGTGAGCAGTGCATTCCTAAAGAGGGCTGCTCAGACGCTCAGACGGCTCCATCGCTGCTCCTGTCGACGAAGAACGACCCTATGGCCTGAGCCGCCTGCGTGCAGGTCTGCGGCTGCGACTGCCAGTGTACCCACACCTGTCGTTTCGTCGCTCGCCTGTCGCCACAGGACTTGGGGGGTGATGAAATGATGAAGGATGAAAGGTCATTTTGGATGACTGATGACTTGCGCGATGAGTTTGTTTAAAGTGAAGAGGAGTTGCGCAACGTCGACCTCACTCTCTCGTCCGGGTCCACCAATTTCCAGTGGCAAGACTAAGTCGAGACGACTGGAGGATGAGCACGGATGCAGTGGATGACCAAGATATCCTTTCGGTGTCTCATCTTGCTCTCTGCACTCCACAGTGCGTTGCTGTAACTGCCTTCCTCTCCGTTGAACCGATAGGTTTCTTCCGCAGATTCTGCCGGATCCAGACTTTGCATGCATGGGTAGACACACCCCGGGGGCCAACTGCGTGTGGCATGCACACAGCACGGTGGAGCTAGATGGCCGTCGTTGGCTCTCCTGAACCAACGCCCTTTTATGGATCTCCATAAGGGTGTCTAGCCACCCGCCTCACCAGTCCCGGAAGGGAGCGGTGGGAGTGCCGGTTTAGTCGCCGGCAACCCGACCCTGAACAGGTTGTACTGGATTACAGGTTACCAGTAGCAGATCTAATGACCTGACCTGACCTACAAAAGACCAATGTGTATTCGAAAGTCATTTTTTTGCTTTAATCGATCCACACGCTGTACGTCTTGAAGCAAGGCGCGTCGCAAGCAAAATGGCGACAATTTTAAGTGAGTTCTGTTCACACATATCTCTTTGTTAAGGTCAAGGTATTCGTGTCAGGGCTGTGTGTCTCATCAGGGCCGTTACTGTCCGTTTTCACGTGCTCACGTTGAGCTGTGCAAGCTGAAGAATGAAATTTCCAACTCAATGTCTTCTTCGGTTCGCAGATTATGATTTTTATAGCCTACATTTTTGTATTGTTAAACCTTATATTGCCTTGCTTGTTCAGAATCTATAAATACGACTTAGTTTGTTGAAAAAAAAAGAGCTGCATAGTTTAAAAAAATGAATAGAGGCTAAAAAATTCATCAGTAATACACTGATTTAGCAATTCTTTAAAGAATATGAAGACATCCGTCACATAATTTATTATGTCCGTATTGTCTCAAGAAATGTTTATTTATTTACTTATTTATTTATGTATTTACTAAGATGTTTTACTATAGTGCATATTCTTGAAGCTCTAAGCATTTTACAATATCATGTCATTGCCAACATTGTTGCATGTTTCCATGACGCTTTTCATTTCTCTTTTCCTGTCCATTTGCAGGTAACCCTGGATAACGACCACAGCAGAAATATGTTGATGAATGAATGTCAGATTTGTAGGAATGGATGGGTGAATGATGGGGAATTAAAAAAAATGTTGGAAAAAAAAGAGGCAACAGAACAGAACAGACTGAACGTCTTTACCACACAGGCACTTTTGTCCCCTCGGCGCAACCAGTTGTTAG
>NC_134893.1:48396029-48446029 GCF_041734735.1 Babylonia areolata | reverse complement strand
GCCGTACTGAGTGAGTTTTAACTAACCAATATGGAAAACCACTTGACATGGATCACAGGATCTTTAACGTGCGAATATACACGATGGGGACTAAACGCACTATACCATGATCTGGACATTGTGCTGATCTGGGAGATCGGAAAAAATTCAGCCCTAATGCACCAGGCGCCGTTGTAATGGCCAGTAGCTTCAGAAAACGCTGTTTACGTTAGGTTTCAAGCAGGTGTTAGCAGATATTTTGTTAATAAAACTGTTCAACTAAAAGAGAGGAGAGAGAGTGGAGTGGGGAAGGGTAAGATGGGAGAGGGGTCGATGTTATGGAACCAGGCTTTTCGCACTTCATGGTGCACGGGGTTCGATAGCCTGTCAGCTGTTTTAGACAGCACGCGAAAAGACTTGGCAAAAAGAATTTGTGAATGCGTTCCATCAGTATTCCTGCAGTGTTCTGCACTGGGAACACACGTGCAGTCATAGCATCCAGCGAGTTCAGGTTTGTTTTAAACAATCTATTTTAAGTTCCTTTGGAAACGTTCACACTGCACGGGGGAGTGCATTGCACTCTGTCCGAACTCAGTCGACACTGAACTGTGCACACCCGTGTATCTGAACGATCGAGGTGTACTCTGACTCAGTTGTCCAGTCAGAGGTTCTTTATTCGAAGCGAAAGTGTGCCGTCCCCTTTCTGAACAAAGGGGTTTCTCACTTGACGGAAAATGATTGAAGCGATATCTGAGCTTCAGTTGCCCCCACGAATTTTTCACGGTTTGAACTATACTCCTTTTTCTCTTAAATTAATTTTGGGTATAGGGACGGTTTGAAAATTGGGATTTAAATAAACAGTGTAATAAATCTATGAAAGCGGAATTTCAGGAGGTTAGGGTTTTAAACAAAAATTTAAAAAAAAAAAAAAAAGGGAAAAAGTTATTTGTGAAAAGGACCCCCCAAAGGGGGGTTTTCCATTTCTGGGGGAAAAAAAAAAAAAGAGAGAAAAGAGAAAAGAAGAGAGAGAGAAGAAAGAACGGAGAGGAAACGAAAAACGAAACGAAAAGAAAATTTTTATTTCACAGGGTGTGGGTAAGCATAGCGCTTAAAAAAAAAAATTTTTTTACATCCAGCCCTAAAGGGGCGCAGCGAAGAAAAAGGAAAGAAAAAAAAGAGAAGAAAAAAAGAAACAATTAAAGCAAAGGCAAAACAACACACACACACACACACAAAACACACACACACAACACACACACACACACACAACAACAATAATTACCACGCAAAATTATTAAAATTATGAAATAAAAGGCATAAATGAAAACATGTGTATAACCTAAAATAAAAACGACAAAAGGGGACAGACAAATCGTTGAAAAGATCAAAATTTTAATCTTTAAAAGGAAGAAATAAAATAAAATAAATTAAAAAAAGAGAGGAGAGAGAGAGAAGAGGGAGGGGGTGCGGGGGGGGGGGGGTGGGGTGCGCGCGCACGTGTTTTGTGCCGGGGGAGTGCGTTTTTGCATGTGTGAAGGAGAGATGAGGGGTCGGAGCAGGGTCAGCGCAAATTTTCCACACCGACGGAAGTGAACTCTCGTGTAACCGCCCTCCCCTCAGTCCCCGGTCCTTCGCCACACTGACGGTGTTTTTAACTCAGGAACCTGCCAGACGTTTTTTTCCCTTTTCCCTGTGAGCCCCTGGGTATAGTAGGTAGTGGTGGTGGATGGTGGTGTTCCATCGAGATCGATGATGCACCATCGTTGTCATCCAGATGGGGGATGGGGGGATGGGGGGAGGGTGGGTGGATGACTGATGACTT
This sequence comes from Babylonia areolata, assembly GCF_041734735.1. Lineage (NCBI taxonomy): Eukaryota > Metazoa > Mollusca > Gastropoda > Neogastropoda > Buccinidae > Babylonia > Babylonia areolata. The sequence goes on along the minus strand of NC_134893.1, from coordinate 48,444,228 downwards.
GCGCGATGAGTTTGTTTAAAGTGAAGAGGGAGTTGCGCAACGTCGACCTCACTTCTCGTCCGGGTCCACCAATTTCCAGTGGCAAGACCTAAGTCGAGACGACTGGAGGATGAGCACGGCTGCGTGGATGACCCAAGATATCCTTCGGTGTCTCATCTTGCTCTCTGCACTCCACAGTGCGATGCTGTAACCGCCTTTCCCTCTCCGTTGAACCGATAGGTTTCTTCCGCAGATTCTGCCGGATCCCGACTCGCATAATGGGTAGACACACCCCGGGGGCCAACTGCGTGTGGCATGCACACAGCACAGTGGAGCTAGATGGCCGTCGGTGGCTCTCTGAGCCGACGCCCCTTTTATGGATCTCCATACAGGGTGTTAGCCACCCGCTCACCAGTCCCAGAAGGGAGCGGTGGAAGTGCGGTTTTAGTCGTCGGCAACCGACCTGAACAGGTTGTACTGGATTACAGGTTACCAGTAGCAGATCTAATGACCCTGACTGACCCTTCTGGGTATAGTAGGTAGTATACTGAAACAGAGATCACATCCCCCGCCCCCATCCCTCGTCGCACACTGACTCCTCGCCCGCCCCCTTTCACCACCACTCACCTCTTGATTCACCCAGGCGCTGCCGGATACAGCCCCAGGATCTTGGAGTGGAAGTCCGATCAAAGTATTTTATATTTTTTTTAATTTTGTATTTCTTTTTATCACAACAGATTTATCTGTGTGAAATTCGGGCAGCTCTCCCCAGGGAGAGCGCGTGCTATACTACAGCGCCACCCATTCTTTTGTATTTTTCCTGCGTGCAGTATTATTTGTTTTTCCTATTTGACGTGGATTTTTCTACAGAATTTTGCCAGAACAACCCTTTTGTTGCCCGTGGGTTCTTTTAGGTGCGCTCGGTTTATCGTCTCATCCGAATGACTAGCGTCCAGACCACCACTCAAGGTCTAGTGGAGGGGGGAAAATATCGGCGGCTGAACGTGATTCGAACCAGCGCGCTCAGATTCTCTCCGCTTCCTAGGCGGACGCGTTACCTCAGGCCATCACTCCACAGTGTATCTCCCAAAGGAGGAGAAGTTGTTTGGTCCGGTGGTGCACCATTAGCTGCCAGTGCCTGTTTTATTGGTTCAGCTGCCCTGTTTTGTTTTGACACTCGTCGGCTTTCGGGGTTGCTAACATTTTGGCCAGACAGTGCTCACAGAATGCTGTGGTGCGTGCCGCGGTGTGGTGGTGCGTGTGTGTGTGTGTGTGTGTGTGTGTTGTGTGTGTGTGTGTGTGCGTTGTACCTACGTGCGTGCATGTATTTTTATGTGCTACCAGCAATTCGGCCCAACACTCGGCTTATATCACAGAATGACATAAGTTTACAGTTTACATTTTGGCGAACAGCAAACTGAGAGCTGTATTATCAATGGTTTCTCCAGTCAGTGGGAAACCATTTACAGCTTAGTCTTTTGTGAAGAACTGTGACTCTCAAACTAGGAGGCAAAATTGCACTGGCTCTTAGTGCTGCAGCCTTGAGGGCTAGTTGTGCCTTTGGGAACTATCCCAGACGCCGACTGTCCTAAAACCCTCTTGGCCGAGAGAGTGGGGATGTAACTTGGGCAAGACACTCTCCATATAATCAAATTCTAGCCCAAATAGTCGGAACAGCAGTTGCCTCATCTGCTGTTCTGATGGTCATAGTCAGACACGACTGACTATCATATATATATAGGCAATTCGGTATACAATGTATACAGGACATACGGGCGGCGGTGTCACAGGTGTCAGCCGAAGCAAGCGGACTTAACAACACGTGACGGACTGTGACAATAACGGATCCTGTATATTGTTTCCACGGACCGCAGCTTGACTTGATTCCCGGCCATCAGTCATCAGCACGCCACCCACAAGGCTGGCTGGTTGACTGACTGGATGATTAGCCCACCATACACAGCCCTCTGGTTACGAAACAGCGGGCCCACACAGCTGGGTGGAGTCCGGCCGGGTTCAGTAAAGCACGATGCCTCCTGTATCCAAATGCTCTGCAGGCGATTACTCCGTCAGACTTGCATACCTACCTTCTTACTTATATACATACTTATTGACTTCTTCAATTTACATTCATAGTTCTTCTTGTTCTTGTCTTGTTCTTCTTCTGATCATCATTACTGTGTTGTTGCTGGAATGTCATTATTATTATTATCATCATCATCACCATCGCTACTGTTATGATTATGACGATGATTGCTACAGTATTGACACCCAGTTAGTATCTGCTGGAGCTTCTGACAAGAAGTGAAGTGGCCCCTTGACGTTTAATCTGAAGCACTCGCTCTTCAGCAAACCCTACACTTCTCAGTCATCAAAGGTTTGTAGGGATGATTATCAGTTCAAGCAACGAATGCACGTTTTCATGCCCGTGAGTTCTCTCTCTCTCTCTCTCTCTCTCTCTCTCTCTCTCTCTCAGTCGGTTAGTCTCTCTCTCTCTCTCTCTCTCTCTCTCTCTCTCTCTCTCAGTGTCAGTGTTACTTCCTCTTTCTCTCTCTCAGTGTCGGTGTTAGTCTCTCTCCTCTCTCTCTCATGTCGGTGTTATCTCTCTCTCTCTTCAGGTCGTGTTAGTCTCTTCTCTCTCTCTCTCAGTTGTCAGTGTTAGTCTCTCTCTCTCTCTCTCGTTCGTCAGTGTTATGTTATCTCTCTCTCTCTCTCTCTCTCTCTCAGTGTCGGTGTTATCTCTCTTCTCTCTCTCAGTGTCATGTGTTAGTCTCTCTCTCTCTCTCTCTCTGTGTCAGTGTTAGTCTCTCTCTCTCTCTCTCTCTCTCTTCTCTCTCTCCCTCTCAGTGTTATTCTCTCTCTCTCAGTGTTAGTCTTCTCTCTCTCTCTCTCAGTGTCAGTGTTACTTCCTCTTCTCTCTCTCTCAGTGTCGGTGTTAGTCTCTCTCTCTCTCTCTCTCTCTCATGTCAGTGTTACTTCCTCTTTCTCTCTCTCAGTGTCAGTGTTAGTCTCTCTCTCTCTCTCTTCTCATCTCTCTCTCTCTCTCATGTCATGTTAGTCTCTCTCTCTCTCTCTCTCTCAGTGTTAGTCTCTCTCTCTCTCTCTCCCTCCCTCTCTCTCTCTCCTCTCAGTGTATTCTCTCTCTCTCTCAGTGATACTCTCTCTCTGTGTCTCTGTCTCTCTCTCTGTCCTCTCAAGTGGGTCTGAGGCCTTTCTGAATACCCCCTTCCCACCACCCCTCCTTCTCTGTCACGGCAGCAGACATGTTATTCTGGGAGGCTGCTGAGGACGGTTTGCAGGCATAATGCCAAAGGCAAAGCCTCAGTTACTGCGCCCTTGGGGAAATTCTGTTGACCCCGGATTATCTATATAGCCATTCGGGTGACGTGAGCGGCCCCAAGTTTTTGTGTTGTTGTTGTTGTGTCGTTTTCGCATTGTTTTGTAATAATGATATAAAATAATAAACATAGTTTTTCTATGGCGCGACATCCAGCACCAATGCTGCTCAAAGCGCCTTACATCATGGCTGACTCATAAACATGCCTTAAAAAAACCCACCAACCCGCTATCTGACAATGGAAAAACACCCAGTGTGTTCATATGAATACAAAAGCACACTAAGATTATAAAAGCTATGAAGTAAATATGGCTTAGATTAAAACAAAATGCATTTCACTGAACACCCCCCCCCCCCCCACACACACACACATATATATATATATATATATAAATGTCCCTCCCTTACAGACACACACACACTGACATTAAATATCAATTGCACTAAAAACAAAATTGCATAAGCATTAAAATATTTCTTAATTTTAACATAGAGTTAATGACATCACATCTAAGACCGAAACTACATAAAATACAAAATGCATTAAAACAGGACTACAAAAATACTAGCACAAAGATACTTGCCAACCTTGTAGTGGTGTTTGAATCAGCATCCTCGATGACCTCCCTTTTTAGCCATTGCTATTTATCAGCCTGTCTGTCAGGTTTTCTTGTCGAGATTGTCGGAATATCATCATCATCATCATCATCACCGCAACCACATCATAGTCATTTCATTAGAGCGGCATAAATACCCTCGGAATTTGCCTCGGTAGATTTTCCTGGAGTTGTTTGTTCAGTTTTGATAGAATCCCGGCGGCCCAATTTAACCCCTGATTTTTTCCATATCTCTTATCCCAAGGGAGGTCTTGGGCAGGACAGATGAGTTTCACGGATAGCAGACTGTAAATGTTAAGCACTGAAAGCGGGGAGTAAGCTTCTAGTATTTTATTCCAAGTGCTGAGCAACGCAAAGACGAAAAGAGGACTGGGAGTTATGATAGGTCTGCCTTTATTATCATTATTTTCTTTACCTATTTATTTATTTATTTATTCATCTATTTATTTATTTATTCATTTATCTATCTGTTCATCCATCTAATACCTTTAAAAAAAATCCAAAATGTTCGTGGTAGTTATGAAAATATATAGGTGATATGTAATGGTAAAGATTCGGTGTATTGAATGCTATTCTGTGATGTATTTGACATAAGATTTTTTTATATATTTTATACAGTTCTGCGCACCACAAAATGGTTACCACTTGCATGTTCCGTTATCGATAGTCCCAGCTAGATTTGTTTTGAAGTACTACTTAACTGTTTTATTACTGCAGATTCTCTCCCATCTGGCCAAATTGACTGGGGGGTATCTCTTATTCGGTCGGCACCGTGGGTGTTGTTACGTGAGTGTCGTGAATGTCATTGTCTGTTGGTGACTGAGAATCCCGCAGGGTGGACAGAGTGAATTAGTCTGTATAACATGAATTATGGCCTTTGCACCAGATGGTACTGAAAATGTGTGTGTGTAGTGTGTGTGTGTGTGTGTGTGTGTGTGTTGTGTGTGTTGTGTGTGTGTGTGTTTTGCACGCGCGCAAGCGCATTTTCTCTCAAAGTAGTTCTGTTAATTACGAATAGTGCATAGAGTGTAGAATTTTGTAATCATTGCAGGGAGTTAATTTTTGTTTTTAAGCAGCTGTCTGTCTCAATTGGCCAACAAAGAGGATTTCGCCAAAGCCGCGAGAGAGATTCGAACAGTATGGAAGTATGTGTATTTTATACTTACGACAGGCCACTTGATGGCCTTCATGCACAAGCTGAGATGCCTATCGTTATGATTTGCCAAAAGAAAGAAGGACTGACTTGGCACAAAGGAAAATCCATCATGTCATCTTTCCATTTCTTTCTTTCTTTATCTATTTATTCATATACTTATTTATTTATTTAGTTATTTTGTCTATATTTATCTGTCCTATCTATCTATAAATTTATATGAATACCTTTTTTTTCATTTCTTTTTATTCACAACTTCTAGGGAGGAAGGTGGCAGAATAGTTAAGAAGCTCAGCTGCCAGTATGTAGAGTCCGTGAGGGTGTGGGTTGGGATCCCGCTCTCGCCCTTTCTCCCAAGTGTGACTGGAAAATCAAACTGAGCGGTCTAACTCTTTCGGATGAGACGATAAACCGAGGTCCCGTGTGCAAGCACGCACTTGGCGCATTGAAAAGAACCCAATGGCAACAAAAACGTTGTCCCCTGCATGTTTTTTTTTAATGTATAAAAGAAATCCACTCTGATTTATAAGCATGTACTCAAGGCCTGACAAGCGGGTTGGGTTATGCTGCTGTCAGACATTGCCAAGCAGATGCGGTGTTGTTCGTAGCGTATATGGATTAGTCCGAATGCAGTGACGCCCTTCTTGAGAAAGTGAAAGTGAAACTGAAACACTACTTCTGTGGTTCCATAGCCCCACTGCACGCTGCATTACCCCTGGCGCCACTCATTTAATCCATTTACTGACCTAATGATATTCTGGTCTCAGTGTCATCCAGTGTCATCGTCCTGGTGGCTGCCCATCAAGATTCATTCATTCATTCATGTATGCTATTTATTCATTCGTTCATTCATTATTCATTTGCGGTCCCAGCATATAATATGCTCCCAGCGGCAGTGCCCTGAAGCCACTCTCAGATCACACAAATTTTGTTCAGGCCAAGTGGCTTTCGTGAGCTATGTCTCAGATCGATTCTTTTTTTTTCTTCTTTTTTTTTTAACCTTATATTTCCCCACGTTTTATAGGACCTACATGGTCCTTTTCCCAGCTTTTTTATTTTTTCATTTATTTATTTATTTATCTATTTTTCTATTCATTTATTGATCTATTTATCTATTTCTTCTTTTATTTATTCTATTCATTTATTTGGGGCCTTCCATTTTTTGCCACAGGTCATTTTTTCTTCATATATCATACTAATTTTCTTCATGAGCACGCACACATTTATTCATGCCTTTCCTGCTTACCTGTCGTCTGGTGTCGCCATTGCCCCAGTGTGTCCTTGCGGAGTGCGTTCTAAGAAATTTTGATGACTGATACATTTGTCTGGTTTTATTATTGCTCCAGTAGGCTCTTGCTCGCGTTCAGTATGTGTGGCAAATGAGTATTTCTGTCTGGGTTTGTTATTGCTCAAGTGTGGGTTGCGGTGTTAAGTTTAAATCTTTCATCCGTACAGGATTGAAAAGCCAGTGAATTCATCAATGTTGAATTATCAACCTGTGAAGTATGATGTGATTTAATCACATTAATCGGATTTCAAAACTTGACCAAATCTTTAGGCGTTCGTTTACGGAAAATCTTAAAGTGCTTTCTCAACTGTAGGTGTTGTTCAAATATCCTTTTTGTTGTGCTGGCAGTGATTTTTTTTTTCTCGCTATCCCAACACACATTTTCCTATCAACAGAATGTCCTCAATCAGACTAGAGATTTATTTTAATTCATTGCTATGAACACCAAACGGAACATGGGTTATAAACAGATTTAGAGCCCTTCCAGCTTTTGAAAACACAAGTGTTTCTAAACGTTTAAAAAATCCATGTTATTGTAGACACTAGTAAAGAAATGTTTCATAATTATAATTAGTGTCACTGGCACGTAATCACAATTGTTGGTTCGGTAGCTTTCACTTTTGGAGAAGAATATTCTTTAGGACAAATTTTCATAGTTAATCTTTACTGTTTTCACCCCAATCGTATAACTTTTTGTAACTTGTTTCGGTAACAACCAAACCTTCTCGTTTAATTCAAAATTTTAAAAATTTTTTTTTGCCAAAAATCTTTAAAACAGGGGGCCCCTTAAACTTGTGATTTATTTTCTTCTAGTATTTTCTTTGTGTGCTTTGGTTTTTTGAACGGAATCGCATCACAAGTAGGCCTAACAGGGTGATGGGCGTCTCGTACAAATCATCCTTTCTGTTTCCATTCCGCCAGGAAGCTGGAAAAAATTTCGCAAGGCATTGTATTCAAGTTTTCATTGTAACTGAATTTCTTTCCCCTGTGGGTTTTGTATCTCTTCAAAGCTAAGTAATCTGTTTTCCGAGACATGGACTAAATCTTTAACATTTTCTAATCCCTTTTCCCTCCATCTCTGAAAATAAACCTTCCCTTTGTATATGATTGAAAATTATAGTACAATAACTGATCACGAAAATTTCATGTCTACTCTCTTTTTGTACGTTATCGTGACATCTGTAAGTTTTTCTCTGAGCCATTTGAAGTGAAGTGTGGGCACTAGACAGGTTGTCCCTTCTCGCCTTTAGCATTTTTTCCCCCGCAGTAGAGTTTTAGCAATAAAACTCCGAAAAAAGCGAAATATCTGGAATTAGGGACATGCTTTTGAAAAGGACCCGAAATCGCTTAAGCAAATTGAAGAAATTAGGAAGGATAAAAAGAATGCAGTACCAAAATGTAAAGGGTTGGGTCAAAGAGACCTACCCTGATAAAGTTTTTTTTGTCCCTATAAAAACAATTTAATAAGCCAATTCTACATTATGCTTCACTGACATTCCAAAAACATGTTCTCAATAAGATAAACTCATTGTGTATACATTTCTTTGGCAAAGAAAAAAAAAAACCCCTTAACCGCAGGGCTTTTGAAAAAAAGGCATAAGAGAAAAGTAATGGAAACGGGCTGGGGAAATGATGGTTTGGACATGATAAATTAGCTGAATTGAAATTTAAAAAAACAAACTATATATTTACAGTGGGCTGGTAGAATAGTTACTGCAAAGGGAGAGAATCGAGTCTAATACCCAAATGGTACATGAACACATTTTTTAAATCAAGATATATCTTTTAATTACCTGTTTTAACCAAAGCAAATAAAGTGCATGATAATATTGAAAAATGAAACACTTGATGACGGGCGAACAGCCCAGTGGTTCAAGCGTTGGGCTTTCAATCTGAGGGTCCCGGGTTCAAATCTCGTACGGCCCCTGGTGGGTAAAGAGTGGAGATTTTTCCGATCTCCCATGTCATATGTGCAGACCTGCTAGTGCCTGAACCCCCTTCCTGTCTATACGCAAGCAGAAGTTCAACTATACGCACGCTAAAGACCCTGCAATCCATGTCAGCGTTCGGTGGATTATGGAAACAAGAACATACCCAGCATTGCACACCCCGAAAATCGGAGTAATGGCTGCCTGTACGGCGGGGTAAAAAACGGTTATAATGTAAAAACCACTCGCGTACATACGAGTGTGAACATGGGAATTGCAGCCCAAGAACGAAGAGGAAGAAGAAGGAGGAGGAGAAAATGAAATATGGAAATATATTTCAGACCGATTCAATATCACTCACCAGACAAGACCCTGCACTGCACTACGGTTGTGTGTCAGCAATGCTTTGTTCTGTTGGAGTCCACGTTACCCTGACGTTGGAAGGAGAACCTGAAAAAACCTGACAGTGATGGATGTGCACTGGTTCTGATCATGGGGTCGGAAGCTACTGTTGATCTTCCGGTGTGTGGCGCGAAACTGCGATCCACGGCAGTAACCCTCCCTCTCTACCCTCCTCCCACCGGTACTTTACCGAACACCCTCTGTTATCTTTACGTAACACCCGTGTGTGTTGTGTGTGTGTGTGGTGTGTGTGGTGTGTTGTGTGTGTGTGTGTGTGTGTGTGTGGTGTGTGTGTGTGAAAATGTAATGAAATAAATCGTTTTAAATAAATTTTTAATGTTATGATAACCTTCAGGTTTATAAGACACAAGAACATAGGTGTGCTGGTGTGTGGTTGTTGGTGTGTGTGTTGTGTGTGTGTGTGTGGTGTGTGGTGCGTGCGGCGTGCGTGCGCGCGCGTGGTGCGTGTACGTGATGTGTGTGTGTGTGGCGTGTTGTGTGGTGTGTGTTGTGAGGGTGGCGTTGTGCCTTGTGTGGTGTGAGGAAACATTTTAGTAGTCTTCTCAGTACCGTACCTCAAAAATGGAGCTCGGCTCAGTGTACCAAACAGAAGACAGGAAGTGTGTGTGTGTGTGTGTAGGCCGGGCGGGGGGTGGGGAGGGAGGTGCGAGGTGCAGTGGATGGATGGATGCGTGCATGTGTTGATGCGTGGGTGTGAATACGTGCACGCGCAGCGCGAAAATGATATTGAAAAAACAACAAACAAAAACCCGAACAAACAAACAAACAAAAACAACTTGCAACAACACCACCACACGCCTTATTTGGGGGGACTCATTTACCCACTGCCCTGAGGGGGTGGGGGGGGGGGGGGGGGGAGGGTGGGGGGGGGGGACAACCCATACTCTTCAAACGCAGCGTGATCTTATTGAAAATGAACGGCCCGCAGAGAGATTTGTCAAGATGGTTCTTGCGGTTAGTCATTTATCTTAACGCCTTCCGCCCCCCCCGTCCCGCCCCCCAAATCCCTCACGCGCAATAACTTGCTTCCAACCGGCCCGGGAGCAGTAAAGCATTAAAGTTAAACAGTAAACAGCTACGCTTTGGAGTACGGTACTGGTGGGGTGGGGGGGGTGGGTGGGGTATGCACCGTGGAGGAGAGAGAGAGAGAGAGAGAGAAGGAGAGAGAGCTCACAAACCACACCAGCACAGTACAGCCGGCAGCCAGCTCCTCAGTCATGATCTCTCTAAGCCAGGTACATTCCACCTGGCTTGGCATCCAGCCATCGCCCGCCCCAAGAACTTGAAACGTGATTATTGAAACACACCGACGCTACCCTACCGTCAGTCAGCGAAACAAAAAACAAACAGCAACAAGAAAAAAAAAAAAAAAGAAAAAAAAGTAGAGACAAACAGATAGACATGCATGCACACAGACAGACAGACAGACGGACAGACAGGGAAACATACAGGCAAAAACACAGACAGAAAGATGGATACACAGATGAAGAGACATATACATAAAAGAAACGGACAGAACAACAGCCAGCCAGACAGACAGACAGACAGAAGGACAGATGAACACAGAGAGAGAGAGGACAGACAGACAGACAGACAGATGGGACAAGGGAAGGGGAGACAGACAGACAGATGGACAGAGAGAGCAGACAGACAAACAGATGGACAGAGAGAGCAGAGAGACAGACAGACAGATGGACAGAGAGACAGAAACAGATGGACAGAGAGAGGCAGAGAGACAGACAGACAGATGGACAGAGGACCCGAGACAGACAGACAGATGCAAGAGAGGCAGAGAGACAGACAGATGGGCAAGAGAGAGAGAGAGAAACAAAAGCAGACAGACAGACAGACAGACGGGCAAGCAGTGATGAAGTAAATTGCCAGATCTCACGGATACATTATGGCCGGTTTCAGCTTTCCCACCTTGTTGTCTGATGGAATCCCATTTCCTTGTACACGTGCTATTTGTTTTTTCCGACGACAAAACATCAATAAAGTGCTACACCCTACAAAACAGGTTCTCTGAAGAAAACATAACAACAGGAGAGGCAAGGCCTTCAAGACTCACTTGTGATAACACTTAGAATAAAAAAATCCAAGCTTTTTATGTATTGAGTATAATTTCAAAATGCAATGTTTAAGACGATAAAGATCAGATTAAAGCAAATTAAGTCCCCTAGCATTAATTACAGATTTAATTTCCCTTTTTTACTACCTGCACCAAAACGTTTGCAAAATAAATAAAACTTCCATGCTTAGAAAAAGAAGTTCCTGTTTGAACAAAAAATGATAATAATGACTGCTCTTGTTTGTTGGGTCGAATATCAGATTAAAGTGCCAAGTTTAGAGAATACCAAAAAATATAAATATAACAGTAAATGCAGTTTGCATATAATTTGGGTTAAAACATAGACTCACTTTTGTTTACACAAGTGAGTCAAAAATCAAAAGAAGCATGAAGTTTTTTGTACTTCTCTTCCATTGCCATTCAGTCCACAGGGACCCAGAACAGAAAATCAGGTCAAAAATGAAGTACTGTTTAAACCTAATGAAGTACTGGATACAAAAAACAAGAGGAAAAAAAATTATGAACCCACTTGGGAGAGGAGAAGGTTGAGTACATATCAGTGGTCTGGCGCAACAGCACTGGTGACTCCTTCAAGAGAAAGAACATGGAGAAACAGATTTTTCCACCATCTCGGTACTACAGCACCATATGGCCTCAACATCAAGGACTAAACCAAATCACAGCTTCCCTCGTCCCACCCTGCCCATTTCCCCCTTCCTCCCATCCCCTCTTTTTCCTCTACCCCCGCCCCCCTTTCCTCTCACTGTTAGATTCTCTCTCATTCCTTCACCATCCATCTTTTCCAACCAGCAGTGAACTGTCCTCAAGACAAGTGAATTTTATTCAACAGCCAGAAAACTGCACTTGTGACTGCTGCTATCTTCAGTTGCTTTGAAGACTCTACGAGTCGAAGTACTCAACTTCTCCTCTCCCAAGTGGGTTCATATTTTTTTTCCTCTTGTTTTTTGCATCCTGTTTGAAAGAACCCAGACAGTCAAACCCCCTTTTTTATGCTCCAATGAAGTACTTTTTAAACCTAATGAAGTACTGTTTTAAACCATAATAAAGTACTGTTGAATGAAGACTGTTTTAAACCATAATGTATCTGCAGTGAAGTACTGTTTAAACCATAAAAACACTGTTAAAACATAGAGTACTGTTTAAACCATAATGAAGTAATTGCAACAAAGTACTGTTTAAACCATAATGATGGTACTTTTTTAAACTATAATGAAACACTTTTTAAACCATTATGAAGGTACTGTTTAAAACCGTAATTGAAATACTGTTTAAACCATAATGAAGTACTGCAATAAAGTACTGTTAAATCAGGATGAATTTTACTGTTTAAACCATAACGAAACACTGTTTAAAACCATAATGAAGTACTGTTTAAACCAGAATGAAATACTGTTTAAACCAGAATGAAATACTTTGAAAAAAACATTGGGGCACGACATTCCTCGGTATTCTTTCTTCCTATTTTCCCCTTTTTCTTCTTTAATGTCTCAGCTTGTACTGATAAAATATATATATTATATATATTTATATAAATATAATATAAAAAAAAGAGTGAGAGAGAGAGAGAGAGAGAGAGAGAGACCACAAGTCAATTTTCAGTGAACCAAGCACCATAAACCCATACCTGTCCCACCGTGACTGACATACATTAGTGATTGCAACTCTAGCATCGGTCTACACAGCCACAACAGGAAGTGCAATACCCGGCCTGTGACTACCATTTCTGGTGCAGCCTCGTCTCTCGAGAGGAAGAGGCCCGGGAACGACGACGATTATTACCAAAATTAGAATGTTTGGAGGCAGAGAACGGGATCTATCTTTAAGCCAAATTTGGTATCAACAAAGTGTTCTTTGAGAAAATGAATTCGTTTAAACTTTACCACGAACACACACAACACACATATACTCAAACATGGACACAAAAGTATTAACAACCAGTTTTGGTTACACAGACTGATATTGTGTGTAAACACACTCGTGAGCCAAAACCCCCCCCCCCCCCCCCCCCCCCATATATGTTTATATATGTAATTTGTTGTTGCAGAAGGGTTTGCTGCGTATCCAATAGGACATTTTGTTATAGTTTTTTGATGTTGGCGTTTATAAGTTTCCATTTCCCTAGCGTTGTCTCTCCCTATTCACCCTCCACACATACACACACTTTTACCCCCACCCCCTCCCACAACCCTACCCCCACAGGTTTTTTTTTTCTTCTTTTTTTTTCCGTCTAATATCACTTAAGTGGAAAGACGTTAAACTAAAGGACTATTTACAACCCCCCCACCCCAGACTCCGCGCCTCCCCCCTTTTTCTTTCCCTTTTTGAAGCAGATTATGAGTCAAACAGTTCAAACTGTGCGCGGGGGAGAATCAGAAGAACCACCAGAATCTTATTTGTTTGTCGTGAATACTGTACAATAAACAGAGAGTGAACGACACAACGTACATCAACAACAGGCAAAACGTGACCAAAGTGCACGCGCGTGTGTGCTTTCCACTCCAGTTCCAGTGTCCCGGTGGTGCTGTGGTGGTGAGTGTGGTGGTGGTAATGTATGTGTGTGTGTGTGTGTGTTTTTGTGTGTGGATGAGTTCGACGGTGTGTGCGTGAGATAGAGGGCGAACGAGACAGAACTCAGAACGTTTTAGGAGAGAGAGAGAGAGAGAGAGAGAGGGAGGGGAGACAGACACAGCAAACCGGTTTCTTCCGAACACACACACACACACAAACACACACACACACAGAGGCAGGTATACCCAAGCTCCCGCAAGGTATAAAAAACGCTTTTGTATGCACGTGCCGGGAAGTGCGTGCGGCGTGCACTTCGTTTTTTTTATGCCCGTCAGTGCCATGCCTGTCAGTTCTGGCACCCAGGAACCCAGGCTGGGGTGAGTCGGGGGCTACATTGCATGCCACTCCTAATTATTCACTCCCTGACTGCAGTTATACCTTCTATTTCGGACCCCTTTTTTTCTTTTCTTTTTTTTTTTTTTCGTCTGATGTAAACGTCTCCTCATGTTTAGTCAACAACTCGACCTGATCAGCACCCCCACCCCCCCCCCCCCAACCCCCCCCAAATCCCCCCCCTTCCGCCCTGCACACACCTTTATTTTTATTGCTTTAAAATTTTTGTGCTGCGATGAATTGAGGTTAAAGGCACGGCCGGCGTTAGTTACTGATCAACGTTTATACATTCTACATTTTCTCCCTGCGGTCATAGCTGAAGGGGGAGGGGGCACTTTAAGTTCGCTGAGTTGTTATTTTCGCACCCTTCACGGGGCCTGTCTGTCTCATACTCATCATCGTTAGTCAAGCAGAACGGTTTCTGAACAGTCATCAAGGAACAGAAACATGCTCATAGAAAGAAGAAAGAAATAGAGAAGTGAGAAAGACAAGAAACAAAACAGAAAGTCTAAGACAACCCCCCCCCCCAAAAAAAAAAAAAAAAGAAAGAAAGAAGAAAAAAAGAAAAAAAAAAAAAGCACAAATGATACATTTCATGACGCTCAGAAAAGGGTTTTTTGCTTGCTGTTGCCGATGTAGTGCATTGAAGGGGCATTCTGGGTTGTTTTTTTTTCCCTGATACACTGTGTTTAAACCTTGCAGTACAACACAAGCTCATGTCGGTGGACAAAGTTAAAATTAAAGGGGAATGGTTAAAAAAAAGAAAAGAAAGAAAGCAACAAACAAAAAACAAAACAACAAAAGGCTACCAAAAAGAAAAAGAAAGGAAAATAGATGAGAATGAGAGGAGGAAGATAAATAGAAGAGAAATAGATGAATCTATAGAATGACGAGAGAGAGAGAGGGGGAAAAAAAGAGGAGAGAGAGAGAGAGAGGGGGGGATAGAAGGGATGGGAGGGACGTCAGAAAAAAGGAAAGTGGTGTTACGAGTACTAAATTACCTTCTTTTTTTTTTTGGGGGGGGGGGGGGGGGGGTGTTGCTGCCCCATCATCTCCCACCGTTTCAGTGGCATTACCCCCACCCCGCTCATTTAGTTTCCCCCCAATACACGGCCACACCCGGGTTCGTCCGTTGCAGTTCCAGCGTCGGCGTCCACAGGGAACCATCGATGTTAGGTCGCCAGGAGGCCACACCAGAGGAGACCCTTTGCACTGCTGCTGAATCACTTCGGGACGTCAAAAAAAAGGAAAGTGGTGTTACGAGTACAAAACTTACTTTGTTTAACTCGACACACACCAAGGTGAACATAACCCACAGTTCCCCCATCGCACTGAGGAAAGGGAACCTCACTAAACACTACACTGAATCCCTAAACGACAACATATTCAGATAAGCAGCGCAAAATTCCCGGGATTTTTATGTCAGTGAGAGGCTCTGTGATTCGAACTCACAACATTTTAAATACGACTCGTTGTTGTATACAAACTCTTTCATCTGGCACCCTGCGTTACAAGAAACGGGCCGTTTTTAATTCTATACTGAAACAGTAAACAGGAAGCATTAGTGAAACCCAGACAAGGTGTGTAGTAGGAGGACGGACAAAATTAAGAAGTAGAAGAATGAAAAGGAAAGGGGGACAAAACAGAAAAGAATGAATAGGAAGATGAAAAAATTCAAAGGAAAAAAACACAACACCGCTGGAGTAAAGATGGACAAGAATAATGAAGAGGAGGGTGGGAAGAAAAAAATCAAGAAGCAGAAGAAAGAAAAAGGAAGGAAAAATAGAGAGGAAAAAAACCCCCACCCAAGATGAAAAAAACAAAAACAACAACAACAACAAAAAAAAAACACAAACAAACAAAACCACCAACAAACAACAACAACCAAAACCACGCATGAGTAAAGATGGACGAGAATAATGAAGAGGAGGTGTGGGGAAAAAAAAATTAAGAAGTAGATGAAAGAAAAAAGGAAAGTAAAAAAAAAAAAAAATAATAAAAGAAAGAAAGAATAAAGAGGAAAACGAAGAAGAGGAACACGAAAAAGCAACAAAAAAAAAACACAACAAAACAAAAAAAAACCAAAAAAAAAAACCCCAAAAAAAACCAAAACCCCAAACCCGCAGGAGTTAAAGATGGACTGACGAGAATGATGAAGATAGAGGTGGCCCGGGAAAGAGAACTGAGACGGAGGAAGTGGAGGATGAGAAGGGAAAAAAGAAGGATGGGGTGACGGGCGCAATAGCCGAGTGGTTAAAGCGTTGGGGCTGTCAATCTAAAGGTGACGGGCGCCTGGTGGGTAAAGGGTGGAGATTTTTCGATTCCCAGTAACATATGTGCAGACCTGCTAAAAGCTGAACCCCCTTCGTGTGTATATGCAAACAGAAGATCAATACGCACGAGAGTCCTGTAATCCATGTCAGCGTTCGGTGGGTTATGGAAACAAGAACATACCCAGCATGCACACCCCGAAACGGAGTTATGGCTGCCTACATGGCGGGGTAAAAACGGTCATACACGTAAAACCCACTCGTGTGATACGATGAACGCAGAAAAGAAGAAGAAAAGATGTGGGGGGTAGGTATAGGGTGCAGTGTGAAGGAGGACGGAAAAGGATGAGAAAAAACTAAAGAAATGAAAAAAACAAACAACAAAAAACAACAAAAAACAACAACAAAAAAACCCCAAATTAAATGATAATAATAAAAATTAAAAATAAATAATAAAAATTTAAAATATAAAAAATAAAATTAGGCTTATATAGCGCAGTACCCCCATCTCAGATGGGCCCCACCGCGCTTCACAATAAAAAAGAAAGAAAAAAGAAGAAGAAATTTAAGACTAAGTGTCGTAAAATATGTACAAAGTCTACAAGTTTCACAAAGACAATGGCTAAATATGCATATGTAAGACTGACATGATAAAGAAATTATAATATATATATAATACATATATATAATATAATACATATATGTATAATATATTATACATACACACACACAAAATACCACACACACACACACACATTATTATATATTATATTATAAATATATAAAATATACATATATATAATATATATATATATATATATATATATATAAAATTTACAAGGCGCCATCCCCCGTCTCAAATCCCACAGGTGCAAATCACAGCAAAACAAAGCACGCCAATTCACCACTGTCAGAAATAGACACCAGGGAACCAGGTATCACCAAAAGCAAAAAGCACATCCAGTAAAAAAAAACACAGCAAGGGATATATACAGATGGAAAAATTTCAGTTTAGAAAAGTACAGTTTGAAAAGAATGATTTGAGTGCTCTCTTGAATGCAGGTGTTGGGGTGTACGGAGTGTGAGGCAGTGAATTCCATTGTTTAGGTGCAACAAAAGGAAAAGGAACGTTCACAAAAAAAAATAACAAAAAACAGTTTTCAGTTTCAGTAGCTCAAGGTAGGCGTCACTGCCGTTTGGACAAATCCATATACGCTACACCACATCTGCCAACAGATGCCTGTACCACAGCGTAACCCAACGCGCTTAGTCAGGCCTTGAGAAAAAAAAAAGTGAATAAATAATAGATAAGCTTACATAAATAAATAAAAAATAATTTTGATAAAAAAAGGGTAGTAGTAATGATAATAATAATAATAAAAAAAATAAATAAATAAGACAAACAATGATGATAAATAAGCAAATAAATGTAAAACATGAAGACACACATTCACACATACACCCACACAAAGCATAACAGATTATGCACCAAACATGCAGTTTCACAGATATGAAAGCACAGTCAAATAATATATAAAAAAAAAAAACAACAACAAAAAACAACAACACTTAAAGACAGAAAGAAAGAACGAAAAAAAAAAAAAATGGCAGGGGCAGTAACGCACCACAAACCTTGGGCGCGTGTAACGGGGTAGAAACAAAAAAACTCCAGTTCCCCCCCCCCCCCCCCCCCCCCCCCCCCCAAGCCACAAACCTGACACAACCCAAACTATGTCAGCATCCGAAAACCAAACGATTCATGCACATGGCTCCAGCCCTCAGTGTAATGTACCCGATGTAACCAGGAGCCGAGGGGAGGTACTGTGCCAAACCGTCAGGCAAGGAAACAGAGCGAGGGTCAGACCAACAAGGAAAAAAACGAGTGAAAGCTTTTGTTTTTGAGTTACGTCACAGTCTTGGGAAGCTTTTGTTTTTGAGTTTACGGCCACAGTCTTGGGAAGCTTTTTTTTTTGAATTACGCCACAGTCTTGGAAGCTTTTGTTTTGAGTTACGCCACAGTCTTGGGCCCGAAGGTAATGTATGTACCTTGACCATCACAAGCAACAGATGGGAAAGTATTCATTACCAGCGATGAAAACTAGGCAGTAGACAACAAACAACAACAGCAATAACAACATCAACAAAAGAAAAAGAACAAAAGATTAAAAGAAGGAGTTGGAGAAGAACAACAAAATGAAACCAAAATGGCAACGCAATACATAGTTCATTTCAAAACAGTATAATAACAGCAGTACCAAAAAAACCCAAAAAAAAAAACCCAAAAAAAAAACCTCCCCCCCCTTCTCTTCCTCTTACCTCCTCTTCCCTCCACCCTCTCTCTGCACACCCAACCACAGCACTCACCTCCCTCTCCTCCCGAACAATTACTACTGCAAGCCGCGCTGGTCTCACCCCCCCGTAAAGCATCAAGCTTCCAAAGTCGTTTCACCCTTAGGGGGGGCCAGTGGGACCTGTGCCAAGACGTGAAGCAGGGACACACAGACACTACAAATATATGCATTATTGGGTCTTTGGAACACACACACACACACAGCCGGCAGTCACCCCAACACGGGGGGTCCCCCCCCCCGGCCTTGAAGACTGCGTGCAGTGCAGGGACATCTTCACAACATTTTATTTCCTTTGAACCCTGTGACGGTAATGAACTGTACATCAAGTGTGTTTCGTGCATTCAAGATTCCCTCTTGGTGGAGCTGAACTGAACTGAATTTTCTCTTTTGTTTGGCCCCTATTGTCGACGTATTTGTCGTTACACGCCGATGCTCACCCCCCTTTCTCATGTTCCCCCCCCCCCCCCGCCCTCCCCAACCCCCCCCCCCGTCCTTTCCCTTGAATTAATTTCTCGTGGAATGAACGGAGACGTCGGCGGTAAATTGGTCTTCATTTTAAAAAACCCTTTATCAAAATTTACTTTTTTTATTGGGTTGTCTTCGTTGGTTTTAAGATCTCAGGCCGAATCCCCCCGTTCGGGTTTGGCTAGGCTAATAAGATGATTTGTTTTCTTCCTTCCCCTTTCCCGTCTTCCCCTTCAGCGTTTCGTGTTTTGACTTTGGCCTGGAGATATGTCAAAAGAATAAAAAGTTTTTTTTTTTTTTTTTTTTTTTTTTTTTTTTTTCCACCTCCGGAAGGGGAAAAACGGGTGGGCTTCTCTTCGGGTTGTCTTCCTGTAGCGGCATCCAGCAAACAGTTGATGGCCTTTCCTGAACCCGTCTGTGACAAAAGAATCAGTATCTCAAGGAGGCTCATTTTGCGTTTGGGACAAATCCATATACGCTACACCCCCCCTCTGCCAATCAATGCCGCCAGCAACGAAACCCAAAAGCGTTTAGTCGGCCTTGAAAAAAAAAAAAAAAAAAGTTAATAAGAATAAAAATAAAAATAAATAAAGAAAAAAAAAACCCCAATAATGATGAAAAATAAGCAAATAAGTGAAAAAACATCAGACACACAACACCAAACCACACACAATGCATAACGATATCAAAAAACATGCATTTCAAATATAAAGCCAAACAAATACACTTTAAACGTACACGACCCCCCTGGATCAAGAAAAAGAAGTGTACAAGTTAAACATTCTATAGGACCAAAACGTGACCCAAAAAAACTGTGGGCTAGTGTTAGGTGATCGCCAGACAAGTCTCCAGGTCGATATTTTTTTTTTTTTAAAGGATTGTCTAAAAGGGACACGGGTTTAATGTAGCCATACAGTTTATGGTATTACATGTATATTTTCCACTTATGGAAAAATGAACATAAATGTGAGACTGACTTGATTTTCGGGTTTTATGATTATGCATTTGCTTTCCTTTTTTTTCTACAAATTGTTCTGTCGGGTCTGGTTTCAGTGTTTATTCTTCCCCCCCCCCACCCCCCCTCCCCCCCACTGTCTCCTGCCGGCCCCAATGTTTGTATTAGCTACCCTTTTCCACCCAAATTCCCCTTGTCCACCCCCCACAAAACCCCAACCCCTGTTTGACACTGACAAAGCTTCGGAAAACAATCAATTTCTCTTAAATCTCCCCCTCTCCTCCCTGCCGCTCGCAAGTACTCGAGCTAAAAAACCCCAAAAAAAAAGGGGGGAGAGGGGGGAAAAAAAAAATAGAAAAAAAGAGAAAAGGGGGGAAGGGGAGGGGGGGGATCCTCCCCAACCCCCCCCCAAAAAACCCCTCCCCCACAAACAACCAACCCCCCCAACCCCCCAAAAAATTTTTTAAAAAAAAAAATGGGAAAAAAAAAAAAAAACACAAAAAAAAAAAAAAGGAGGGTGGGGGAAAAGAAGAAAAGAAGGGGGGGGAAAAAAAAAAAAAAAACAAAAAGGGGGGGAAAGGGGTGGAAAAAAAATTTTGAAAGCGAGGTTTTTTTTCAGCCCCCCGTTTTTTTTTTTCGGGAGGGTTAGGTATTTCGTAACGGCATTTTCCCCTTACCCCCTTTCAAAACTCAAAAATTTCGGTTAAAAAACCCCCAAAATTAACAAAAAACCCCCAAACCCCCCTTTAAAACCCCCCCCCGCTACCTTTCCACCTTTTCTTACCTTCTTCCGGGGCCCCCTTTTTTTTTTTGTTTTTTCGTTTTTTAAAAACCCCTTTAGCTAAAATTTTCGCTTCAGAAGGTTTTAAAATTCCTTTACCAAAAGGGGGGGGTGCAAAAACCCCTTTTTCCGTCCCTTTTTCCCAACTTTTTCCTTTTAAAGAAAAAAAATTTTTTTTTGTATTTAAAATTTTAAGGAAATTTTTTCCCCCCCTTTTTTTTTGCTGAAAAAAAAACCCCCAAAAAAAAAACCCAAAGCTCAGAATTTGTTGCGAAACGGTAAGCGCGTTTGACCGGTTGCGAGGTGTAGGGCTTAAAACACGTGATAAAGGGAAGCTGGGTTTTTTGTTTTTTTGTTGCTTTCTTTACCAATTTTATCCCCCCCCCCCCTTTTTTTCTTTCTTTTTTTTCTTTTTTTGTATGTTACATTTATCTTGGGTAGGGGAAATAATTTGTTTTTTTTACTCAGTTCTGGTTTTGTTTTCTTTTTACCTATGTTTTACCTTACCAAGCTGCATGTGTACTGTGTCAGTGTTATTTATCTTTCAAAACCCAAAATCCCCCCCACCCCCCCCCCACCCACATTTGTGGCGCGGGGCCCCACTTTTGGATAGAAAGTAATCCACTCACACGTTTCAAATTTCCCTACGCAAAAAACACTTCGTTTGTCCCAAAGAAAGAGGGTAGTTCTAGACAGTTTGTGAACGCTCGGCATAAATTATGTTTTCCCTCATCAGACACTTCTTCCCTCAGTCTTTAAACATGGGTAATGGGGACCTCCAAAAAATTTCCCCCGGGGAGAAACAAAGGGGGGAGGAAAAAAGGTTAACCTGTAAAAAGAACTATACAACAATGAGCACGAGAAAAACTCAAAAATTTTTCAGAGAGAAAAGAGCTCAACAAAAAAAGGGGTTTGAGTTCGAACGACTATGGGGGTAAGAGGTCGAAATTGGAAAAAAAAGCAACTTTCTGGACTTTAAAATAAAAAAACACACACACAACAAACCCCCACACACACACACACACACACACACCTCTTTTATTTTCTCTTATCGCTTTTTTTCCCTTCCTAAACCCGTCTCTTCTCCCCACTCTCTCCCTGTCCATCCACTTTTCAATTGTCCCGATCAATGTTCCGTTTTTGTCAGTCTGCTTTTGGCACCGAAGAAGGAAGGTTGTAAAGAATCTATTTTTTTTGGGCATTTCCCAAATTCATTACAGCTTCATATATATATATATTTTAATATATTTTATTATATTATTTAAAAATATTTTATTTAAAAATATATATTGGGAAGGAAACGCCGAATTTGCAGTCGGGGCAGTGTTTTTTTTTTTTTTCTCTCTCTCTCTTCTCCTTCTTCTCTTTTTTTTCTTTTTTAATTAAAAAAATAATTTTATTACTGTCTCTGTGCGCGTTGTAATCATTGACGAAAGGAAATGGCCTTTTATGAACTACCCCTCTCAGTTGGATCTCAGTTATCTGGTTATAGGACCGTTTTTAAAAACCTCCCCCGTAGAAATAAAATGGCCCAACGCCCCCCAGCTAAGGACAAAATCGATAATTTAAGAGAGACCTCCCTGGAATAAACGTCCGTGGGCTGTTCATACTCTGGTGTACTTTGGCTTTCACTATGCGTTCTGGCCCCCAAAGCGCTGGCACTGCGGACTGAGTGGGACGATGAAAGATGGACCATTACAGACAGACTGCTGAGAAAGCAGGAAACGAAAGGTGCCAAAAGGTAGCGGTGTTTTTGACCTAAAATTGGTTTAGTGGCCAAGTGGTTACGGCATCCGTCAGGAACCATGCATCAGTTTCAGGTTCAAACTCCCAGCGGACTGAAAAAAGGGTTTCCCTTTCCCCTCACCTTCTCCTTAACCACCCCCCAAACCGCCCCACTTGATACGGTCATGTGTCTCAGTTGCTCTTTCATAACAATATAATGGTCCCGTGCGCGCAATTTTGGGGTTTGGAGTACGAGGAAATATTGATTTCGAACCGACGCTTCACTGCAAAACGAACAGTCGATATATATGCGTCTGCAAAATTTCGCTCGAGAAATATGTTCAAAAGCATCTACAACGCCCTCTAGTCCCCACACCCCCCCCACCCCAACCCCCCACCTCCATCCCACCACCTTCCCCTCTTCCCCATCCGATAAGGTCAAAGCAAAACAAATCAATTTTCCTGGACTGCATGCAAAAGACAGAATGTGCGCAGACCATAGCGATCGACCCTTTGGGCAAACTAGCGCCCCCAATCAGACGAGTCTCACATCGTCGAAATTTTAATTGATCGTAACCTCGGAGATGATCAAATATGCCCCAGTCCCTTGATGCTTTGAGAGCAAGAAGAAACTGGAAATGGATCAGCTTGTTTACAGTCCCCTCGCCGACCGTGATGCGGACGGACCAACGTGTGAAAGCACCGCCTGCCACATTACACACATACCTGTGCGTGCAGAAACACGCCCCGCGCGCGCACAACAACAACACCCGCACGCACGAAACGCATGCATACACACACACACACACACAACACACACAAAGGGACAAATAAAATCATACGAAATGGAAAGAGGAGAAGAGACAGAGAGAGAGATATCAAGAAAAAAAACAATAGAGAGAGAAAAAGGAAAAGGGGAAAAGGAGAGAGAGAGAGAGAGAGAAGAGAGATTCAGTTTCTCAAGGAGGACCACTCTTTCGGACAAATCCATTGGCGCACCATATCTGCAAAAGAGAAGCCCGAGTACATGCAGCCTACAAGATGGATTTCTCAGTACTCATTTTTTTTTTTTTTTTTTGGTTAGAGGAAACACTTATTTTGCAATGGTCTTTTTCCAGTGCGCCAAGTGGGGGTGGGGGGAGAAAGCAGGGGCCGGAAAGGGGAAGACCAGGGAAGGAACAGGGAGGAAAGAAGAGAGAAGAAAGACAGAGAAAAGAGAGAGAGAAAGAGAGGGGGGATAGGGGGGAGAAAGAGGGGGCGGGGAGACAGACCAAGACAGAGACAGAGAGGAGGAAGGAAACAGAGAGAGAGAGAGAGAGAGGAGGGGGGGGGTAGGGGGGAGAAAGAGGGGCGGGAGACGACAGACATAGACAGAGCAGAGAGGGGAGAGAAGACAGAGAGAGGAGAGAGAGGGGGGGGGGAAAAGAGGGGGCGGGGAAGACAGACACAAAAGAGACAGAGAGGGGAAGAAGACAGACAGAGAAGAGATGGGGAGACGGGAGAGACAGAGAGAGACGGGCAGTAGACAGACAGCAATAGACTGAAAGACAGGAAGACAGATTAACAGGCAAAGCAGATGCGGAAGTAATCGTCAGCAGACAATGTCCGCTTTCAAGCATGCGTTTCCTCAGGCAAATTTCTCTTATCAAAACATGTCAGTGTAAAACGCCTCTTTTTCTCAAGACACCACAAACCCATTCACACGATAAAAGATATTTTTGCAGACAAAGCATGGGAACTGCGGTTTAGTGTTTTTTTTTTTTTTTTTATTTATCTTTTTTTTTTAAAGAACTATTTTTTATTTATTTAGTTATCCACTATTTTAGGGAGTTCAGTTGGGGTCAAGTGCATACTCATGAAGAGGTCCGCGAAAAACGTGGGCTGAAAAACCCAAATGACAACATGCAGAACAAAATCGATAATGCGTTTCCGATAAACAATCGGCGCAGCAATCCCAAGTCTCCACCAATCCCAATCCAAAGAGCACGGTGAACAAATAAGGAAAGAAATAAAGAAGAAACAATTCCAATTTCGTGAATTTCCTGCAAAAGAACGAACGTCCCGCAGACTGTAGACAATATCCCAGAGCGCTCCGACCAGACCAGTCTCACGTTGTCTTTTTCATTGAACGTAAACCCTGTGGAAAGGTCGAATATCTGCTGTCGTCCTTTGCCCAAAAGTGTTCAGACTGCGAATGCTTTGTGAAAAAAGGATTAAAAATGAATCAGCCTTTTACAATCACCGCTGACATTGTGAAGACTGACAGACATCCACACGTGGATGCTGCGCCGGCGCGCGCGCCCTGCACACACACACACACAACACAACACCAGACACCCGACACAAAACACACCACACACTGTGGTATAGAAGCACAGGTCTGAGACCACACGCTTGGGGTAGCGTTTTCAATCTCAAACAAACTATATCTTTATACAAGAAAGGAATAGACAGATTACAATGCAGCACAACACTATTCAGCAGCCCACAGAATTCAGCTTAGTGTTGTCATTACATTAGTACAATACAGTACCATAAAACAGTACAAATTTCAGGCGCAGTGCAAGCAGTACAGTGCAGTAATGTCCTGTAAACACAGTACTGTTTAGTACAGTACAGCACGCACAGCAAAGAACAGTCTGCAGTCAGAGAGAGATAGAGACAGAGACAGAGTGAGACTGACAGAGAGAGGCGCCGGATAAACCGAGGCGGAGATGGGACCGAAACAAACCAGAAAAGACAGAGTTCTGTAGTGTGGGGCGAAGAGAAGGGAGGTGGTGTGAGCCAACAGACAATGCCCGCTTTCAAGCAGACGCTTTCTAGGCAATATAGTTTTATCAGACACGTCAGTTTAAAACCCCCTCTCCCCTTTTCTCAGGTCAAGGGACAACAAATCCATTTACAAGGGATATAGGACTTTTGCACAAGCAGCAAAGAGATGTCATCGTAAGTCTTAATACATAACACTCAATATAGTTGTTTTTTGCTTTTGATTTGCTGATGTCTTGAAGAAAGTTAAGTCCTATATACATCCTATTTTCGTTGTGTTACTTTTGTTATGGGAAAATAAGTGATTAGCAGACTTATGTTAGACTGTCGAAGAAACATGGAATTCCATGCCGTTTTGCCCATTTTTGGGCCCCGCAGTACGCGAACTGAGCAACATGCCATGCGGTGCAGTCAATAATGAACACCATGTTTACACATCATGAAATTAATCAGTCTATGCAAATGATTCTGTTCAAGCGAGGAAAAAAATCCTTTCATCCCATCTCTTTGAGGGGCAAAGGTAATTATTTTCGTAACTTCTTTTTTCAGGTGATCTTTGGTAACATTTGGTAACAGGGAGGTGGAAAGGTGATATCTAAGTGGCGAGAAAAACAACAAACCACGTCGATTGGCTTTCGCAATGATGTTGAGTTACTTTCTCTGTGTCTCTAATAAAATAACGATGGAATGGTTACTCCGACTAACAAAGCCTTGATTCAAGGTATAACCAGAATCCATATCGTAACTCCAAGTAAGCTGGCCTTTCCGAAATGATGCAAAGAAAGTAACTACGCAGCTATGCATCAAATGATTATCTCGTTAACTTCGCCGCGGGCAAGGTAACCAAAGGCTGTCACAGCGGAAATCACGTTGCTGTACAAATGGAAGCCGTAATGGACAGTTTAGAAACCTTTCTGCGCGGCGCCGTTTATCAGTGCACGAATTATCGACCACGTTAGATTTGAAACAAACTTGAGAGATGGAACTCCAGCTAGATGGGACTCCAGCCACACACACGCACGCACGCACACACACACACACACAGGCGCGCGCGCGTGCACTTTCTCACCCATCCACCCTCACACACACACGCGCCCCCCCCCTCCCACCCACACGCACTTGATTGACTCGTCCATGTACAAAAGAAATCCTTAAGTGACTTCGATTTTAAGGGTAAAACCCCACCCCAGTTTCTGTATATATATTTCAACACCCGCCCTTTCCTTTTTCGTAGATATATATGATGCATACCCCACCCCTTCCCACCCACTTACACTCACCCCCCACCCTCCCTCCCCCCTCTCACCCCTTTTTTAAGAACTTGTGTTGGATCTGTATGTCAAATTTCAATGGCTAAAGTATGTAATAAAAAAAATGACATCAAAAACGAAAGTTGAGAAAAAGAATTTTCATTTTGCGGCTAAAGTCAAAGTGTGTGCGTGTGTGTGTTGGGGTGGGGGGGTTTGGGGGGGTGGGGGGGTTGGTGGGGTGGGACTGGGGGGGGGGGGTGAGGGAGGAGCAATTAAAAAATTTTTTGCGTTAGTTTTTGTGATCAATGGCCCCCGAACGATCTTCACGATGGTTATAAACGCGAAGGCGTTCATTTAATCGGATTTTTGTCAGTGAAACACACGGAGCACTCCTGCCTTTATTCCCCTTTTGAAATCATATAACCTAGCAGATATATACCCGGGTAAGGTATGTGTTTGTATTGTATTGTATTGTATTGATTGTATTGTTTGTTTTGTATTGTATTACTCCGGCTTGGTAATAACGAATTTCTCTCTGTGAATTTCGGACTGCTCTTCACAAGGAGAGCGTGTCGTTACATGCAGCACTACCCTTTATTCCGCCTGCCTGTTTTTTTTTCTGTTCTTTTTTTCTCATCCAAAAATGTTGCCATGGACAACCCTTTTTGTTCCAGTGGGTTCTTTTTTTTTTTACGTGCACTAAGTGCATGCTACACAGGGAATATCGGTTTATATGAACTAGCTCTCAAGCTATGCACCCCTTTAAGGAGAAACCGAAAATGTTTTTAAATGTTTCCTGGTTGTAATTCATTTCATTTCCTCTTTTAATGTATAAAGTTCAGTAACAAGACAAAACAAAGCATGGCAAGACAAGAATAAACAGTAGAATCGAGATAGGGTGACTATTGGAACAGAAAACACATCTTAGGATTCGCCCGCATCGCCAAAGCATAATTTTCTGCTGATAAAACACTTTTTTCTTTCCTTTATTTTTTCTTTTGTAGAAAATATATACAATATGCTGTTTCTCTTGATGAGCTCTGATGGTCATTCCATTCATCCTCAGGGCCCCATAACACAGAGCACAGCTGGGAGACCACGACAGGATGGAAACGTGGGCCAAACAGACCATTCAGTCCACTGGTCACTGAGTCTCTGGCCCTTCGGGACTGTCACGTTGTGGTCAATGACTGCACTGGGGTGTTACAACACGTCAGTGCAGATGAAGCCAGTGGCAAGCCACGCACTGGTATACTTATAACGAATTCATCGAGCACCGTTGGTCATACAAAATGGCACACCATACGGAACACCTTTGATATTCTTAGCCTTAACACTTGTCTGTGAGGAAGTGGCATCTGGGACCGACAACGAGTGCTGAACTAATAATGAAATAACTGTCACTGCAGAATGTTTACCACCACGATCGTTCGTATATTCATCATTGTAGAATCTGTTGTGGACGAAGTAAACTCCATAGAGAACACTGGGACCACACAGATAAACCCCAACTTCTTTAGCATGTGTCTTAGACAGTACTATTGAATTTTCTTCTAACCAGTTCTGCAAGTGTATCTTATGAGTCTTGTGAAGTTTAGAAACATGATAATGAATAACCATTGATTTCTGTGGCAAAAAGAACAACAAACCACACACACACAAGACACACACACACGCACACACACACGCACACACATACACACACGCGCGCGCGCGCGCACACACACACACACTTGACACACAAACCACAAGGGAAATGTGAGATCTCAGAATCAGAATCAGAATATACCTTTATTATCTCATAGAGAAATTAAGTGTGGCGAAGTCTGTGATACATACAAATTATAAGTAAAACGTTAAAATTTAGCATACACATATATATAACAAAATAACACTCAACTCAGTCATAGCAAAGCAAGTCCGATAACTTTCCATGATCTAAAACACACACATACCCGCCGTGCGCACGCCACACACCGCGCCCGTATACAAGCACCTATGCACACTTGTTGTATATTCAAATGCACAAAAGTATCAATGAATATAATGGTGAAATCAATATAAATTAATACTAATCTGAAAAACAAACAACCCAAATTAAAGCAAACAGGGCATAAGAGCACCATTAAACATAAAAAATCCATTTAATCTAAAAAAAAACCAAAAACAACAACAAACCAGCGAATACATTATCACTAGATCACGGCATATTAATCAATGTGAAGATCTCAGACAAGCGTACCACCGACAAACACTGAACATCGACGACAGAGAGGACCATCCCCACCAAAAAACAACAAAAAGCACAGTATCCATCAGTGTCTTACCGATAAACACACGCTTCTTTGATTCGGGTTTTCTTCGGTGCTCCGCTCTCAATCTGATCTCTGCGTTTAGTTTTCTCCTCACGTGTCCTCCCCCTGTCAAAAGGGCGATCCTAAGTTACAGTGTTTGAAAATCGATTAACTTTGTTGGTAAGAGATTCGACTTTTGTTTTTAAATTAAAACACCCGACCTATTCATTTTCTAGTTAGCGAAAGGCCCCAGGAAATGTCACGGGTTTTTGTTTTGAACACCAGATCACATGATTACCCCGACGGGGAAGCAGGGCGGGGGGGGTCTTCCGGTGTGTGGCCACGTGTGCCTTGCACGACGGCACGAATAAAACTGCATGCCGTTTGAGCATGAGGGGGAAACCAAAATAACAATCATAGGTTTGGTAATGAAAGAAAGTTATCCTCAGAAAAACGTGCAAAAGAAAGACTGCACACCACGGGGCCGCGCGTGCGCGCACACACACACACGTACCTGCAGCACTACTGCGCGCGCGCATAAAAAAAAAAATAACTTTTCCCTTTTAAAAATTCGCTCTAAACGTTTTTTTTAAAACAAAACTTCTTTTTCAAAAATTTTTTTGCTGTCGGGGTCAAAAGAATAATCTTTGGGGAAAAAAAAAAAAAAAAAAAAAAAAAACTAAAAAAAGGTTGGTGGTGGTAGTGGGAAAAAAATGAGAGACGGGGGGAATAATCAAGAGAGAGGAGTGGCTAGGGCGATAGCATAGGTGTGTGTGGGAGAGAGGGAGAGAGAGGAAAGAGAGAGAGGAGAGGAGAGGGGAGAGGGGAAGTCTGTGGTAACGAAAGACTCGGAGACATAACGATACGTAAGGCCAAAATCGCTTAAACGAGGGAAGGGGGGGCGCATTTGTTAAATATATAGGGAAAATACCACGCAAAATACTCGACAAACACAAATAGCCAGAAAAGTTTTTTTAAAATATTGAAAAACCGTCACGTAATTTTCTCTCCTCTCTCCCGGCGCGGCGCGAGTGTTGGGGTGTGTGTGGGTTGTTGTGTGTGTGTGTGGTGGTGTTTGGGTTTTGTTGTGTATGTGTGTGTGTGTGTGTGGTGTGTTTGGTGTGTGTGGTCGGGGTTGGTGTCTGTTTTCTGTGTGCTGTGTTGTTTTAGAGGAAGAGAGAGAGGGGGAAAAATATGATCAGTAAATGCAGACGTTTTTAAAAAAATCTTGTAAACGGTGGAAACTGTCAGTGTGACGGGACGCGCACGCACGCCGGACACACAAACAAACCCACGCACAAAAACCCACCATAAAGCCGCCCCAGCCCCCCCACACACACACCACACACTACCACAACGCCCCCTGCGTACACACAACAAAACCCACACACACACACACACACCAAGGACGGCTGAAACGGACCCCTCCCCCCAACCTGCACCCCTCGCATACAATATACCAGCAGTCAAGGAATAGAGGGAGAAAGACAAACAGACAGAGGCAGAAACAGAGACAGTTCAGTTTCAGTTTCACTTTCTCAAGGAGGCGTCACTGCGTTCGGACAAATCCATACACGCTACACCACATCTGTTGAGCAGATGCCTGACCAGCAGCATAACCCAACGCGCTTAGTCAGGCCTTGAGTGCATGCTTACATATTTGTTGTACCTATGAAAGTGGATTTCATTTTACGTAATTTCGCCAGAGGACAACACTCTCGTTGCCATGGGTTCTTTTTCAGTGCGCCAAGTGCGTGCTGCACACGGGACCTCGGTTTATCGTCTCATCCGAAAGACTAGACGCTCAGTTTGATTTCCAGTCAAACTTAGGAGAAAGGGCGAGAGCGGGATTCGAACCCACACCCTCACGGACTCTCTGTATTGGCAGCTGAGGCGTCTTAACCATTCTGCCACCTTCCCTCCCCTAAACAGAGACAGACAGGAGAAAGATAGAGACAGAGAATGCACGCGTAACATGGAAAAAAACAACAACCAAACAACAGTAGCAACAAGATGCCAATACATCTTGAAAAAAAAAACGTGATAAAACTTGGCAGAGATAGACAAACAAACGCACGCATCACCCCACCCACCTTGCACCAACACCACTGCACACACCAGGCCACTCCCCCCCCCCCAACAACCCGCCCCCACCACCACCCCCCCCTGACCCCGCCCCGCCCCTCTCACCGGGCCCACCTCTTCCCCATCAGTTTCGTAACAAGTACAACGCATCCGTTATGGTGGTCATGGCACACATCCCCTCCACACACCCACCCCCAAACACACACACACACACACAAAAACCACACACATATATATATATATGGGAAAGGAAAAGAAAACACCCACACACACCCCCACAATTGTCTGTCTGTCTGTTTGCCCTGTTTTCTCTTCTCTCTCTCCATTGAAAATTTTATTTTTCGGGCCCTCCTTCATTTTTTCCCAAAAAAAGAACTGCTTCCCCTTTGGGATAACGGGGGAAAAAACGACATTCTGAGCAAAGGTAAAATTTGGGGTACAAAGCATATTCGTAAGAAAAGGGCCTTCAAAAATAAATTTTTTTGGGAAATAAATTAAGGTTTTTGAGTGGGGCCGGCCGAATGTATGCGCGCGCGCGCCCCTGTGTGTGTGGGTGTGGGTTGTGTGTGTGTGTGTCCGTGTCCGTTTTTTTTTATGCTTCTTTTTGGGCTTGCATTCATGCTTTATGTGTGTGTCTGTCTGTTTTTGGTGTCTGTGTATGGGGTTTTGTGTGCATGCATGCGTGCCCGTCCTTTATGTCTATGTGTTGTGTGTGCTGCTTGCGTGTGTGGTGTGTGTTGTGGTTTGTGTGTGGGGTTGAAAATGTTTAGCGTTCTTGCGTGTTTTGGCATTCATGCATACGTGTGTGGGGTCTTTTGTGTGTCGGGAATCTTTTGTGTCTGTGTGCATACATGCCGCCCCCGCGCGTGGTGTATGCATGATGCGTGTTTTGTCCGTATGTCTATGTTTCGTTTTGTGTTTGTTTCATGCATGCATGCATTGTGTGGTGTGGGGTGTGTCTGTGTTTTGTGTTTTTAAGTAAGTGCCCGCGTGTGCCCCCAAAAGTTTCCCCCAATTACGGGGCACTAAAAGAGCTGCCATCTATTCCCTTCTCGGCGGCCGCCAGTTTTTCCTTTTTTCAGACAAATTAAAAGGCCCTCTTTTTCTTTGTTTGTCTGCGGCCCTGTTTTGGTCCCAGGTAAAAACACCGACATGTGGCCACAACTGCATGAAAAGCTGTTTGGGCCTTTACATTCTGGGTCTAGCCTCAGTGTGTGTGTGTGTTTTGGGTGCGCTGTGTGTTGTGTGCGCGAGTGTTGTAATGTGTGGTGTGTGTGTGTGCCCCTTTGGGACAAATGTGTGTTCGGGTGTGTGTTTGTACATGTGTGTGGTGGGGTGTGCATGTGCAACAACACACAC
This sequence comes from Babylonia areolata, assembly GCF_041734735.1. NCBI lineage: Eukaryota > Metazoa > Mollusca > Gastropoda > Neogastropoda > Buccinidae > Babylonia > Babylonia areolata. The sequence goes on along the minus strand of NC_134893.1, from coordinate 48,412,209 downwards.
GCTGTACTGCTTTGTGTGTTGGGTGCGCTGTACGGCGTGCCGAGCGCGCGCGTTGGTGGGGTTATGCGGTGCGCGCCGCGCGAAACACTTGCGAGGGGTTTTGATTTTTCCCCCTTAAAGGTTTTCCCATACTTTTTTTGATGTTTTTAAAGTATACCTGTATGTGCCCTTTTTCACTTTTGTTTCGAAATTGGGGGCATCAAATTCGTTTGGGTTTCTAAAAGGAACTATTTTTTCAGATTTTTTTCCCTTTTTTCCCCACATTTCCCATTTTCCCCCCCAAGGCCCTTTGACGAAGCACGCTGTTTTAAACGCTGCGGGTCAGGCACTTCTTAGAACGTGGTGTGGCGAAATGGTTTTGGTCTGAACGCATGACGCCCCCCTTGGGGCAACTCCAGTTAAATTTCAGATTTTTTTTTCCCAATCGGGAAGAATCGCGCCCAGGAAAAGAATGGTTGGGGTTGGTTTTTTTTTTTTTTTCCGGGGGAGGGTTACCCTTTGCCCGGCCCTTATCCCCCGGGAGGGGAGTGTGGTTTTTAAAAACCAAAAGGCACTAAAAAACTAAGGGAAATTTACTGACTAAAAAGGCAAAACTAACAAGCAAAAACTTACTAAACTGATTTTCCTGGTACTGAAATTGGGGTAAGACTTGTGACACAAAAAATTTAATTTAATTAAAAACTACAAACAGTTGAACAACAAACTGTCGTTTCGGGCCCAAAACTAACAAACAAACTAACAAACTAACAAAGAAAAACAAACTAAACTAAACTAACAAACTAAAAAACCCAAATTAAAAACCCAAAAACAAAACAACCAAACTAAAAAAAACTAACAAACTGGTAAGAATGACTGACCGTTTCACTGGTACTGAATTTTGGAAAGGGCTAATGACACAAATGATAATTAAAACTACAAACATTTGTTCAAACAACTTTTTTTGGACTATTGACTAGAAAAACTAAAACCCAAACAAACCCAAACTAACAACGACTGACTGACTGCGGGCCCTGATTCTCTGGTACTGTATTTTGGTAAGCTAATGACACAAATAATAACAAAAAACAACCACTTTTTAACAACAGCGTTTCTAGGGTAGGGGGCCCCCCTTGTGACAAAAAAATTTCAACGGATACTTTCCCTGGGGACAAAACGAACTGTTTTGCATGGCCTCCCCCAAAAAAAGTTTAAAACCCAAAACGAACGGGGCCCCCCAAGGGGCCCCCCGGGTATCCATGTTGGGGGCACGGGACTGTCAACCAGGGTTTCCATCCCAAATTTTTGCGGAGTTGACGGGGGTTAACGAGTCGCTGTGTGCCTTGCGGGTGACCGCTCCATGAATGATGTAGGCCTACGTTCATTTTCTGCTTCGCTAAATTTTAGAAACGTTGCATGGGTCTTGATCACAGAACGAGGCGTGTTGGCCATTGACGTGACTTGTCTGTGTCTGGGGGGGAAGGTAACTAGTTAGACGAAACGTGTCAGTGGTGGAGTGTTTCAACAATAATGAGGAGTAATTAACAACAAGCAATTAATCCGAGGGAGAGAACAATTAGAAAAAAAAGAAGAGACCAAGCACATAAAGTTAAAGCTGTGAGCACGCCATGCTTTTAAAGTTATTAACTTTGTCTCTCTCGGGTTCTCTACCTCTGTCTCCCTCCCCCTTCCCCCCCCCCCCCCATCTCTCTCTCTTGTTCCCCACCATCCCCGATAACGATCAAGGCCAATTGTGTTGCGGTTCTTTGTTTTTAACCCTTTCGCTGCCAGGAAAATAAAATTTAAGTGAAATCTATTTGCCAGGGTTTTTTCCCCAAAAAATGGGTATAAATTTTCAAAAAAGTCTGTGCTCTTTGTTATTGGAGAAAGACCCATAAAAGTATATATTTTCTGAAAGTGAAATGAATAAAGAATACAAAACACGTGATGTTTTCCATCTTATGTATTTTTAATGACATGCTGTTTTGAAATCAGTGTTTTGTTTTTTGTCACATTTTCAACTTGTTCATTACAAACATTAGTCAGGTAATTTGCACTAAAACATAGTATTTTCTGGACAAATGGATATCTGCACACACAAAATCATACTAGAACAACCACAATATAAAACAAGAGAGGAAAGGCCTTCAAGATTCACTTGTGATACACTTTAAAAAAAAAATCTAATCGTTAAAATGTGTTCTGTATTTGTTATTATAAAGCTTCGGGTTAAACCCTAAAGCAGTGGTGGTCCCATGATCCTGGATCCTGCTGGTGGTGTCCTGCTCAGCTCTGGTTATGACCCCAGTCATGGCGCTGTACCTGAATGGTCTGCCTGAAAACAAGGAAACTCAAGGCATTCGCGCCACAGTTATTTGTTCTTCACAATCCACACACACACACACACTGCATCCATACTGTGCAGTGTGTTAGGGTTAAGAAGGGTTAGGTTGTTAGTTAGTGTTAGAGGGTTAGGGTTAAGCTCAACACCATGCTGAACTCGGTGCACACATCCACTCAGGGCAACCATCCAGGGAGAGACAGGCAAATGGACGGACACACACACACACACACACTTGGTCAGACAAGACAGAAAGATAATGGAGAGATAAAGAAGGGTCAACTTAGCTTTTTCAGAGGCCTCTTGAAGTCCTGCGGCATGCTTGTTGACGTCACAGATCCCTGATAACATGACCACATACAAATGGTCAGATACATTTAAGACAGTCTGTCAATCAAAGTATTTAAACATGGTGTCAGGGCTTTCTGGGATCTTGGGAAAGGGAGAGGGTTTTTTTTTTCCAAGTAAAAACATATCAAATGAAGCCAGTGGTTGAGTTTACAAAACAAGTTATGCTAAAACATTATTGGTATATAGTGCTGCATATTGGATCATTTTGACAGCTAGTGCATCATTTTTATGTCTTCTAGTAACAGTTGGCATGTATCATTGCATTTGCTAGCGTTCATTTTTGACATTTCCTAATATATTTGTTTTCTCTAGAGACATCATTCACTTTTGATTTTCATCCCACACAGGTTGCAAGCATCACTAAACTGCAAATGTCTCCATCACACCAGTTGCATTCCATGGCGAACTGGTCACTAACATAGCTCAGTAAGGAGTTCACAGGTCCGTATTACTGTCCTTAGCACCCATTTCTGTATTTGGCGACTTATTTCTTGCTCTTCATCATCAGGAAGTGCCATAGCAGAATCAGGACATTTCCTTCTGATTCAGCATTTTAGGAATGTAAATATGCATGTTGTTTCATTTTTTTTAATGGATTACAGACACTTGTATCAGGAGTTCCTGTTGCTACCTGCCAGAAATTTAATGTCATCTGCAGAGCCTACGTTTTGTGCTAGTTTCTTCCCATGCTGACTGATATATTTTCAAGTGAATCAATAGCTATGTTACACTTCCTGAAATCCACATCATTTCTGGTTTTAAAGTATAGTCTCATTTAGATAGTATGCCTCACCTGTCGGCGTCGTACGGGCTCCATCTGTCTCGAACCCACTGGCAGTGGCGGTGTCGTGTCGACGACCTCTGTCCCTCTGGACATATATTTTTTTCATCAGTAACATTTATGACACATACTTCATTTCCATAGTAAACACACTTAATTTCATTTTTGACAGTTTCAAGGAAAAACCTGCCAAAAAATTATACCTATCAATATTACTTCACAATTTAATTCCTTTTATTTTGCCAAGATAAATATCCATGGGTTTTAAAAAAATATCTTACATAAAATTCTTAACATTTTCAACTTTTCTGTAATCTCCAACATTCTATTCCATATATAGAATCTGCCAAAGTGCGTCAAAATCCCCAAATTTTATTTACAAAAGATTCAGGTTATGCTTTATCCCAGTTTCATTTTCTAAATTAGTTACACACTTGTACGATGAGTCTTGCTCACTGCCTGCCAGACATGTAAGATCATCTGCAAAGTGTATGTTTGTGGTGGTGGTTCTTCCAACGCTGACTGCTCGTGGAGTCACTCAAGTTAATCAAAGCTATGTTACACTTACTGAAATCCACATGATTTTTAGTCAAAGTACAGTCCAATTTTGATAGGAATATCTCACCTGTCGGTGTTGGTGGCACCATCTGTCTGGAACCCACTGGCTGTGGCGTCCTGGTGCTGGCATCGGCAGCGTCCTCCCCGATGCTGGTGTAGGCGTCCTCTGTCCCCCTAGACATACATTTTTCGTCACTAACATTTATGACCGATAAATTTCAATACTTAAACGCTCTTACTTTCAGTTTTTGACAGTTTTAAGGAGAAAGAGCCAAAAATGACACCTATAATTACCTAACATTTCAACTTCTTTTATTTTACAAAAATAATATGCCATAGTCTGAAAAAATCTGAAAACTGATTATCTGCTTTGATTCTTTGGGATTTAAATTCCTAACATTTTCATCTACATGTAATCTCCCACCATTCTCTTCCATTTTTAGAATCCACAAAGGTAACACAAAATCCTATAAATTTGTTTACAAAAGATTCAGGTGACGTTTTAACCAAGTTTCATTTTTTAAGTAATTTACAGATATTTAAATGATGTGTTCTTGCTCACTGCGTGCCAGACATTTTAGGTCATCTGCAAAGCCTGTCTTTGTGGTGGTTCTTCCAGTGCTGACTGCTGACATGATCTTCAAATGAGTCAAAGCTATGTTACACTTCCTGAAATCCACATGATTTCTAGTTTAAGTACAGTCTGACTTTGACAGGAATATCTCACATGTCGCCGTCGGTGGCTCCATCTTTCTCGAACTGACTGGCAGTGGCGTCCTGGGTGCTGGCATCGGCAGCATCCTCCCCGGTGCTGGCATTGGCGTCCTCTGTCTGGACATATAGTTTTTCATCAGTAACATTTATGACTGATAATTAATTTACTTACTTTCAGTTTTTGACAGTTTCAGGAATATTCTATGAATATCTATCAATTCAACTTCTTTTATTTTACAAAAATTAATGAACATGCGTAGTTTGAAAAAAATCCGAAAACCGACTGATCTGCTTTGATACTTTTTGATTCAAATTTCTTAACATTTTCAAATTTCTTAACATTTTCATCTCCATTATTATCTCCCACCATTCTATTCCATTTTATAGAATCCACCAAAGTTGTCAAAAAAATCCTAAAAAAATTGGATCCTAAAATATTCAGTCATGCTTTATCCAAATTTCATTTTCTAAATTAGTTAACACACACTTGTATGATGAGTTCTTGCTCACTGCCTGCCAGACATTTAAGGTCATCTGCAAAGTCTGTGTTTGTGGTGGTGGTTCTTCCAACGCTGAGTGTTCGTGAGTCACTCAAGTTAATCAAAGCTGTGTTACACTTACTGAAATCCACATGACTTTTAGTCAAAGTACAGTCCAATTTTGATAGGAATATCTCACCTGTCGGTGTCGGTGGCCCCATCTGTCTGGAACCTACTGGCTGTGGCGTCCTGGGTGCTGGCATCGGCAGCGTCCTCCCCGATGCTGGTGTAGGCGTCCTCTGTCCCCCTAGACATACATTTTTTCGTCACTAACATTTATGACCGATAAATTTCAATAGTTAAACGCTCTTACTTTCAGTTTTTGACAGTTTTAAGGAGAAAAGAGCCAAAAATGACACCTATAATTACCTAACATTTCAACTTCTTTTATTTTACAAAAATAAATATGCGTAGTTTGAAAAAATCTGAAAACCGACTGATCTGCTTTGATACTTTTTGATTCAAATTCTTAACATTTTCATCTCCATTATTATCTCCCACTATTCTATTCCATTTTTTAGAATCCACCAAAGATTACACAAAATCCTCAAAATTTGTTGACGAAAGATGCACATAATGCTTGATCGAAGTTTCATTTTCTAAATTAGTTACAGACACTTGTACGAATGAATTCTTGCTCACTGCTTGCCAAACATTTAAGGTCATCTGCAAAGCCTGTCTTTGCGGCGGTGGTTCTTCTAATGCCCACTGCTGACATGATCTTCAAGTGAATCAGTCAAAGCTAGGTTACACTTACTGAAATCCACTCAATTTTTAGTCGAGTACAGTCTGATTTTGATAGGAATACCGACGGGCGCAATAGCCGAGTGGTTAAAGCGTTGGACTGTCAATCTGAGGGTCCTGGGTTCGAATCACGGTGACGGCGCCTGGTGGGTAAAGGGTGGAGATTTTTACGATCTCCCAGGTGAACATATGTGCAGACCTGCTAGTGCCTGAACCCCCTTCGTGTGTATATGCAAGCAGATCAAATACGCACGTTAAAGATCCTGTAATCCATGTCAGCGTTCGGTGGGTTATGGAAACAAGAACATACCCAGCATGCACACCCCTGAAAACGGAGTATGGCTGCCTACATGGCGGGGTAAAAACGGTCATACACGTAAAAGCCCACTCGTGTGCATACGAGTGAACGCAGAAGAAGAAGATAGGAATACCTCACCTGTTGGTGTCGGTGGCCCCATCTGTCAGGAACCCACTGGAAGCGGCATCCTGGGCGCTGGCATCGGCAGCGTCTTCCCTGATGCCGATGTAGGCATCCTCTGTCCCCCTAGACATATATTGTTTCGTCACTAACATTTATGAGTGATAATTTTACTATTTAAACGCACTTACTTTCAGTTTTTGACAGTTTTAAGGAAAAAAGAGCCAAAAATGACACCTATAATTATCTAACAATTCAACTCCTTTTATTTTACCAAAATAAATATGTGTAGTTTGAAAAAATCTGAAAACTGATTAATCTGCTTTGATTCTTTGGGATTTAAATTCCTAACATTTTCATCTACATTGTAATCTCCCACCATTCTCTTCCATTTTTAGAATCCACAAAAGATAACACAAAATCCTAGAAATCTGTTTACAAAAGATTCAGGTGATGTTTTAACCAAGTTTCATTTTTTAAGTTACAAATATTTAAATGTGTTCTTGCTCACTGCGTGCCAGACATTTTAGGTCATCTGCAAAGCCTGTCTTTGTGGTGGTTCTTCCAATGCTGACTGCTGACATGATCTTCAAATGAGTCAATCAAAGCTATGTTACACTTCCTGAAATCCACATGATTTCTAGTTTAAGTACAGTCTGACTTTGATAGGAAATATCTCACATGTCGCCGTCGGTGGCTTCATCTTTCTCGAACTGACTGGCAGTGGCGTCCTGGGTGCTGGCATCGGCAGCATCCTCCCCGGTGCTGGCACTGGTCGTCCTCTGTCTGGACATATAGTTTTTCATCAGTAACATTTACGACTGATAATTTACTTACTTTCAGTTTTTGACAGTTTCAGGAATATTCTATGAATATCTATCAATTCAACTTCTTTTATTTTACAAAAATTAATGAACATGCATAGTTTGAAAAAAATCTGAAAACCAACTGATCTGCTTTGATACTTTTTGATTCAAATTCTTAAGATTTTCATCTCCATTATTATCTCCCACCATTCTATTCCATTTTATAGAATCCACCAAAGTTGTCAAAAAATCCTAAAAAAAATTTATTGACAAAATATTCAGGTCATGCTTTATTCAAATTTCATTTTCTAAATTAGTTAACACACACTTGTATGATGAGTTCTTGCTCACTACCTGCCAGACATTTAAGGTCATCTGCAAAGCTAGTGTTTGTGGTGGTGGTTCTTCCAATGCTGACTGCTGACATGATCTTCAAGTGAGTCAGCCAAAGCTATGTTACACTTCCAGAAATCCACATGATTTCTAGTTAAGTACAGTCTGATTTTGACAGGAATATCTCACCTGTTCCATCTGTCTGGAACCCACTGGTAGCAGTAGCGTCCTCCCCAGTGCTGACGTTGGCACCCTCTGTCCCCCTGGACATATATTTTTTTGTCACTGACACTTATGATAGATACTTATTTTAATAGTAACACAATTTCGCTTTTGACAGTTTCAAAAAAAAAAAAAAAAAAAAAAAAAGAGCCAAAAATGATACCTATAAATTTTTAACAATAGAACTCCTTTTACTTTGCCAAGAGAAACAATTATTCACAGTTTGAAAAAATCTAAAAATTGATTGATCTGCTTTGGTGTTTTTTGGATCTAAATTGTTAATTTCATCTGCACTGTTGTCTCCCACCATTCTATTCCACTTTTTACAATCCAAGATGCCACAAATTCCTGAATATTTGTTTACAAAAGATTTAGATTGTTTTATCCCAGTTTCATTTTTTTTAAAGTTACAGGCATCTATATAATGAGTTCCTGCTCACTGCCTGCCACACATTTACTGTCATCTGCAAAGCCTAAACCTAATATGATTTCTATTCAGTGAATATATTTTGCCCTGGCCAAGTCCTTCCGTGCATACAAATACCAGTAGGGTCGTTTCATGGGCTACCATGCCATGTTTGTGCACTGGCACTACCTGCAACTTACATATTTTCATTCCGAGTTTGCAAATGTACAAAGAAAGCCAGTATTTCCTGTACTTGTATGATTTTATGTTGTGTAATATGTGTTTATGATCTGAAAGTGAGTGGGTTTTTTTAAAATATCATGTGTATCCATATTTACTCTACCAATATCAAATAATTGTACTGTCACATCAAAGCCAAGGATGTGAGAAAAAACATGCCAAATATCTTTGAGATATCTCAATAACTGAATGAGCAGTGAACTGTTCTGTGAACATACCAAGGAAAGCAGTATTTTGCCCTGGCACGTAGTAATACCAGTAGGGTTGTTTCATGGGTTACCATGCCAAGTTTGTGTACTGGCACTAACACCGAGTGATGTATTTTCATTCTCAGTAAATGTACAAGAAAACCCATTTTTTCCAGTATGTTTGTTGTTTTATGGTCAGGAGTGTGTGAGTATGTTCCGAAAGTGTGTTGTTTTAAAAAAAAAAAAAAACATTACCAAGGATAACACAAAAATTGGAAACATCACAACATAATGCTGTCAATTCATTGCCAAGGGTATGAGGGAAAAAAAACATGCCAAAAATATTTGGGATACCCCTATAAATGAATGAGCAGTGAAAACTTTGGTGAACCTACCCCAAAAAAAGCTAACTTAGGCCTGGCACACAGCAATCCAAAAAGGAAATTTTTTATCTGGCAGGAATGTCAGACCCCTGCCGGAGTCTGCACTAGTTGGGTCACGGTTAAGTATGTGTAATTAAAAGGTTTATTTACTGTGGCAGTGAAGGGGTTAAGTACAGTCTGATTTTGATAGGCCTTACTGTCTTGTCTGTCTTGACATCTAGTCAAGACACAAGACCTGATTTTGACAGTAGTCCCTCACCCTAAAGTAGTGGTGGCCCCATGTTCCTGGATCCCGCAGGCGGTGTCCTGCTCAGCCCCGGTGTTTCTCAAGTCGTGGTGCTGTCCTCAGTGGGCTGCCTGAAAACTAGGAAACTCAGGGCATTCGCGCCACACTTATTTGTTCTTCACAATCCACACACACACACACACACACTGCATCCATACTGTGCAGTGTGTTTGGGTTAGGTTGTTAGTAAATGTTAGAGGGTTAGTGTTAAGCTCAACACCATGCTGAACTCGGTGCACACATCCACTCAGGGCAACCATCCAGGGAGAGACAGACAAATGGACGGACACACACACACACACACACACACACACACACGCACATGGACAGACAAGACAGAGAGAGACAGAGAGAATGGAGAGATAAGGGGGGAAGGGTTGACTTAGCTTTTTCAGAGGCCTCATGAAGTCCCTTGTTCATGTCACAGATCCCTGATAACATGCCCACATACAAATGGTCAAATACATTTAAGACTGTCAAAAGTATTTAAACATGAATGGTGTCAGGGCTTTCTGGGATCTTGGGAAAGGGAGAGGGGCTTTTTTCAAGCAAAAATATATCAAATAAAGCCAATGGTTGAGCTTACAAAACAATATTTATGCTAAAACATTACTGGTAGTAGTGCTGCATATTGGATCATTTTGACAACTAATGCATCATTTTTATAAATGTCTTCTAGTAACAGTTGGCATGTATCATTGCATTTGCTAGCATTCATTATTAACATTTCCTAATATATTTGTTTTCTCTAGAGACATCATTCACTTTTGATTTTCATCCCACACAGGTTGCAAGCATCACTAAATTGCAAATGTCTCCATCACACCAGTTGCATTCCATGGCGAACTGGTCACTAACATAGCTCAGTAAGGAGTTCACATGTCCGTATCACTGTCCTAAGCACCCATTTCTGTATTTTGGCGACTTATTTCTTGCTGTTCATCATCAGGAAGTGCCATAGCAGAATCAGGACATTTCCTTCTGATTCAGCGTTTTAAGAATGTAAGTATGCATGTTGTTTCATTTTTCTAATGGATTACAGACACTTGTATCAGGAGTTCCTGTTGGCTACCTGCCAGAAATTTAATGTCATCTGCAGACCCTACGTCTGTGCTAGTTCTTCCCATGCTGACTGATATAATTTTCAAGTGAGTCAAAGCTATGTTACACTTCCTGAAATCCACATTATTTCTGGTTTAAAGTATAGTCTCATTTAGATAGTAATGCCTCACCTGTTGGCGTCGGAGGCTCCATCTGTCTCGAACCCACTGGCAGCGGCGGTGTCGTGTCGACGACCTCTGTCCCTCTGGACATATATTTTTTCATCAGTAACATTTATGACACATACTTCATTTCAATAGTTAAACCCACTTAATTTCGTTTTTGACAGTTTCAAGGAAAAACCTGCCAAAAATTATACCTATCAATATTACTTCACAATTTAATTCCTTTTATTTTGCCAAGATAAATATCCATTGGTTGAAAAAATCTTACACAAAAATTCTTTACATTTTCAACTTTTCTGTAACCTCCCACCATTCTATTCCATATATAGAATCTGCCAAAGTTGGGTCAAAATCCTCAAATTTTGTTTACAAAAGATACAGATCATGCTTTATCCCAGTTTCATTTTCTAAATTAGTTAACACACACTTGTACGATGAGTTCTTGCTCACTGCCTGCCAGACATTTAAGGTCATCTGCAAAGTCTGTGTCTGTGGTGGTGGTTCTTCCAATGCTGACTGCTCGTGAGTCACTGAAGTTAGTCAAAGCTATGTTACACTTACTGAAATCCACATGATTTTTAGTCAAAGTACAGTCCAGTTTTGATAGGAATATCTCACCTGTCGGTGTCGGTGGCCCCATCTGTCTGGAACCCACTGGCTGTGGCGTCCTGGGTGCTGGCATCGGCAGCGTCCTCCCCGATGCTGGTGTAGGCGTCCTCTGTCCCCCTAGACATACATTTTTTCGTCACTAACATTTATGACCGATAAATTTCAATAGTTAAACGCTCTTACTTTCAGTTTTTGACAGTTTTTAAGGAGAAAAGAGCCAAAAATGACACCTATAATAACCTAACATTTCAACTTCTTTTATTTTACAAAAATAAATATGGGTAGTCTGAAAAAATCTGAAAACTGATTAATCTGCTTTGATTCTTTGGGATTTAAATTCCTAACATTTTCATCTACATTGTAATCTCCCACCATTCTCTTCCATTTTTAGAATCCACAAAAGGTAACACAAAATCCTAGAAATTTGTTTTACAAAAGATTCAGGTGATGTTTTAACAAGTTTCATTTTTTAAGTAATTTACAGATATTTAAATGATGTGTTCTTGCTCACTGCGTGCCAGAACATTTTAGGTCATCTGCAAAGCCTGGTCTTTGTGGTGGTTCTTCCAGTGCTGACTGCTGACATGATCTTCAAATGAGTCAAAGCTATGTTACACTTCCTGAAATCCACATGATTTCTAGTTTAAGTATAGTCTGACTTTGACAGGAATATCTCACATGTCGCCGTCGGTGGCTCCATCTTTCTCGAACTGACTGGCAGTGGCGTCTGGGTGCTGGCATCGGCAGCATCCTCCCTGGTGCTGGCATTGGCGTCCTCTGTCTGGACAGATAGTTTTTCATCAGTAACATTTATGACTGATAATTTACTTACTTTCAGTTTTGACAGTTTCAGGAATATTCTATGAATATCTATCAATTCAACTTCTTTTATTTTACAAAAATTAATGAACATGCGTAGTTTGAAAAAAATTTGAAACCCACTGATCTGCTTTGATACTTTTTGATTCAAATTTCTTAACATTTCATCTCCATTATTATCTCCCACCATTCTATTCCATTTTATAGAATCCACCAAAGTTGTCAAAAAATCCTAAAAAAATTGGATCCTAAAATATTCAGGTCATGCTTTATCCAAATTTCATTTTCTAAATTAGTTTAACACACACTTGTCTGATGAGTTCTTGCTCACTGCCTGCCAGACATTTAAGGTCATCTGCAAAGTCTGTGTTTGTGGTGGTGGTTCTTCCAACGCTGACTAATCGTGAGTCACTCAAGTTAATCAAAGCTGTGTTACACTTACTGAAATCCACATGATTTTTAGTCAAAGTACAGTCTAATTTTGATAGGAGTATCTCACCTGTTGGTGTCAGTGGCCCCATCTGTCTGGAACCCACTGGCTGTGGCGTCCTGGGTGCTGGCATTGGCAGCGTCCTCCCCGATGCTGGTGTAGGCATCCTCTGTCCCCCTAGACATACATTTTTTCCTCACTAACTTTTATGACCAATAAATTTCAATAGTTAAACGCTCTTACTTTCAGTTTTTGACAGTTTTAAGGAGAAAAGAGCCAAAAATGACACCTATAATTACCTAACATTTCAAACTTCTTTTATTTTACAAAAATAATATGCGTAGTCTGAAAAAATCTGAAAACTGATTAATCTGCTTTGATTCTTTGGGATTTAAATTCCTAACATTTTCATCTACATTGTAATCTCCCACCATTCTCTTCCATTTTTAGAATCCACAAAAGGTAACACAAAATTCTAGAAATTTGTTTACAAAAGATTCAGGTGATGTTTTAACCAAGTTTCATTTTTTGAGTAATTTACAGACATTTAAATGATGTGTTCTTGCTCACTGCATGCCAGACATTTTAGGTCATCTGCAAAGCCTGTCTTTGTGGTGGTTCTTCCAGTGCTGACTGCTGACATGATCTTCAAATGAGTCAAAGCTATGTTACACTTCCTGAAATCCACATGATTTCTAGTTTAAGTACAGTCTGACTTTGACAGGAATATCTCACATGTCGCCGTCGGTGGCTACATCTTTCTCAAACTGACTGGCAGTGGCGTCCTGGGTGCTGGCATCGGCAGCATCCTCCCCGGTGCTGGCATTGGCGTCCTCTGTCTGGACATATAGTTTTTCATCAGTAACATTTATGACTGATAATTTACTTACTTTCAGTTTTTGACAGTTTCAGGAATATTCTATGAATATCTATCAATTCAACTTCTTTATTTTACAAAAATTAATGAACATGTGTAGATTGAAAAAAAATCCGAAAACCGACTGATCTGCTTTGATTACTTTTTGATTCAAATTTCTTAACATTTTCATCTCCATTATTATCTCCCACCATTCTATCCATTTTATAGAATCCACCAAAGTTGTCAAAAAATCCTAAAAAAATTGGATCCCAAAATATTCAGGTCATGCTTTATCCAAATTTCATTTTCTAAATTAGTTAACACACACTTGTATGATGAGTTCTTGCTCACTGCCTGCCAGACATTTAAGGCCATCTGCAAAGTCTGTGTTTGTGGTGGTGGTCTTCCAAGCTGACTGCTCATGAGTCACTCAAGTTAACTCACTCAGTACGGCCAGCCCTCTCTTCTCTACACAGACCCCTCGGATGTCCAGTGGGTGTCTCAATGACCCAACCTTTAGCTTCTATCGTCAGAATTGTGGTATTCTTTGTCAACATTCACCTCTTCATTATAAGAGCCTTCCGCTTGCAACATTTTGTTTGGTTGGTAATTGGGGTGAAACGCTGTTAACGTCGTCTCTTTCGCCGTTTCGTATGGAGAGGAGTTAATCAAAGCTGTGTTACACTACTGAAATTCCAACATGATTTTTAGTCAAAGTACAGTCCAATTTTGATAGGAATAATCTCACCTGTCGGTGTTGGTGGCCCCATCTGTCTGGAACCCACTGGCTGTGGCGTCCTGGGTGCTGGCATCGGCAGCGTCCTCCCCGAGGCTGGTGTAGGCGTCCTCTGTCCCCCTAGACATACATTTTTTCGTCACTAACATTTATGATTTGATAAATTTCAATAGTTAAACGCTCTTACTTTCAGTTTTTGACAGTTTTAAGGAGAAAAGAGCCAAAAATGACAGCCTAGTAATTACCTAACATTTCAACTTCTTTTATTTTACAAAAATAAAATATGTGTAGTCTGAAAAAATCTGAAAACTAATTAATCTGCTTTGATTCTTTGGGATTTAAATTCCTAACATTTTCATCTACATTGTAATCTCCCACCATTCTCTTCCATTTTTTAGAATCCACAAAAGGTAACACAAAATTCTAGAAATTTGTTTACAAAAGATTCAGGTGATGTTTAAAACCAAGTTTTATTTTTGAGTAATTTACAGACATATAAATGATGTGTTCTTGCTCACTGCATGCCAGACATTTTAGGTCATCTGCAAAGCCTGTCTTTGTGGTGGTTCTTCCAGTGCTGACTGCTGACATGATCTTCAAATGAGTCAAAGCTATGTTAACTTCCTGAAATCCACACGATTTCTAGTTTAAGTACAGCGTGACTTTGACAGGAATATCTCACATGTCGCCGTCCGTGGCTCCATCTTTCTCGAACTGACTGGCAGTGGCGTCCTGGGTGCTGGCATCGGCAGCATCCTCCCCGGTGCTGGCATTGGCGTCCTCTGTCTGGACAGATAGTTTTTCGTCAGTAACATTCATTACTGATAATTAATTTACTTTACTTTCAGTTTTTGACAGTTTCCGGAATATTCTATGAATATCTATCAATTCAACTTCTTTTATTTTACAAAAATTAATGAACATGCGTAGTTTGAAAAAAAATCTGAAAACCAACTGATCTGCTTTGATACTTTTTGATTCAAATTTCTTAACAATTTTCATCTCCATTATTATCTCCCACCATTCTATTCCTTTTTATAGAATCCACCAAAGTTGTCAAAATAATCCTAAAAAAATTGGATCCTAAAATATTCAGGTCATGCTTTATCCAAATTTCATTTCTAAATTAGTTAACACACACTTGTGTGATGAGTTCTTGCTCACTGCCCTGCCAGACATTTAAGGGTCATCTGCAAGATCTGTGTTTGTGTGGTGGTGTTCTTCCAACGCTGAGTGTTCGTGAGTCACTCAAGTTAATCAAAGCTGTGTTACAACTTACTGAAATCCACATGATTTTTAGTCAAAGTACAGTCCAATTTTGATAGGAATATCTCACCTGTCGGTGTCGGTGGCCCCATCTGTCTGGAACCCACTGGCTTGTGGCATCCTGGGTGCTGGCATCGGCAGCGTCCTCCCCGATGCTGGTGTAGGTGTCCTCTGTCCCCCTAGACATACATTTTTTCGTCACTAACATTTATGATTGATAAATTTTCAATAGTTAAACGCTCTTACTTTCAGTTTTTGACAGTTTTAAGGAGAAAAGAGCCAAAAATGACACCTATAATTACCTAACATTTCAACTTCTTTTATTTTACAAAAATAAATATGCGTAGTCTAAAAAATCTGAAAACCGACTGATCTGCTTTTATACTTTTTGATTCAAATTCTTGACATTTCCATCTCCATTATATCTCCCACCTTTCTATTCCATTTTTTAGAATCCACCAAAGATTACACAAAATCCTCAAAATTTTGTTGACAAAAGATGCACATAATGTTGATCGCAGTTTTCATTTTCTAAATTAGTTACAGACACTTGTACGATGAGTTCTTGCTCACTGCTTGCCAAACATTTAAGGTCATCTGCAAAGCCTGTCTTTGCGGCGGTGGTTCTAATGCCCACTGCTGACATGATCTTCAAGTGAATCAGTCAAAGCTAGGTTACACTTACTGAAATCCACTCGATTTTTAGTCGAGTACAGTCGGATTTTGATAGGAATACCTCACCTGTGGTGTCGGTGGCCCCATCTGTCAGGAACCCACTGGAAGCGGCATCCTGGGTGCTGGCATCGGCAGCGTCTTTCCTGATGCCGATGTAGGCATCCTCTGTCCCCCTAGACATATATTGTTTCGTCAGTAACATTTATGAGTGATAATTTTACTATTGAACGCACTTACTTTCAGTTTTTGACAGTTTTAGGAAAAAAGAGCCAAA